>NC_090375.1:111934034-112252726 GCF_036365525.1 Heterodontus francisci | reverse complement strand
GGAAAACACTTATTATTGGTTGCAGGGATGGTGGAAGGGGTTGAGTGTCAAAGGGAACAAATTTTGGTGGGAAAGTTTGGGATATCTATAAAAGTTTTTTGTGGGGGGAGAGGGCAGATTACCCATTGGAGGGTGGGAGACAGGATTTAAAGTAGAATTAAAATTTTATTTTCATTTCCCGAGATTGGGACCTTTAAATATTAAAATGTCACTGAAGCGCGTGAAGCCCTTTAAAAATTAGTGCAAAAGGCTTAAAGGGGGCGGCACAGTGACGCAGTGGTTAGCACCGCAGCCTCACAGCCCCAGCAACCCGCGCGGTTCTGAGTACTGCCTGTGTGGAGTTTGCAGGTTCTCCCTGTGACCGCGTGGGTTTCCGTCGGGTGCTCCGGTTTCCTCCCACAGCCAAAGACTTGCAGGTTGATAGGTAAATTGGCCATTGTAAATTGCCCCTAGTGTAGGTAGGTGGTAGAATAGTGGGGATGTGGTAGGGAATATGGGATTAATGCAGGATTCGTATAAATAGGTGGTTGTTGGTGGGTACAGACTCGGTGGGCCGAAGGGCCTGTTTCAGTGCTGTATCTATCTATGACTCTAATTCTTAAAATGCATACAGGAGAGATTTTGCAGTCAGTATGGAGAAAGTCCTACAAGACAAGGGGCAGTACTGGACCTAATCCTAGGGAATGAAGCCGAACAAATGGTAGAAGTGTCAGTGGGGGAGCATTTCAGGGATAGTGACCGTAACTCTGTAAGATTTAAGGTAGTTATGGAAAAGGACAAATGGACCGGAAATAAAGGTACTGAATTGGGGGAAGGCCGATTTTAATATGATAAAACAGGATCTGGCCAAAGTGGACTGGGAGCAGCTACTTGTAGGAAAGTCTACATCAGAACAGTGGGAGTCATTCAAAAAGGAAATAGTGAGAGTTCAGAGCCAACATGTACCTGTTAAGGTGAAGGGTAGGACCAACAAGTCCAGTGAACCCTGGATGTCAAGGGATATAGAGGATATAAAAGGAGGCTTATGGCAGATTCGGAGCGCTGAAAACAGCAGAGGCACTAGAGGAATATAGAAAGTGTAAGGGGGGTACTTAAAAAAGTAATTAGGAGACCAAAGAGGGGACATGAAAAAACACTGGCAGGCAAGATAAATGAAAATCCTAAGGTGTTTTATAAGTATATTAAGGGCAAGAGGATAACCAGGGAAAGAGTAGGGCCCATTAGGAATCAAAGTGGCAATCTGTGTGTGGAACCGGAGGACATAGGTAAGGTTTTAAATGATTACTTTTCATCTGTATTCACCAGGGAGAAGGACGATGTCGGTGTAGAGATCAGGGAGGGGGATTGTGATATACTTGAACATATTAGCATTGAAAGGGATGAAGCATTAGTGTTTTAGCGGGCTTAAAAGTGGATAAATCCCCAGGCCCAGATGAGATGTATCCCAGACTGTTATGTGAGGCAAGGGAGGAGATAGCAGGGGCTCTGACACAAATTTTCAAATCCTCTCTGGCCACAGGAGAGGTACCAGAGGATTGGAGGACAGCGAATGTGGTACCATTATTCAAGAAGGGTAGCAGGGATAAACCAGGTAATTATAGGCCAGTGAGTCAAACATCAGTGGTAGGGAAACTATTGGAAAAAATTCTGAGGGACAGGATGAATCTCCACTTGGAGAGGCAGGGATTAATCAAGGATAGTCAGGCATGGCTTTGTCAGGGGGAGATCGTGTCTACCTAACTTGATAGAATTTTTCGAGGAGGTGACTAGATGTGTAGATGAGGGTAAAGCAATTGATGTAGTCTACATGGACTACAGTAAGGCTTTTGATAAGGTCCCTCATGGGAGATTGGTTAAGAAGGTAAGAGCCCATGGGATCCAGGGCAATTTGGCAAATTGGATCCAAAATTGGCTTAGTGGCAGGAGTCAGAGGGTGATGGTCAAGGGTTGTTTTTGTGAGTGGAAGGCTGTGACCAGTGGGGTACCGCAGGGATCGGTGCTGGGACCCTTGCAGTTTATAGTATACATTAATGATTTTGCCATGAATATAGGAGGTACAATAAGTAAGTTCGCAGATGACACGAAAATTGGTGGTGTGGTAAATAGTGAGGAGGAAAGCCTTAGATTACAGGATGATATAGATGGGCTGGTAAGATGGGCGGAGCAGTGGCAAATGGAATTTAATCCTGAGAAGTGTAAGGTGATGCATTTTGGGAGGACTAACAAGGCATTGGAATATACAATGGATGGTAGGACCCTAGGAAGTACAGAAGGTCAGAGGGACCTTGGTGTACTTGTCCATAGATAACTGAAGGCAGCAGCACAGGTAAATAAGGTGGTTGGGAAGGCATATGGGATACTTGCCTTTAACAGCCAAGGCACAGAATATAAGAGCAGGCAGGTTATGATGGAGCTGTATAAAATGCTAGTTAGGCCACAGCTGGAGTACTATGTACAGTGCTGATTGTCATACTATAGGAAGGATCTGATTGCACTGGAGGGGGTACAGAGGAGATTCACCAGGATGTTGCCTGGGCTGGAGCATTTCGGCTATGAAGAGAGACTGGATAGGCTTGGGTTATTTTCCTTAGAGCAGAGGAGGCTGAGGGGGACATGATTGAGGTATGTAAAATTATGAGGGGCATTGATAGGTTAAATAAGAAGAAACTTTTTCCCTTAGCGGAGGGGTCAATAACCAGGGGGCATAGATTTAAGGTAAGGGGCAGGAGGTTTAGAGGGGATCTGAGGAAAACATTTTTCACTCAGAGGGTGGTTGGAATCTGGAACGCATTGCCTGAAGAGGTGGTAGAGGCAGGAACCCTCACAACATTTAAGAAGTATTTAGATGAGCACTTGAAATGCCATAGCATACAAGGCTACGGGCCAAGTGCTGGAAAATGGGATTAGAATAGTTAGGTGCTTGATGGTTGGCACAGACACGATGGGCCGAAGGGCCTGTTTCTGTGCTGTGTAACTCTATGATTCTAAAAATGGCACCTGCGCCTGCGTGGTGGTGCAGGACGCCGTTGCTGGGGACGCAGCGGCCGCCCCCTTTACATCATTGGGGACGGCCGTTCTGTCCCCTCTAATTAAATAAGCCCCGTGCATAATATCGCGGGGGCTTGGTACTGACACTTATGTGTGGCGTGGCGTGCTGATAAAATTCAGCCCAATGTTTCAGGTAAGTAACGCTTCCTCAGAACTGGGAGTGCTTAGTGATATAACAATTTTTAAGCCAGGCAGGGAAAGCAGAGAGAGAAGGAAAGAACAAACAGGAAGGTCTGTGATAGGATGGAAAGCAGGAGAGATTAATTGATTAAAGAGATGGTTGTGAAAGGCAAAAGGAGATAGTAATGGGACAAGTAAAGAAACAATAGATGTCTCTAGAGGAGGTGTGAATTGCAAAATGATGACCAAATACCATCCATAAAAACTAGGCAGAGGTTATGATGTGAAATTGTTGAACTCAATGTTGAGTGCAGAAAGCTGTCAAAAGATGAGGTGCTGTTCCTCGAGCTTTCACTGAGCTTCATTGGAACAATGTAGGAAGCTGGAGACAGAAAGGTCAGAGTGGGAGTGGAGAATTAAGATGACAGGCTACCGGAAGCACAGAGTCATGCTTGCGGACTAAGCAAGGTGTTCCACAAAGCGATCACACAATCTGCAATAGGTGTCATCCATGTAGAGGAGTCTACATTATGAGCAGCAAATACAGTATACTAAATTGAAAGAAGTACAATCAAATTGCTGTTTATACTGGAAGGAGTGTTTGGGGCCTTGGGTGGTGATAAGAACATACAAATTAGGAGCATCCGCCCATTAGGCCATTTGGCCCCTCAAGCCTGCTCTGCCATTCAATAAGATCGTGGCTGATCTGTTTGTGAGGGATAAGCGAGGAGATAACAGGGCAGGTGTTGCATCTTCTGTGCTTGCATGGGAAGGTGCCATGGGAAGGGGAGCAGGGATAGGCACCAACATGTTGCACCATGGACATTTGACAAAATTATTGACTCAGCCATGGACTTAGGGGCAATTAATCTGAATTAATGTGTATAGCCAACCTATTGTCATTAAAACACAGTATGATTTGAAACACATTTATTCCTATTTAGTGAGGCACCTGGCAATGTTTTGCTTGCACAAGTAATCAATGTCTGCCCGCACACTTGATTTAGCGATGTGGAGAATTTGGATAGATGCCCATCTGTCATGAGTGGTCTTGATCTCTTTCTCCCCCTCTCTCTCTCTCTCTCTCCCCTTGCTCTGTGTCCATCCCTCTCCCCACTCCCCCCGTGACCCCTTCTGTGTCCCCCTCTCTTTCCCCCTCTGTGTCCCCCTCTCTCTCTCCCCCTGTGTCCCCCACTCTCTCTACCCCCCCTCTCCCCTCGGGTCACCCCCTCTCTCTCCCCTTCTCTCACTCTCTCCCATCTCTCTGCCTCTATATCCCTCCCTCCTCTCTGTGCCCCCTCTCTCTTCCTCTCTCTCTCCCCTCTGTCTCCCCTCTGTGCCTCCTCTCTCTCCCCCTCTTTCTTCCCACTCTCTCTCCCCACCTCTCATTCCCTCTCTCCCCACCTCCCTCTCCCATCTCTCTCTCCCCACCTCTCTCGCTCCCTCTTTCCCACCTCTCTCTCTCTCTCCCCCTGCTGTGTATCCCCCGCCCCACTCTCTCCATTTGCCCACCATGCACCAGGAGCAGAAACACACTGCCACTCAGTGCTGGGCGCACACTCAGAGAAACCACAGCCTTCGGAGAGCTGAAAACATGGACTGTTTACTGAAAAAAACAGCTTGCTCTGGCTCAAAGAAGTCTTCCCTTTCCAGTATTATCACTGCTTTCCTGTGCGCTATCCTATCTGTTCTACTCACACCAACACTCTCCAGGGCTGATTCGGCAGGTTGGGCACACGCAGGGAGCAGCTGATTGACAGCACCAGTCTTCCCATCGTGTCCTGCCTATCCCACACTTCTATTCGATGGAGTCCGCATACACGCAAATCATTTGTACTTTTGATTGGTGGATTGGCGTGCCGGATACAAACCTTTGGCAGGCCGAAGCTCGATGCCCCAGTGATCGCGATCCTTTCTAATTACTTTTGCTCCTTGGTAATTTTAAATGTCTTGCTCCAAGCCTTTAAACTTTTATTTGGAGGAAGATAATTAAAATTACAACAGACCTCAAAATTTTTAGCACCGACACTGGTGTCTGGCCCTGAAGGGGAGGGGATGACAGGGATGACTGAGGAATGGATCATGGTGTTGAAGAAGGATAGGGGGTCCCTTCAGAATGGTGAAAGGGAAGGGGAGGGAAGGATGTGTTTCATATCGGCATCACGCTAAAGGTGATGGAAATGGCGGAGGCTGTTTGGGTGGAAGTGAGGACAAGGGGAAACCTATCGTGGTTCCAGAGAAGGGGTAAGAGCAGAAGCATGGGAATTGAACAGATATGGTCAGGGTCCCTGTCAACCAGGGTTGGGGAAATCCTCTGTTGAGGAAACAGGAATATTGAAAGCACTGGTATGGAAGGCTGCATCATCAGAACAGATGTGACAGAGATCAAGAAACTTGGACAATGGAATAGAGTGTTTACAAGTAGCGGGGTGGGAGGAAGTGTAGTCAAGATAGCTGTGGGAATCAGTGGACTTATAGTGAATATTGGTTGATAGACTATCCCCAGAAAAAGAGCCACAGAGGTTGAGGAAGGGAAGAGTCTGAGATGGACCATGTGAAGTTGGAAGTAAACTTGATGAAATATTCCAGTTTAGGGCAAGAGAAGGAAACAGTACTGATATAGTCATCAGTTCGTATTCTTTGCTTGATTCATTGCTCTGTGTAGTCAGCGGTTACTGACTTCTAATTAGTTGCGACTGAAAGGGTTTGAAAACATAAGTGATCTGATTGGTTCAGGTCCTATTTTGTTTTGCTTTTTAAAGGTTTTTTATGGTTATGTTTATTAGCTGGCGAGTTGGGTAATATGTTGAACTTGAAATTTAATCAATTTTTAATTAATTTATTCATTCATGGGATGTGGACATCACTGGCAAGACGGGCCTTTATTTTTCATCCCTAATGCCCTTGAGAAGGTCATGATGAGCCGTCTTCTTGAACTGCTGCAGTTCATTTTGTTAGGTACGGAGATCCAGAATTTTGACCCAGTGACAATAAAGGAACCGTTATACATTTTCAAGTCAGGATGGTGTGTGACTTGGAGGGGAGCCCTTTCCAACTTGGGAACTTCTCCACAGGAAGTTTCTGTGGAAAATCAAAAAGTGTGATGCCTAAGTCTGCCATAGGAAATGTGACATGACATTCAAGAAGCCTTTAGAACATTAGAACATTACAGCGCAGTACAGGCCCTTCGGCCCTTGATGTTGCGCCGACCTTTGAAACCATCTGACCTACACTATTCCATTTTCATCCATATGTCTATCCACTGACCACTTAAATGCCCTTAAAGTTGGCGAATCTACTACTGTTGCAGGCAGGGCGTTCCACGCCCCTACTACTCTCTGAGTAAAGAAACTATCTCTAACATCTGTCCTATATCTATCACCCCTCAACTTAAAGCTATGTCCCCTCGTGTTTGCCATCACCATCCGAGGAAAAAGACTCTCACTATCCACCCTATCTAACCCTCTGATTATCTTATATGTCTCTATTAAGTCACCTCTCCTCCTCCTTCTCTCCAACGAAAACAACCTCAAGTCCCTCAGCCTTTCCTCGTAAGACCTTCCCTCCATACCAGGCAACATCCTAGTAAATCTCCTCTGCACCCTTTCCAAAGCTTCCACATCCTTCCTATAATGCGGTGACCAGAACTGCACGCAATACTCCAGGTGCGGTCTCACCAGAGTTTTGTACAGCTGCATCATGACCTCGTGGCTCCGAAACTCGATCCCCCTACTAATAAAAGCTAACACACCATATGCCTTCTTAGCAGCCCTATTAACCTGGGTAGCAACTTTCAGGGATTTATGTACCTGGACACCAAGATCTCTCTGTTCATCTACACTACCAAGAATCTTCCCATTAGCCCAGTACTCTGCATTCCTGTTACTCCTTCCAAAGTGAATCACCTCACACTTTTCCACATTAAACTCCATTTGCCATCTCTCAGCCCAGCTCTGCAGCCTATCTATGTCCCTCTGTAACCTACAACATCCTTCGGCACTATCCACAACTTCACCGACCTTCGTGTCATCCGCAAATTTACTAACCCACCCTTCTACACCCTCTTCCAGGTCATTTATAAAAATGACAAACAGCAGTGGCCCCAAAACAGATCCTTGCGGTACACCACTAGTAACTAAACTCCAGGATGAACATTTGCCATCAACCACCACCCTCTGTCTTCTTTCAGCTAGCCAATTTCTGATCCAAAGCTCTAAATCACCTTCAACCCCATACTTCCGTATTTTCTGCAATAGCCTACCGTGGGGAACCTTATCAAACGCCTTACTGAAATCCATATACACCACATCCACTGCTTTACCCTCATCCACCTGTTTGGTCACCTTCTCGAAAAACTCAATAAGGTTTGTGAGGCACGACCTACCCTTCACAAAACCGTGCTGACTATCGCTAATGAACTTATTCTTTTCAAGATGATTATAAATCCTGTCTCTTATAACCTTTTCCAACATTTTACCCACAACCGATGTAAGGCTCACAGGTCTATAATTACCAGGGCTGTCTCTACTCCCCTTCTTGAACAAGGGGACAACATTTGCTATCCTCCAGTCTTCCGGCACTATTCCTGTCGACAATGACGACATAAAGATCAAGGACAAAGGCTCTGCAATCTCCTCCCTGGCTTCCCAGAGAATCCTAGGATAAATCCCATCTGGCCCAGGGGACTTATCTATTTTCACACTTTCCAAAATTGATAACACCTCCTCCTTGTGAACCTCAATCCCATCTAGCCTAGTAGTCTGAATCTCAGTATTCTCCTCGACAACATTTTCTTTCTCTACTGTAAATACTGACGAAAAATATTCATTTAACGCTTCCCCTATCTCCTCTGATTCCACACACAAGTTCCCACTACTATCCTTGATTGGCCCTAATCTAACTCTAGTCATTCTTTTATTCCTGATATACCTATAGAAAGCCTTAGGGTTTTCCTTGATCCTATCCGCCAATGACTTCTCGTGTCCTCTCCTTGCTCTTCTTAGCTCTCCCTTTAGATCCTTCCTGGCTAGCTTGTAACTCTCAAGCGCCCTAACTGAGCCTTCACGTCTCATCCTAACATAAGCCTTCTTCTTCCTCTTGACAAGCTCTTCAACTTCTTGAGTAAACCACGGCTCCCTCGCTCGACAACTTCCTCCCTGCCTGACAGGTACATACTTATCAAGGACACGCAGTAGCTGCTCCTTGAATAAGCTCCACATTTCGATTGTGCCCATCCCCTGCAGTTTCCTTCCCCATCCTACGCATCCTAAATCTTGCCTAATTACATCATAATTTCCTTTCCCCCAGTTATAATTCTTGCCCTGCGGTATATACCTGTCCCTGCCCATCGCTAAGGTAAACCTAACCGAATTGTGATCACTATCACCAAAGTGCTCACTTACATCTAAATCTAACACCTGGCCGGGTTCATTACCCAGTACCAAATCCAATGTGGCATCGCCCCTGGTTGGCCTGTCTACATACTGTGTCAGAAAACCCTCCTGCACACACTGGACAAAAACTGACCCATCTAAAGTACTCGAACTATAGTATTTCCAGTCAATATTTGGAAAGCTTTCAAGATGGCTCCTGGGCTGGAAGCTCCCTAGGAAGCTCCCTTGCTGTTCAACTCTATCCATGGCCATCTGCTCCCATCCCTAACGTTTTCTCCCCCAATCTGCCCTCTTAAACTGTTTAAATTCCCCTGGCTCTTTAAATCAGTTCATTTTAGCCCGATCGAAAAGTTAACAGTTAGTTTAGTGTATGTTACCTGGGCCCACTGCCCTCCCCCAGCCACACCTGCTCTTTGTTTTCTCAATGAAATTGATCCGGATGAAACTGACGAGAACAGCTGCCGATACTTTAATCTCCGATCCTGCTGTCTTCACAGTCCAGAGTGTCTGCAGCCACGGCATGCGGTAAGTCCATTGAGGTGAAGAAGGAGAGCGGGATCCGAGAGAAGTCCTGTGAAAAGGTGCCCCGAACACCCAAAACATCCACGAGCGGCCCCCCCGGCCGCAACTTCAAAGCGCCCGCGGGAGATGGCTCGGCGAGCATCTGCAGCGCACTGTCGGCAATGCTGCATGCCTTTATTTAAACCACTGCAAAAAAAAACCCTTAGCAAATGTAATCACCTCTAAGTCTGCCAAATGATGCTTCACCTCCCGAAGGACGTAGATGAGCTTTCCGGACGTCGATGGTGGGCACTGAGGAAATGGCTTATTACCTGCACCAGATTCCACCCCCCCCTCCCCCCCCTTTACCCCCCTTCCACCCCCCCCCCACCCCCGTCCCCTTCCCTGCTCCACCCTCTCAGCTCACCCCCTCACAACCCCGTCCCAGCCCGCCCCCCCGCACCATCTTCACCCCGCACCCCCTTCCCCTGCACCCCCCCCCCCACCCCCTCCCTCTACCCCTCCCCCTTGCATCCCCTCCTCCCACCGGCACCATCCTACACCTGTGTAGGGGCCCCAACAACCCCACTGCCTTGTGGGCGTCTCGGGAGAGACCAAGGCTAAGGGAGTAAACCCTAACAGAAAATCCGGAGCGGAACCCCGTAGGCGGTCATGTGTCACCTTTGGCATGTTTCCGGCAGTTCCTGCAGCCATACTGGTGCCAAACGTCGTGTCCTGCACTCCTTTGGACCCCACCAGAAAGGCCGAGAGGGGGGTTTTGACGACTGGGCAACTCTCAACCTCCATAAATTTGCCCAGGCATGCGCCATGGAGAGGTCACTCCATAGTTGCCTCACAGCGACTGAAACAACACGGAAGGCAGCAGTTACGGGTTATAAGTCCAGATAAATTGGCGTAGAAACTGGGCGCCACGGGTTGCCTTTGTCGGTGGGAGAGGTCATTGCACCTCACTGGACAGCTACCGCCCGCCTCAAACCGGGCAGCCCCCGGTCAATAAGGTTCTGTCCCGCCACAGTCTGCCTGCTTCAATGGGTGCTTGGAGCTCAGGGTCATTGCCCGAAAGGTGGACTGATACACCGCACCAAACAACATGAAAAAAGGAAATAAGGTACCAGCCCTTCGCTTTGCAAGCTGGAACGTCAGAACTATGTGTCCTGGCCTGTCGGAAGACCTTACACAAATCAACGATTCTCGGAAGACCGCCATCATTAACAACGAGCTCAGTAGACTCAATGTGGACATTGCAGCACTTCAGGAGACTCGCCTCCCCGCGAGTGGCTCTCTAGCAGAGCAAGACTACACCTTCTTCTGGCAGGGCAGGGATCCTGAAGAACCAAGACAGCATGGAGTGGGCTTCGCCATCAGAAACTCCTTGCTCAGCATGATAGAGCCTCCCTCAAATGGCTCGGAACGCATACTGTCCATCCGACTGCTCACCACCTCTGGTCCAGTACACCTACTCAGCATCTATGCTCCAACACTCTGTTCCGCACCTGAAGCTAAAGACCAGTTCTATGAACAACTCCATAACATCATTAGCAGCATCCCCAACACCGAACACCTATTCCTGCTGGGGGACTTTAATGCCAGGGTTGGGGCCGACCATGACTCATGGCCCTCCTGCCTTGGGCGCTATGGCGTTGGAAGGATGAATGAGAACGGGCAGAGACTGCTTGAGTTGTGTACCTATCATAACCTCTGCATCACCAACTCGTTCTTTCACACTAAACCCTGTCACCAGGTTTCATGGAGGCACCCAAGATCACGTCGTTGGCACCAGCTAGACCTCATTGTCACAAGGCGAGCCGCCTTAAACAGTGTTCAAATCACACGCAGCTTCCACAGTGCGGACTGCGACACCGACCACTCCCTGGTGTGCAGCAAGGTTAGACTCAGACCAAAGAAGTTGCATCATTCCAAGCAGAAGGGCCACCCGCGCATCAACACGAGCAGAATTTCTCACCCACAGCTGTTACAAAAATTTCTAAATTCACTTGTAACAGCCCTTCAAAACACTCCCACAGGGGATGCTGAGACCAAGTGGGCCCACATCAGAGACGCCATCTATGAGTCAGCTTTGACCACCTACGGCAAAAGTGCGAAGAGAAATGCAGACTGGTTTCAATCTCATAATGAAGAGCTGGAACCTGTCATAGCCGCTAAGCGCATTGCACTTTTGAACTACAAGAAAGCCCCCAGCGATTTAACATCCGCAGCACTTAAAGCAGCCAGAAGTACTGCACAAAGAACAGCTAGGCGTTGCGCAAACGACTACTGGCAACACCTATGCAGCCATATTCAGCTGGCCTCAGACACCGGAAACATCAGAGGAATGTATGATGGCATGAAGAGAGCTCTTGGGCCAACCATCAAGAAGATCACCCCCCTCAAATCTAAATCGGGGGACATAATCACTGACCAACGCAAACAGATGGACCGCTGGGTTGAGCACTACCTAGAACTGTACTCCAGGGAGAATGCTGTCACTGAGACTGCCCTCAATGCAGCCCAGCCTCTACCAGTCATGGATGAGCTGGACATACAGCCAACCAAATCGGAACTCAGTGATGCCATTGATTCCCTAGCCAGCGGAAAAGCCCCTGGGAAGGACAGCATTACCCCTGAAATAATCAAGAGTGCCAAGCCTGCTATACTCTCAGCACTACATGAACTGCAATGCCTGTGCTGGGACGAGGGAGCAGTACCCCAGGACATGCGCGATGCCAACATCATCACCCTCTATAAAAACAAAGGTGACCGCGGTGACTGCAACAACTACCGTGGAATCTCCCTGCTCAGCATAGTGGGGAAAGTCTTTGCTCGAGTCGCTCTGAACAGGCTCCAGAAGCTGGCCGAGCGCGTCTACCCTGAGGCACAGTGTGGCTTTCGTGCAGAGAGATCGACTATTGACATGCTGTTCTCCCTTCGTCAGATACAGGAGAAATGCCGTGAACAACAGATGCCCCTCTACATTGCTTTCATTGATCTCACCAAAGCCTTTGACCTCGTCAGCAGACGTGGTCTCTTCAGACTACTAGAAAAGATCGGATGTCCACCAAAGCTACTAAGTATCATCACCTCATTCCATGACAATATGAAAGGCACAATTCAACATGGTGGCTCCTCATCAGAGCCCTTTCCTATCCTGAGTGGTGTGAAACAGGGCTGTGTTCTCGCACCCACACTTTTTGGGATTTTCTTCTCCCTGCTGCTTTCACATGCGTTCAAATCCTCTGAAGAAGGAATTTTCCTCCACACAAGATCAGGGGGCAGGTTGTTCAACCTTGCCCGTCTAAGAGCGAAGTCCAAAGTACGGAAAGTCCTCATCAGAGAACTCCTCTTTGCTGACGATGCTGCTTTAACATCTCACACTGAAGAATGCCTGCAGAGTCTCATCGACAGGTTTGCGTCTGCCTGCAATGAATTTGGCCTAACCATCAGCCTCAAGAAAACGAACATCATGGGGCAGGATGTCAGAAATGCTCCATCCATCAATATTGGCGACCACGCTCTGGAAGTGGTTCAAGAGTTCACCTACCTAGGCTCAACTATCACCAGTAACCTGTCTCTAGATGCAGAAATCAACAAGCGCATGGGTAAGGCTTCCACTGCTATGTTCAGACTGGCCAAGAGAGTGTGGGAAAATGGCGCACTGACACGGAACACAAAAGTCCGAGTGTATCAGGCCTGTGTCCTCAGTACCTTGCTCTACGGCAGCGAGGCCTGGACAACGTATGCCAGCCAAGAGCGACGTCTCAATTCATTCCATCTTCGCTGCCTTCGGAGAATACTTGGCATCAGGTGGCAGGACTATATCTCCAACACAGAAGTCCTTGAAGCGGCCAACATCCCCAGCTTATACACACTACTGAGTCAGCGGCGCTTGAGATGGCTTGGCCATGTGAGCCGCATGGAAGATGGCAGGATCCCCAAAGACACATTGTACAGCGAGCTCGCCACTGGTATCAGACCCACCGGCCGTCCATGTCTCCGTTATAAAGACGTCTGCAAACGCGACATGAAATCGTGTGACATTGATCACAAGTCGTGGGAGTCAGTTGCCAGCATTCGCCAGAGCTGGCGGGCAGCCATAAAGACAGGGCTAAATTGTGGCGAGTCGAAGAGACTTAGTAGTTGGCAGGAAAAAAGACAGAGGCGCAAGGGGAGAGCCAACTGTGCAACAGCCCCAACAAACAAATTTCTCTGCAGCACCTGTGGAAGAGCCTGTCACTCCAGAATTGGCCTTTATAGCCACTCCAGGCGCTGCTTCACAAACCACTGACCACCTCCAGGCGCGTATCCATTGTCTCTCGAGATAAGGAGGCCCAAAAGAAGAAAAAGAAAATTTGGAAAGTTAAAGTCCCCCATAACAACTACCCTGTTACTCTCGCCCCTGTCGAGAATCATCTTCGCTATCCTTTCCTCTACATCTCTGGAACTATTCGGAGGTCTATAGAAGACTCCCAACAGGGTGACCTCTCCTCTCCTGTTTCTAACCTTGGCCCATACTACCTCAGTAGACGAGGTCCATTTTATCAGTTTTATAATAATGAATACAAAGGCTGAAATGTGGTTTTGAATTACTTGTCTGTTTCTGAAAGTGAGAAGCTGCTGGCGGGTTCTGTAAAGATGTCTGTGCAGTAATTTGACAGCTGTGTATTTTGGAGAGTATTGGGCTTATATTTTTAAGACCAAAGCTAGCAAAATGTGTTGGGAGGATTTCTAAAATAACATGGTGTTTAAGATGTATTCCTTCTGACATGTTAACTTAGGGAAGCATCTGCACTGGGGCATGTTACAAAACAATGATACATGAGGGGCTCCTTTCTTGTTATATGAATGTCATCTACACCTAAAGATGTTTTGCTGCCTGAAAGCATACTCCTGTCTGAGTTTGTGCTTTATTTTGTATAGCGTGTTAGGGAATGTATTTTTTTTCTAAGTAGACGAACATTACTTCAGCACATGAATTGTATATATGCTTTAAGGAAGGATGCTGCTGTAACTTTGCTCAACTTTTTACTGTGCTGGCTTATTTTTTTCAGAACAGTCTCATCTGATCATCTTTTACCAGCAGTCATTTCTGCCCAGGTTTGCAAAATCAAGTCGTTTAGGTATGTGACAAGATAAACTGACAGGAGGACTTGATATTGCATTGCAATCATTCAATTTACAGCATCCTCCCCCACACCACCCCCACCCCACCCCTCACCCCTCCAATTGGGTCCCCTGCTTGGATTAAGTGTCATACCCATCTTGTTCTTCCTTCAGAAAGTCTTGGCCTGGTACAATTAAAAGTTCTTTTTAAAAAGTAAAGGCCCACACACTTAGTCAAAGCTTTAGAATCACTGCGGAAATGATCGCATGACAGCTTTCGGTACAATTGGAACAGGTTCACCAATCTAACTACACAAATTTGATACACATGCCCATTAGTGGCCATGTGAAAAGAGTAATTCACAGACATGGGCAGCTATGATGAAAAGATTTGTATGTATATGTGTGTACATGTGGGTAGGGGAAAAGCAAACAGCAGCTGGACTATTTATAAAAGGAAAGAATCAATTAAGGAAGCAGAACAGCTGAGTTTAATAGGGCACTTCTCCATTCAAAGCCCAATCAAATATTACCCATTAACTCACAATTAAAAGCTATACAGTAATTAGTTAAACCAATGATGCATTATGCTATTACACCAGGCATGTTTATTGGCAGACAGTGTTTAGTTCACGTAACTTGTTTTTTCATCTACATTTTATTCATTTTTTAAAACATGGCTAAAGTACAGCACAAAATGTGTTGCAACTGGATAAGAAGAAATAAAACAAATTAAGGTTTCAAGAGATTACTACAATTTACCATACTTTTAAAAAGTTTTGTTGCAGTGAAGGTCATTTTATCTTCTATCTTAAGAATGCTTAAATCTTTTCTCATTTATGAAGATGTCCATAAAGTTGTTCTCTATTTTACTGTAGTGCTCCAAGTTGATGTAACAAAAAGCATTGTCAGGTTTTGAGAGAGGGAGACACTCAATGCAAAGGGAAATATACCAATATCGTTCACGATCATCTAGAATTCTGGATAGGAAACATGACTCAGCACAGTTCAGAGCCATCAATGGCTTGTTGGAAATGGGAATAATAAATGCTGCAGTGCATCCATAATATGTGGAAAATATTACATGGAAAAACTGCATTATAGAACTTTAATTATTGAAGAGTATTAGATGAATCTTCCTTCCCAACCTCCCCCCCGCCTCCCCCACCATCACATCAGTTGTAAGGTTGTGCAATTTACCATTTAGGGTTTCATTAATTAGGTCACTTCAAATTGTCCTCCATAACATAAAAATATTGATTATATGTCAGCAGCAGGGCATGCTTACAACACCAATTGAAGTGCAAATTCACTCTTACCTGCCAGAAGCATTAAAGACTAAATCAGACATTGAGATGTCATATTAACACTAATTTATTTGACTACATCAATAGTAATATGATTAGCACCATCAAAATGTTCAGTGTTAGTGACTACAGTAATAGTAAACTGATACTTAATGTCTTGATATTGAGCCCCCCATGTTAGGGGGAGGAGGTCTTATAGGAACATTACAGCGCAGTACAGGCCCTTCGGCCCTCAATGTTGCGCCGACCTGTGAAACCATCTGACCTACACTATTCCATTTTCATCCATATGTCTATCCAATGACCACTTAAATGCCCTTAAAGTTGGAGAATCTACTACTGCTGCAGGCAGGGCGTTCCACGCCCTTACTACTCTCTGAGTAAAGAAACTACCTCTCGCATCTGTCCTATATCTATCACCCCTCAACTTGAAGCTATGTCCCCTCGTGTTTGCCATCACTATCCGAAGAAAAAGACTCTCACTATCCACCCTATCTAACCCTCTGATTATCTTATATGTCTCTATTAAGTCACCTCTCCTCCTCCTTCTCTCTAACGAAAACAACCTCAAGTCCCTCAGTCTTTCCTCATAAGACCTTCCCTCCATACCAGGCAACATCCTAGTAAATCTCCTCTGCCCAAAGTTACTCTATAGACTTAAGTTCACAGTTTATTCAACAATCCATTGGTAGGCTTCCAATGTTCCGGTATCCTTTGGGTGGTATGAGTTTAAAAATATATAGCCTCTTTTCTTGAATAGCAGACTGGCTGTAACATTGGGTACTTCTACCTACTTCCATGCACTTCAGCAGCGAGCTCTTATTCCAGATTATCATCTATTTTTGTCTGTCGTTTTCTCTACCTAACTTTGGCTAGCGTTGCATGTACTTTGTTTTCCCAGCTGTTCTGCTGTACTTTTTCTCTGTGCTTACAAAGTTAGTTTATTGAATAAATTATTGGAAAACATCATACATTCCTTGATCCATGCCTTTGTTACCTCTATTCTTGATTATTCCAGCATACTCTTTGCCAGTCTCTATCTTGCACCCTCTGTAACCCGTCATTCATAGATCTGCTGCCCATGCCCTAACATGCACCAAGTCCCATTCACCCACCGCTCCTGTGCTCACTGACCTACATTGGCTCCAGTTAAACATCACTTGATTTTAAATTCTCGTTCTTGTTTTCAAATCCCTACATGGCTTTTCCCCTCCCTCTCTCTGTAATTTACGACCTACGACACCCTGGGATATCTGTGCTTTTCCAATTCCAGCCTCTTGAGCATGCCTGATATTATTTGCTTCACTATTGGCTTCAACTGCCATGGTCCTAAGCTATGAAATTCCCTCCCTAAACCTCTCCTCCTCTCTACTTCTCTTTCCTCCTTCAAGACACTCCTTAAAACCTACCTCAACTGCCCTAATATCGCCTTATGTGGCTAGGTATCAAATGTTTTTTCTTGATGCTCTTGTGAAGCACCTTGGGATGTTTTACTGAGTTAAATATAAGTTGTTGTTGTTGATTTAAAACCAATTTCATCTTTCTTAAATAAAAACCAAGAAATGCTGGAAATACTCAGCAGGTCTGACAGCATCTGTGCAGAGAGAAGCAGAGTTAACGTTTCAGGTCAGAGACCCTTCTTCAGAACTGGGATGAGACGAAGAATGAAATGAAACTGTGGAGTAGAACAGCTTTGAGATAAGGTGAGGCGGTGCTTCTGGAGAGAGAGGTCCAGTGTGTGCATGTGGCGGCACATGGCACTGAGTGTGGAACTCAGGATGCGGCGAGAACAGCAGTCCGAGGAACATTGTATTTCTCGGAGATACCTGTAACCCTGGGTGGATTCAAAAGACGAATGATGAAACTTCAGTTGGAATCCACGTGGAATAAGTTGGAGCCGGAGACAGTCACTGAGGAAGGAGATGTGGCTGTGAAAACAAGTTTTGGTAGACACTTTATCAAACACCAGGAGGGAAATAGAAAGCAATGAAGGTGAACAAGGTAAAAGAGACAAACTAAAATCCCGTCGGAGAGAACAGCAGAACTTCTTCAAGGTAGGCATTCCTGGAAGAGAAGTGGCAGTGAATTAAATACTAAAATATAAGCAAAATACTGCAGATGCTGGAAATTTGAAATAAAAACAAGAAATGCTGGAAACACTCAGTAGATCTGGCAGCATCTGTGCAGAGAGAAGCAGAGTTAACGTTTCAGGTCAGAGACCCTTCTTCAGAACTGCAGAATCTTTCTTAAATCTTCTAACTTTATCAATATTCAAAACCTTTCATCAATCTCGCCACCACTTTCAAAAGTTTTGTGATTTAGAAGAATGATGCCTGACATTAAATACATTAACTTTACAGAGAATCCCAATTCAGGTGACCTGACCAATCATAATAATCAATTTGACTACATTGATCATTTCAATGATGACATTTAACTAACTAGCCAAGTCTTCGAAACAATAATTGCTAGAATTAAATTAGTTTGAATAGATGCACACTTCCAATAATTTTAGTTCTTTTTTCTCCCAGTATATAAATCACCTTTATAAAATCAACACTGATCTCATTCTCTCTAGGTCTCAGTGCAATGCTACCAGCCAAAAGACCCAAGCATATCAATCTATTCTTGTTCTTTTTGTATTAACAGGCCCAAATTCATTCAGGTTCAAGGGTAGTAATGGGCAATAATTGCTAAAGCACAATGTATGTATATATTGAAAGAATTAGCCTTTTGAGCACCTCTTGCAAATGCGAATCCTTCTTTCTTTTTAAGTGTTTCAAATTAGCCATAATCATGCTCCTCATTCCATTACAAGTTACTACCCATATATTTTGACATTTCCGGTATTAATCTTTGTAATAGCACAGGTAAAGGCAATTATGTCAAAACTTAACATCTCTTAAACAAGACGTTACTTTGAAAGGCAGTGGGCAATAATCATTTTATGCACAACAAAATCTGAGAAGCAACAATGAGATGAATGGCCAGTCCATCTGTTTTTGGTTATGTTTTGTATTTTGACATAGAAACCAGACAAACAGGCTCTGGGGTCTAAATGACCTATTTCTGTTGCAATGTTACAATGTTCCACTGCTCTGCTTCAGATTGTGCCTTTAATGTCCATCTAAACTGAATAATGAAGCCTTAGTTTTGTATCATCTGAAGAATGATACTTCCAGCAATGTAGCTTTCTCTCAGTACTGCACTGGAGTGTTAACCTAGATTATATGCCCAAGTGAGCAACTGAAGCTTGAACTCACAACCTTCTGACTTAGAGGTGAGACTACTTCCAAACCTAGATGCAAATAATGGTTGTTGCAAAAATCATACATGTTTCATTTAAATGTGCGACCTGTCCAAACCTTTCTTTGTGGGTCTTTAAGAAAAGTGCAGGCCTGTTTTATAAAAACAGATAATTATAAAATTAGTTGTTTAGGGTCAACACCTAACTTAATCTTATTCTTATTCTTAAAACATTATGTGGAAAGTTACTCTTTTTGATTGCCAATCAAATTTGCCGTCTGATCCAATTCAGCTTTTTTTCATTCTTTCATGGGATGTGGGTGTCGCTGGCAAGGCCAGCATTTGTTGTCCATCCCTAATTGCTCTTGATCTGAGTGGCTTACAAGGCCATTTCAGAAAGCAGTTAAGAGTCAGCCACATAGCTATTGTGTCTTTAGTATATCTCCAGAGGTAAGGGAACCTG
Organism: Heterodontus francisci; assembly: GCF_036365525.1. Taxonomy (NCBI): domain Eukaryota; kingdom Metazoa; phylum Chordata; class Chondrichthyes; order Heterodontiformes; family Heterodontidae; genus Heterodontus; species Heterodontus francisci. The sequence goes on along the minus strand of NC_090375.1, from coordinate 112,233,530 downwards.
TACATATTTGATTTTTAAAAAACTCTTGCCTCAGTAACTATTTATTCATTCATGTGCATGTTTCGACCAGGTGAGAAAGAGGTCTAGGATTCCCTTTCAGCCTTCACCTGGTCTTACTGTAACAGAGTTTTATTTTTAAGCACACTGTGTTTTTAGCTCCCCCTTGGTGAATCCCTGTTCACCACTTTCCAATTACAAGGTAAAGAAACCAGCACAAACAGACTTTCTTAGGTTTAAAGAAGAAAGGTTAAATTTTATGGAAACTTAAACTTAGGCCAGAATTTTATGCCACCCCAACAAGCCGGATAGTGGCGGGCAGTGGTCGTGTAAAATGGAACTGGAGGCTCCGGGAGGCTTTCCTGACCCGCTCCGGCCTCGGCCCCCCTTTATGTAGGGCCAGGACAGGGCGAAAAACAGCCTGCCCGCCCCAGGCCAATCAAGGCCCCTAAGTGGCCACTTAACAGCCACCCGTAAAATATGGATTGGATCCCCAGGCGAGGCGGAAGCAGGTTCACCACTGACTTTTCAGTCGGTGGCCAGCTCCCTTCCACCCAACGTGAAATCCCGGCCTTAAACTCTAATTTGGTTGATGCCTACAGATACACGACACCCCCACGCTAGAATGCATACGTGATACATACATGTAAATAGAAACAGAAAAGAGCAGAAGAAATAAAGTGGAAAAGTTTGAGGCAAAATCTGAAGAGTTGTTGTTACAGTTTTTTAAGATCACTGTAGAGTCCTTTTGTAGGTAGGTCTTGCTTTTTGTTGGGGCCCAATATTCTTCTTAAACCTTGTTCACTGTAGGGGACTTTTCTCTCTTGGGTTTCATGTGTCTTCAGTGGGTTTCAGTTCTGTGAAAAAGAGATGGGAGCGGACAGGCAGAGGCTGTGGTGAGCCAGCCAGGAGAGGTCTTTTCAATCCAGGAGAAAACAGCTTTCTGCCAGTTCAAACACTGTCTCTACAACTTAAAACTCTCAGTTCAAACTCTGCAACAGCCAGTTAGCCATGTGACTAACTGGTCTGACCACGTCTGTTTGTGGATTGAATAGGGAGTGGCTCCTTTGTCGACAAGCCTGTCTGTTAATATGCAAAAATGTCTTTCCAGCAGGGGCCTGGCAACCACTTCTATCAGGCCTTCCCTTCTTCCCAGCAACAATTTGAAATTTAATGTCCATGTGGTGAAATTAATATGCCTTATCCTTGGCAGGTGGGGGGCCTGCATGACATGCATTTGTACCAGTCAAGTCAAATAACTATTTGTTTTAGGTTAACCAAAAACCTCATGGAAATTAATGTGCTTCATTTTTTAAAAAGCCACAAACATAATGAGAAGATAATTCTTGTAGATTGTTTTTGTCCTGTAGAAGAGGCAATTTGTTAATTTTCATCTTGTTAATTATCAATTTGTTAATGTCATTTAAATTTACCTATATGTTATAACATATTAGCTATTATTCTGCTATATTTATAAACATAAAACTCTTCCTTTTATTATTCTATAATGCATGTCCAAGTTGTTGGTATTGTATTGTAACCACAAAGATGCTTGTGTTGTTTATATGTCAATGCATAAAGCTCACACATGAATGATGGCCACTTGTGAGAAGTACTGAAGGGCAACCAGTTTCTGCAAATCTACCAATTTTCTCATTCTTCTCCTTTCCTGAAGGTGCCATGAACACTGATCACCCTTTAATATTGCACCCAAGGAGCCATTGTTCATGTGTGACCTTCAACAGTGAGCGTTGGCAGGCTAACCCACCATAGGTAAAGACACAACCCAGGCATGATGCTGTCCTTCCCTGACATATACATGTGCAATTTTCAGCAAGAGTTGCTAAATGGCAATCTGGCGTAGGAACCTCAGCCAATTTTCCCTCCCTATCTCAGAGTTGTTGAGATCAACTGTTTCAGTCAAACTTCTCTCCCAGCTGAGGTCAGCTAGTTCAATACAAACTGAACATCAAACCTGGGACCTTTCTGGCCTGTATGGATCAACTACTCCTTAATAAATTCACTTTTTCACACATTGGAGGTGAGCCCGCCTCTACTGGGGCTGGAAGCCATGCTGTAATTTTACGTGGCCCAGGCCCTTAATTGGCCTGTGTCGGGACCTCTGTCCCTCTGAGCCAAGAAGTTCCGCCACCAAGTGCTGCCGGTCAATCAGAGGGCCGGTAGCTCCTCAGTCCCTGCAGTGCCACTGGGAGTGGAGCAAGAGGAGCAGCATGGATGCCAGCCCCGAGAAAGGTGAGTGGGATTTTGGGCCTCACTGTGGACAATTGGCTGGGCCCAGGCGAGGTGGGGGGGCTGGTGCGATTGAGAGAGCAGGGGGAGGTGTTCCAGCAGGGGAGGCTTGTGCTGCTGCGGGGGCCCTCTGTGGGGCACAAGGGGCCCAATCAGGAGGGCCCCCCCACCGAGCCCACAAGGAGGCCACTAGGTATTATTGGGTCACCTCCTGCGGTGGCGAAGTTGCCATCTGCTGCTGGTAATATACCAGTGACGGCAAGAGGAGGCCCTTAAGTGGCAATTAATTGGCCTCTTAAGGGTCTTAATTGGCCTGGGGTTGGCACGTCATTTGCCACCTCCCCCGCTGCTGGGAAAGTGGCAGTGGGGGTGGGTAGGCGACGAGAACAGCACCCTCCCCTTCTCACACAATTTTATGCCCCCCCACCCCACCTCCTAGTCTGCTCCGGGGTGGGGGGGGAGATAAAATTCTGGCCACTGTCTCTAATTTAACCACATATGTATAAATTGGGTAACTGCAAAATACTAGTCGATCTCCTGTGAAATTATTCAAGGTGAGTTAGAAGATTTGTCTTCACCCTCCTATCTGGAGGTTTATATAAAATGTTCATTACTATTTGAGCAAAAACATTCTTCTAACTATTAGTTCACTTTAGTCAGATTGAATATATGTTGTTTTAAAAACAGAAACCTTACTCAATTCTCTGCAGCTCTTTGTTTTCCCTCAAAGGACAATAAAAGAAATTCTGGCCTCAAATATCTCTGCAGACCTCAGATTGACTTCACATTTGGTACAGAGAGTCAGGAAAGCTCTTGGATTGGCTGCTGGTAATGGAAACACCAGTTCTGGATGTGCATGGGACTGATACTGTACTCAAAGAGTAAAGAAGGAGTGTGAAATGAGCAAGAAAAAAAATTGCATTCAAGAACAACAACTTGCATTTATATAGCACCTTTTGGAATTGAGTGATAAAATAGTAAAGGTCCACTCCCCACAAAAAAACTACAACCTTTTGTGTCACTGAACTCTCAAATTTTCACTAATTTAAAGCTCTGAACACTTGTGCAAAATATTATTATTATTCCAAACAGGTGGAGTGCAGAACAATAGTGCAATACTTGTGGGTGTCAGCCCATTAGAACTGTTTTTAAATGGTTTAAATAGAATATTTGAGAACAGGGGTCCTACTTGCGACATAGACTCCACAATTCCTTGCTGTTTGCACTGGTCATAAGTTAGTCAAAGTGATATCTCATCTTTGGTGTAATTTACTTCATGATTACCAACACAAGCCATGTATTCTCTCTACATATTGTTTTATCCTATGTGTATAAACATTTACATTGGAACAAATATATACAAAAGGCACACATTTTAAAAATAAATATGCCCCACAAGTATGTGTAGTGCAGTCCACTTCACCTGAAAAAGGTAATTCCCAAAGTCATACCAAAACTCCCCTGGCATTGGAACAGCAATGCACACAAATATCACTGCCACTTCCCAGAAACAAGTTCCATGGTTACCCACAACCTAAGCCACTTATTAATTTTGATTTTAATGAGGCTTTTTCTGAGAATATTTGGGTTGTTTTAGATAGTTCTCATTTTTCGTGGCATAGCAATAGTGTATGTTACAGATGATTGACTACTAAGTTGCACAAATAGATATAGCATTTCACCAGACTTACATTAAAATTTATCAACATTGTTTTAATAGAAATAAATATGCATTTTTACACTTGTTTTTCAGAAGTTCTGGATTTCAAAATATTGTGCACAAAAATTGTAATACATTAGAGCATTACAGCGCAGTACAGGCCCTTCGGCCCTCGATGTTGCGCCGACCTGTGAAACCATCTGACCTACACTATTCCATTTTCATCCATATGTCTATCCAATGACCACTTAAATGCCCTTAAAGTTGGCGAGTCTACTACTGTTGCAGGCAGGGCGTTCCACGCCCCTACTACTCTCTGAGTAAAGAAACTACCTCTGACATCTGTCCTATATCTATCACCCCTCAACTTAAAGCTATGTCCCCTCGTGTTTGCCATCACCATCCGAGGAAAAAGACTCTCACTATCCACCCTATCTAACCCTCTGATTATCTTATATGTCTCTATTAAGTCACCTCTCCTCCTCCTTCTCTCTAACGAAAACAACCTCAAGTCCCTCAGCCTTTCCTCATAAGACCTTCCCTCCATACCAGGCAACATCCTAGTAAATCTCCTCTGCACCCTTTCCAAAGCTTCCACATCCTTCCTATAATGCGGTGACCAGAACTGCACGCATGCTAGACTACAAAATTCAATATAAAATTGGTAGCTGTAATTACAAAGAGTTCTGGTAAATAACATTTCAAAAATGGCTTTCTGTACAAGAAACAGCAAACGACAACTGATATTACAAAACTTCAATCAGTTTCAGAATAAAAATCATTTCCAATTAAAGCTCATTAATGATATTATTTTAAATACTTAAATCTCCCAGTTAAAAAAAAAGTTACGTGGACTTATATGTAAATAAATAGAAATGTTAAGTAAAGCTGATGATATTCCACTTTGATGTGAGCTACTGAAACAGTTCCAGGATATTTTCACATTATTCTTGATGAGGCCTGGAAAATGTAACATTAATTTACTTTTGTCCTCATCAATAAGCAGCCATTTTACACCATCTGTAACTAATAAATTCTCTCAAGTGTTTGAATAGTGGAAAGTTTTTTTTAAATAATTGATGACAAATGGCCCACCAAATATGCTTAATCCAAATATTTTCTTCATTTCTATTTGTTCTCACATCAAGATGTATTCTGCAAAGAAAACAGAAAATATTGCTTTTATATAGCATATTTCATGACCTCAAAATGCCGCAAAGCATTTTACAGCCAATGAAGTACTTTATGAAGTGTCGTCACTGTTGTAATGTAGGAAACATGACAGACAATTGCAAACAGCAAGGTCCCTCAAAAGGCGATGCGATCATGACCAGATAATCTATTTCAGTAATGTTGGTTGAATGATAAATATAGATTGGGACAGAACTCCCCTGCTTTTCTTCAAAATATTGCCATAAGATCTTTAACGCCTACCTGAGGGGTAGTCAGGGTGGAGACAAGCAACTGAAAGATAGCATCTCCAACAGCGCAGCATTGGAGTTTCAGCTTAGAGTATATGCTCAAGTCTCCGGACTGAGACACACAATCTTCTGACTAAGAGTTCAGAATGCTACCACTGAGCCATAGTTCACATCTGGACAATTATTGCTGCATTCTAGTAAGTTGTGTTTTACTCTTCATTATATGCGGCTAGTCTAGTCTTAATTCAGTCAAATTGAAAACAATGGGCTGAATTTTACTGAACCTCTGATGTCGGGGGTCGAGACGGGGGGGGGGGGGGGGGTGGGGAGCGGAAAATGCCATGAACCTCGATGCCGGGAAAGCCCATCCCCATATTGCCGGTGGCAGCAAGCCCTAGTAGTGGACCCCGCCCCCAAGCGCCGCTTGGCAATGGGAGCCCAATTTAAATATGTAAATTAATTTAAATAAATGAATTAATTACCATCACGCTCCCACCATCTGTCCTGGAGAGATATTGATGCCGGTGGCCGGGACTCCCACACCTTCAGATCCCTGTCCAGGGATCCGAGGCAGAACACTGGTGGGGAGGAAGGAGCAGATCTGTTTTTCAGTGCGGGGGGTGGGCAAGCAGGGTCAAACTGATCTCATTGGTGTAGGGGATGGTGCGAAGGGTTACAGTGCACAGTTTATGAACTTTGTGGGGTGGGGGCAGGTCAGATGCACAAGGTAAGTATTTTGCAGGTGGGGGAAAGAGTTAATTCTATGGTTATTGGAGGGGGGGTGGGAGAGAGTCACGATCAATTTATTTAATTTTTTAAATCAATCTAGCTTTAAATATTTAAATTGAAATGTAGGGCTTGAAGCCCCTTAAAAATGGCGTCGGCGCCTGTGCAAGGGCAGCTGCACCATTGCCGGGGACGGACAGCCCACCCCCTCCACATCATCAGGGTGGGCAGTCCGCTCCAGCTATTTAAATGAGCCGCTGCACTTAATAACACAGAGGCTCCGTGATGTGCGGCCCGACTACTGTTGTTTATGTTCGCTGCCGTAGTACAAATTTCAGCCCAATTAGTTAATTGAATGGAATTGTAATATGCTGCAGTAATTCCTTTACTATCAGTAAACCCCATGATACAGAAGGTACAGAATGAGCAATTGAAAATTTTAAGTATGAGAGAATGTTAAGGAAGTTGAGATTCTGTTCTTTGACAAAGAGATTTTGAAGTAATCAATGTTTTTATGATTATCAATGGCATTCAAAAAAATAAATGATTCACAATGATGAAGAGTTCAGATATACCAGAATGTTAGGACTAAGAAGTGAAAGCTGGCAAATTGTTGACACCAAAAAGATAATAGAGTTCTAGAGTGTAGGAACCTGGGAAAGTGCAGGAGTTGCAGTCCAGCTGACCAGCACCTAAAGCTCATCTTCCTCAATTGTCCAGTTGTCAAATATCTTTCTAAAGCTCCCTTAAGTTATTTAACACTGACTCCCTGTTACCATTCCACACTCGCATCACTCTCTGTATAAAGAAATTAGATCTAAACTGTGTGTGAACTTCAGTCCATATCCCCGATTCCAAAATTTTTGACAATGTTCAACATTGTATCTGGGTTTGATTTACCTATTCTCTTAACGATCTTCAATACTTAAATAACATTTCCCGAGCCTTCTTTTCTCCAGAGTAAACATACCCAGATGCTTCAAATCTCCTCACAAGCTCAGATGTTTAAAACTCAGTACAATTCTGCCTTTTTCTGCATTGCCTCCAATGTTGGGACATCCCTGTTGTAGTACAACAACCACAATTACACAGAATACCTTACCAGCAAAGGCCATTGAAATGGGTGCAAGGGGCAATCAGATACATTTCTGGAGAGAAAAGGGATTGAAGGAAAAATTGAGAAGGTGAATAGGTGGGGTAGAAGCTTACTAAAAATGAATAAGCTTGTTTGATGTAAATAGATCTTTTCTGTGCCTAAAAAAATCTTATTTCTAATAGGCGTAAACTTCCACACTGGAAATGTTGCAATACAGTTCAATGTCATGGGATCTTGTGATCAGCACTTCTGTACCTAGAATTCTATAGCACATTGCACAATAGTGTTAGAGACCTGGAACAAATAAGATAGCTGCAGTAATCAAAGATACTAAGAATCATTATTTACAGCAACATTATCAAAAATATGGAAGCAAACTTTTTTACGTTAATATATGAACAAGACTGAAAAGTAATTGTAGAGCACTGAATGGACACTTTAGTACTATTTTATTCAAAATATTGCTCCTCACCAGTCAGGAAAATGTATCAAGAATTTGACCGCCAAAATCCTAACTATTAATTTTTATGGATGGAAATTCAAGGATCAGGCCTTGTTGAGTTTCTGATACATGCTCCCAAGTGGATGAGGCTTTTCACCAAGAGCATGACTTTTAAAATTGCCTTTTGTGGCTCCAGTTATGCTAACACTATTTACAAAGCAATGTTGGGTGTGCATTGATGTTAAACTGATAGAGTATAACTCGGCAGATTACTCCCAAGGGCACTAAAGCAAGAGCTCTGCGACCATCTCTGCTAGATTGTGTTCGAGTTCCACCCCATTGCAACAGTCAAAATTTAAAAATACTCGGAAGGTACACTAGTCCATCTGCAAAACCTTTCTTTCAATGTTAGGAAATTTTTATGCCCATATTCTCCTAAGATTCTAAGTTGTCTGTGTGGACAGAGAAACTGGGCTGAATTGTCTTTTCCCGCTGCTCCTTGGGCGAAGAAAATGGCAACCTGCACGCACTGGCCGGTTGCTGCCACACCACTGCAATCCAGCGTGCACGCCAGCTTATTTAAATATACAGGGCGTCCCCCCAATCATGTGTCGAGGGCGGCCCCAGCGATGCTGTGAATGGTGTCAGCTGCCTCTGCGCAGGCGCTGATGCTATTTTGAAAGGATTGCCAGACCTGCCACAAAAACTGCAGAGTTGAACCCCATACCCACCTCCCCACTACACCACAAATAAATTTTTGCCTTGCTCTCCCCCCCAAAAAACACTGAAATTGCCGAGTTGACATCTCCCCCAACTGCATAAAGTACAGAGTACACCCCCTCCCCTCAAATTAAAAATGCAGAGTTGACCCCCCCCCCCTCCCCAACTACACTAAAAATCCTAAATTCCCCCCTTCCCTACCACAGTGGCGCCAACTTTCCCTGGACAGGAAAGTGAAGGTGCGTGAGTGCCGCCCGTCACACAGAAGATCCCGGACAGCCAGTAAGATCACAGGGAAGTGGGTGTAAATATATTCATGAGGTTTATTTAAATATTTAAAGTCGGGTCCCATCGCCGAGTGACAGCGGGCCCACCATGGAACCTCGCTGCCGCCGGGAAGATTTGCCTGGCAATCCCAGCATCGGGCTCCATGGCGGGCCACTGCCACTGCGATCTTCCGCAACCCCCCAACACCCCCCCCCCCCCCCCCCCACATTCCCCTCCATGGAGCCCGACGTCGGGAGCTCAACAAAATTCAGCCCACACTGTGCATGTGTATAAACATGCATACACAGAACTCCATCACATTCTATAGATAGACCAGCCTGATACAGGCAGATGTAGTATAGCAGCGATCACAGCACAATCTCAGTCAGAGAGTAAAGCAAGATATTGCAGATGCTGAAAATTTGAAATAAAAACAGAGAATGCTGGAAACACCCAGCAAATCAGCCCTCATCTGTGCAGATCTTACTCAGGCTTGTTATAGAAAAATGTTTTAAAAAGATACTGCATTAAAAGAAAATAGGCTCAGAGTGGAAGAGCAGAAAAACCTAGGGTTACAGGTTTCCAGAGTATCAAAAGCAAACCTCAGGTTGATAAGGCTGTAAAAAAAAGCTAATAGGTTTCATCTCAAAACACATAGAATATAAAAGTCAAAAGTAAACGATGAGTCTATTTAAAACCTTACTAAAGCCTCAGTTAAAGTACTGTGTGCAATTTTAGGCTCCACACTACAGGAAGGAGAGGGTACAATGCAGATTCAATAGGATGCTGCCAGCTATGAGGAAATATAAAGAGAGAAACGGACTTAAAAGTTGAGTCTTTTCTCATTAGAATAACACAGATTTGCAGGATGACAGAACAGAAATATTTAAAATGATGAAAGTATGAGACAGGGTAGTTAGAAGCAGACTGTTTCCAATAATTGATAGGTCTAGATGGCCATAGATACAAGATCAAATGTCAGGGGCAGGAGACTTGTACAGAGAGGTGTGAGGTTGTAGAATTCACTCCCAGGGTTAATGGTTGAGGCAGCAACTATGACATTAGTGATTAGATTAGATAGATGGATGAAGGAAAAGTGGTTGTAGGGATTTGGACACAAGGTGGCTAAAGTGGAGGGTAGTCACCGACATGGACTGGTTGGCCCTAATAGCCTGTTTCTCTGTTGTAAATCTGTGTACTTCTATTAAAGGGACACTGCCTTCATAAAAATAATCTTGAGAAACATTTACTCTGGGAAGAGGAAAAAGTCAACGGGACGTTCATTATGTGAGCCACAATGGTGTGTTGTAGTGTTTGCATTGCTACACACACCGGCTGTGAATAATGCTTTAGTCATAAACAAAATGAATGGTGCAGAGGTTTTGTTTTTCAGTTTAAGTTAATCGTATAATTGCTGTACAAGGAAGCAGAAGTCAAACTACTGCAATATTCCCACCTCCGGCCTGAGATTTGACCTGCTGCATTTCTGCAGCCAACTTGAAAGCAGAAATCGTTGTTTGCAGGAATTACCAAGGGCTTATTAAACCCTTCCAGTGAACTATATTTTCCCATTACTTTGACGACATTTTCTCATTTTTAGAGTGACTTACAAGAACATAGATCATCCTTTGACTTGTGAAACTGACTTTGCAGGTATTTTTTCTAACTATCTTTCCGATGCGATTATTTTCAAATTGACAGTGTTTCTGCCGGAGCATTTTCGGATGTAAGAATGATCCATCTAATTTCCCCTTGCCAGAGGGCGGCGCTATAGAAATGACTTAAAACGAATCGTCCCGCGATGAGAGTCAATATTGGGGAAGTTATGGCACTGTCACGTATGTTACAGATAACAGATTGGGAATCTGCCTGATATTTTAGTCTTGCAAAATATATAATAACACTGAAAGTAAAGCTTTTATAACTTCCCTTGAAAAGGGCGATATAATTCCACGGGGAAGGCACATTGGGACGATGATCCAAAGACTATTCAATAAGCAATGAAGAATAGGTATCAGATTTTCAGATTTTGGTTTGATTGCCCAGCTTGATTTCTCTGTGCCACCTAATCCGATACTTTATGTTCCAACCAAGGTTATTAATTTCTGTCAATTCTGTTAGTGACAGCTAACCTCTTCTTAAAACCTAATTTTCAAAGCGTTTTCCGTTTCAACAAAATTATTACGTGGACTATACAGACTAGAAACAGGCCATTTGGCCCAACCAGTACATGTCGGCGTTTATGCTTCACTCGCACATGTTCCCCCATCCTTCCTAACCAAACTCTATCAGGACAACCTCTATTCCGTATGCCCATCCAGCTACCCCTTAAATGTACCTATATAAGTCACCTCAAGTTATGGTAGCTACTGATTTCCCTTTTTAAAAATACAAGTGAATGCATACAGGCTTACTTTAACACACACCAATTCCAATCCGCATTAATATATTTCTCATAGAAGTACATGTATATTTTAGCATTACACACACAAAAAAACTGGTCTACATAATTTCTGTTTTAGTTCTGGTGTGTTTTATATATTTCTGTCATAGCCTGCTCAAACGTCAATTCTGATTGGTTTCCAAGTGTACTGCTTAAAATTTCGTCGCAATGGTAACCTGCACTCACTATTGTTCTTGAACTTAGATCTGGAATAAAAAGACTTCTAATATGTGTTAAGTTCTGAAATAATTTAGTTTCACAAATGAAAGTATTGTATCAAAGTCCACGATCAGCTTTAGATTTTAAAATAAATCAATTGAAGCACGGCGGAAACTTGCCAACACAATGCAACCGCATGTGCAATGACTAGTTCAAATGAAAAAAAAATTATTCCACTCAACTAAAAATCTGAAACAATACAATAAAGGTTGCTCCAAAATCACTGCTAACTGAAGATAAAGTGTCGTGTGGCGCAAATCGAAGCGCAAGAAGGAAACTAATTCCAGCTACAAAGCGACAGCTCGATCCAAGAACGAGAGAAACACTCGGCTAAAGTAAAACTTGTTTTTAAAATTCTTCTTCGCTACTTTCTGTGGTTTCATTTCGAGAGAGCATGAAGCATTAGTGAAGTTACCGTAATACATATTCACTGATTTCTTCGATTTTAAAGATAAATTTCTACACAATGCGCGTGATGGCTGGATTTTTATTACTTGTTAATTATTTCCCTAGAATAAATAATTGAAAAGTACCCGTGTCTATGCAGTTTGGGACGTTTCATATTTGCTCGTTTCATATACAGTACAATAAATCAGACAGGTACAACTGTGTTGGCGGGTGGAAAATAAATAAAGATAAATACATACAAACTCGTTTAGCAAACATTACTTTTTGTTTCAATTTCTAGGTATATGTTAATTAGATAATTAAGTCTGAGCGCATTAACTCTCCTCCCCTTCCTGTGCGTTGAGCGCAAAATCCAGAAAGAGTGCAGTGACTGAACTGAATCGAGATAAAACTGTTTGCCAGCATTTTCCACTTCCGCACTCGCCAAAGTGGTTCTTTAATAGGCGGGAAATCGCGGCCGGCGCGCACAATGTAAGTCGGTATATACCTGCAGCAAAGCATTTTAAGGTGAAATTGGTGACTACAACTGAGTCAGAATTGCCCTTTAACCACTTTACCTGTCATTTATTTTGAATTATTTGGGGACAAAGTATTTCTGCTTTTATTTTCGGTGCTTGTAGAGTCGTTTAAGTGTAAAACGTTTATGTTAGTGAAAACCGCTCAGGATCGAGTTGGTCCTGTTGAAAGGGGATCAATCCCTGGTTAAAGTGGCAGAACAGAGTGACAGAGGCCTTTGCAGCTGGAGTTCAGTCCTCAACACCTGGTTGAAGTTATTGTATCAAACAGATTCCTGATTGACATAAGTAAGGTTCAGTCCATTCTACAATCCGACATGAAACCTAACACTGCATTAAAAGCAGTCTGTTCTAGCCAAACAGGGAGTTCAGCTCATAGGACATTTAAGACACATGGCGCCCAATCTGAATGAATTTGTTCAGGAAAATCCAATTTAAAGTAAGTTAATCGGTAAACAAATTGGCCGTGAATTTAATGCGACCACTTACATACTGGAAGCACACTGCGCTGCAGCGAGTAATGGATATTACGCGGAAGCACATTTAGTCCTATAATAAAAACAGAAAGTGCTGGAAATACTCAGCAGGTCTGGCAGCATCTGTGGAGAGAGAAACAGAGCTAGCGTTTCAGGTCTGTGACCTTTCATCAGAACTCAAGTACACAGACCTGAAATGTTAACTCTGCTTCTCTCTTCACAGATGCTGCCAGACCTGCTGAGTATTTCCAGCACTTTCTGTTTTTATTTCAGATTTCTAGCATTAACTCCTACCTTATGCTGGATCCAGCGAAAGCTGTTCATTCTCACATTAGTGTCCCTCTTTCAGCGTTCGGTAATTTAACATTTTGTGGAATATACTAAATCTAAATGGTGAACACAAATTAATTTCACCATTGAGGTAAATCTGCCTGTGCACCAATAAAGACTTTAAAGACTTGCATTTCTGCAGCACCTTCCACGACCTCAGGATGTCGCGATGCGCTTTATGGCCAATTAAGTCACCGTTGTAAGATAGAAAACGAATACCATCTCTAATCATTTAGAAATGGCATATCCAGCGAGATAAATCAGCCACATTTTACGACCATGATACAAAAACCGGTCTCCTAATTTGTGGACGAACCACGCTATGATTTTTGATGTATTCTGATATATTTAAAGATCCAAAATCTTCATCGGATTTTCGTTGCAAAATTAGAGATTTATATGAGATCCCCCAAAGTGACACGAACTGTGAAAAGATCCACATCAAATATAAGGATCGTGAATTAATGAGAGTTTAAAGCTATTCTCAGAATGCATTGCATTTTCTTTCAGACTTACAGTTTTTGTAGGGTTTAAAGTTGAGTCGTATCAGAGCATTCAGCTTAACTATAATAAATCTACAATAATTTTTTTCGTGCCGAAAGGGTTACTAGTAGGTTAGGTGCATTCCCCCCACCCTCAAAAAAAGAAAAATTGTCTCTCAGAAATTAACTGCGGAATTGATACAGAGAGGAGGGTCATTCCTGGCAAACAAGCAGCGGATGGGTGCCCTTGAAAATTAAATCTATGTTTGAATCATTTTATTTACTTAGTTTCTAAATTAGGTTTTCAGATTTCTTTCTGTCTGTTTGAACTTTGCAAAGTTTGGCTGAAACAGTCCATTGAAGAAAAGCATGAGGAAATTTGCGACAGTCCGGTTCATTTCTACTGCCGCTTGGAAATCTCGGGATCTTGCGAGGAGTTTGTGCCCAGATTTATGCGCGATTTATGCACGGAATTTCTGAACTCTTTAAAAGGGTGAAATAATTATTTGTTTATCCTCTGTTTTGCTTGATAATTCTATGATAAAATTGATTAAAATGTGCAATACATTTTGCAACAGGTTTTGGAAGTATGCAACGGCGCATTGTGCGGATACTGATTTTTTTTAGATCTTTCAACAAAAGATTTCGGTCAGTTTAGTTGGGGTGAATAGCGGACTATCCACTCCTTCGAAAGCGTTTGGTTGTATTGAACGTTTTTCTGTCAGCAGAGGGCCGAGAGGCGGAAAGAAACCAAGTCCGAGACACGATGATCCGCATGTCCCTCTGATAGGAAGCAGAAAGCAGCCTCTCAAACACAATCATTCCAGACGTTGAACAGATTCACTGACACCTGCCAGCCATTTCCTATTGTATTGTGTCTTTCCAAAAAAAAAATCCATTCGTCAAAAAAATAATCACATTACACTTAAATCTTCACTCTTTTGCTATCTTTGAGCAAACAAAAATAAAAGATGTTGGGCCTAGAGGGAACAGTTAGTGCCTAACTCCACCGGTGAGTCGGTAAAAGAAAGGAGCCTGTCGGGAACACACTGTGCTACAGACGTGGACTTTTGGATTGTGAAAGGTGATGTGTATAATGTTACTTATCGGGGCCAAGTCACCACAACAGATCTGTCAATCAACACTTGTGCGACTTCCAAAGGGGCCCCTTGGATGGTAATCACAGTTGCAAGTGTAATAGCGTCTCTATTTTCGGAATCTTACATCTATCTGAGGCCTGAATTCAAAGAAAACAGAAGGACAATAACAATGTCAGTTCGTGCCCACCTAGTCCAGGCGGCAATGTCTCAGTTAGGGGCGCTGTGATATCGAGTCGCCGTCTATCCCGCTCAACACTGCCATTCCTTCTCAAAATATTTATTGCACGGGCTCATAGATTTGTCTGCATTGGGAAAAAATAAATTATAATTCTATTAGAAAGTTAAAATTGAATTGCCACAAATGAGACAGCATAGTATTATCATCCTTGTATAAACAAATGATAATGCAAATATTGTAATACTTACCAGGAGCATTTTCCACAGTAAATTGTGCGCTTGAAGTGTATGGATAGTTAATGAGATCATTGAATATTCGCTTCTCTGCTCGATGCCTGGTAATGAATTGCTGGGGCTTGGTGAGTGCAGACTGACTAGGGCAGTTTTGTGCTTGGAATGGATTTGATTTGAGCTGAAGTTTGGTCAAGTTGCTGGTAAAGTGCAGTCAGTGGCTCGGCTCTTGGCATTCACCGCGTGCCTTAATTGTATGACATTAAATCAAGGTCCGCTGTGAACACGGAGAGCACGAGTCTGCAATCGGCTTGAAGGGAAAAGAGGAACAATTAATCATCAAATCCACAGCACTTTGGCATTCCGAGAGAAATCAGAACAACAGCTTCTATTTATAAGCGGAAATATAATCTTCTTTTGTTTCCTGATATGGTCCACCTCGCTAAATTCTCCGTTATACAAATTGTAGTATTTCCGCATCGGATTCTGCGGATCCGGTTGAAATTATTTGGAAATATTTCTCTTATTGCAACAGTGCATACATGGAACTGATTCCATCAGCCTGCGTTCAGTCCAGTTTTCATGAAGATGTTCATGGTCAGTCCTATACTCTAATAAAGGGACTATTTTTAAAACTTAACGTGCTTTCAGCTATTGCGAGAATATTCTTTGTAAATAAACAAAAAGACTAGACAGCATATAAAAACAAACATTTCCTTTTTAGTTACCTTAGAACATTTAAAATGAAATAGCAGTGCAGCTAAGTTTTTTTTGTTCTTTGCTCCCTCTCTCGTATGTCAGCTCTCTCTCTCTCTCTCTGCAGTGCGCAAAAGCAGTAGATGAGACACCTGCCCAGTCCCCTGTGTACAGAAAAGCCCATCTGGTCTGGCGCTTGTCACTCTGCAGAGCTGCAGAAGCTCTATACTCTTGCAGTATACTCTTGCGGCAAATATTGTGACATTTTAAAAATATATATACAACAAATAAAAATAATCTCTTGATCTAAATGGCTCTACATGGGCCTGGTGCTCAAGGACAGTTGTGTCGATACGTTTCCCCATGGTAGTGGTGGAAAGTGACCTATGCAGTGACCCTCAAGCTGCCCCCTGCAGTAGATCTGTACTTTAGGTCCGCGTCGAAGAAAAGGCTTTGCCAGTCATTGTAGTGTTTTTTCTCTCTCTCTCTCCCTCTTTCACAAGCATTGGAGCTAGGCTGCTGGTAGGAAGCTAATCGCGGATGATGCTGTCTTCTGACCGACTGATCCACCCTCCAGCACCAAGCAGGATGTGAGACAAGCGACCGGTAAACGATGGTTGTGACGATCGCCTACAAAATAATACAGGCAAAACGGCCTTTAGAATGGAAAGATTGTCCTCGGCGGGCGGCAGAAAAGATCACACGGGGAATAAAAACAAAGATCCTGTAAGACACAAAGACATTTCTTTAAATGGTTTGGTCGCGCAAGCACTGAACAAAAGCTCAGGGAGACGGCGGTCCCCATACCGGTGAGAAGCCAATAGAGCCGCTTGGAAAATGCAGCTAAATTAATGCCTTTTTCAAGAGGGTTTAATCCAGGACTAGCTTTCCAGTTGCATCATTGAATGAGTATGGAGAGAACACGTACAGTGCATCACAGACTATACTCTCCTGCACAAGTACTAGCAGCCACGAGAAAACATACAGAACTGCGGAGTCTATAAGGGATCACAGCAAAAACGGCAGCAAATGTTTTTTTTTCGCGGGTGGGGTGGGGGTGGGTGGGAGTGAGTTGTCTAAGGCCAATGTCCGGCAGCAACCATCAGCACCAAAACCTCATCTATGGAACCGAAACCCTGCAAAGATCATCTGTAAAAAAAAAGGTCAAATGCATGTCTTTCAGGAAGCCTGGAGCTAGTGCTGCAGCAACCAACAGAGAAACATAAACTATTTCGGTAAATAAATGGAAATCACGATATAACCTCTGAAAAGGCGTGGACTCCAAGCCGCTTCATGACCCAATTAGTGACACAGAAAAAAAACGTTTCTCTTCCAATTTCTTGGTGGCCTTGTGCAGCCAGAATTGTCTCCTGCAGCCCTTTCCCCCCGTGCTTCTGCTCCAGATTTGGGGATTAATGGCTCTCCAGCCAAACAAATAAGGATCTGCTTTGAGCACAAGAGGATTACATGGGGCCGATGACGTCACCAGGCCGGCAGATGTTGGCTCCCAAACTCCTGATCATCTCCACGTCCTTGAGAGTGAAGAGAGGCAGCAAAATCTCAGCATCACGCGGCACTGTGGCGACTGCAACACCCCAATTTAAACAGATAGCTCTCGGCCCTAACACTAGTGTGTCATTTTACATCCTGAAACTTAAACGCAAACCCAAATTCAATATTAGTCTGGCGGAACCATTCGAAACGTATTATTTTGGGGTTTAAATTGTACTTGTTGCCTTTGGCGGCCTCTGATCGACAGATTTTTTTTTCAAAAGGCGTATTGTCAAGTAACCTGTACCTCCCTTCCATAAGAATAAGACCATTGGAAATGAAATTCTCTTATTCAGAAAATAATATTCTATCATTTGTTTAATTGGCACTTTTGTTTATATGTAATGCACCCCCTGCTCCAATATATCGGTCTTCTGAAACTTACTCATAATGTATCTGGAGAAGGGGCGGTATGGAGGACATTATGAACAAATTTTTTGTTCAGGACAAGGCGAATGACAAAGGCCCTCAGGTCACTGTTGAAAGCTCTTCAAATCAATAAGTAACATTAGGCCAGTTCGGTGCTTAATTGGCAGTCGAAAGGACGAGGCTGCTTACCTCTGCCTTCCTGCTTGCTGCTGTAGTCACTAGAAGGCAACGCGGCGTTTTTTAAAACACCAATTCGCAGATCAATCCTAGCGTGACATTCAATGATGGACCCATCTTCGGCGTTCCCTACATTATTGCTCAGGTATTTCTTGTAAAACAATTTAATTAAGTTTTTTGCAACTTTATCCCAGTCTATAGAAATGCAGACTGCCGGCACCGTGCGTCTGAGGAGCTGGAAGCTTTATTCTGTATTCTCTGCTATTATGTCTCCAATGGGGAACAATTACATTGCGGGACCTGCATGTGAAGCCTCGACTATCCCTGGGCTTGCTTTATCCATCGAGGTAACGTCACCTGATGGCACTGAAAGACAGTGCAAGCCATAAACGACAGTTAATAACAATACTAACGCGGCCCTCCGTCCAAATTTACACTAAACTACAGAACGAATTCAAGAAGCATGACACTTCATGCGTTTGCCCTCAGGCACGATGTTCTTTCTAAATCTGCACTTCAGCTGGCAACACTTTCTTACACCCCAACACACACCCTCAACACACACACCTAGCGCGCACATACACACACACACACACACACAGTCAAGAAATGGCAGCCGTTTGATTGATCATGGCCAGATCACGTTTGATACAGAATTTCTCGAATTATGTTACGAATCAGTCCCTACCCCTCATGTAAACCGATTCAAATAGCAGAAGCAGACTTTCGCAGTGAAAATGCTAATGGTTAAGGGAATGGGAAGAAGGTAAGGAATCTTTACTGTCTCCCACAGTATAAATAGAGCGCTATAGAAATGCTAGGAGCCAGCAGGGACAAGCCCGTCCGAAATGGGCAACCTCCACTCAGGCAGACCGTCAGCCATAGCATTAAAAACAGACAGACTATACAAGTAGAGAAATATATATTACACACGGGTCTGGTATAAATAACATTTGTGCATGCGCACCCCTATAAACGGATGAGACGTGCCAGCAGATAATTCTAAACAACATATTTACTCGATTAATAAAAGTCTGAATAGCATCATACTTTTTTGATAAATTAATTCGGCGGCTGTGTAGACAGTTTAACACAAGCAAATAAACGAATCGCTGTCCATGGTTTTGAAGAGGAAGCTGATGATCATATGTATGTTACATTTTAAACGGATTTTTAAAATTGACTTTATCTTCCTGGAGTAATCGATTACAGTGATTTCTGACGGAATAGGATATATGCAATATGCATCATCTGTTGATACATTCTGCCGTTTCATTTAAATCATTAAGCAGAGCATCAAATCAGCATTTCTGTATGTTCTATTATATCAATTTATTAACTAATATCCGTTGTTAAACAATCGCCTTAACTGAAAATTAATTGAAAAATATTGTTCAATTGATTTTGAAATATGGTTCATTATTTAACAATTAGCAGCCATTAATAAAACATATCTACGGAATACATGGGCCAATGGTAAATCTGATCAAAATCAGATAAAATACCAGAAATCCTTCATTTTGCTCTTATGTTAGAATGTTTACAATATAAAAGGACCGTTTTGATCAGCATCAGTACAATTTATTACTTTTAAAAAGGCTCCTTATGCATTACTACAGCTGATTAAAAAAAGGTATGAACCCGCTGTGGAAATTGCCCTCAAACACATTTCAGCATTATTGGCATTCTAGCTTGGTAGCCATCGTTACCGTGTGCCTTTACTCTTTCGATTTCCCGGTGCTTTAGGTTGTACATGTAACTTCTCATCGTGAAGTACTGAAGGGTTCTGGACAACTAAGTTAGTGGAAAACAGACATGGTCCTCTGGACCGAAGACAATCCAGGTAAGAGAAGCGGAAAAAAAGCAGACAAGGAAGCGAACGGCAAACAGGATGCCAATTCTACGAAAGCAGAACAGTGAACGTCAAAAATTGAGATAATCCTAATTGCAATTTTGTATGATTTGTAGTCAATTGAAATGTCGCTTTCTCCAAATATCCACGTACAATGAATGAGAGGTGCACAAAAGAATATTCAAAAAAAAAGTCCCGCTCTGTAGAATTTCGCTAAAGTACTCGTACCGGAAGAAAACAGTCCAGTTACAATAGGACTCGCCATTTTTTTCTTTCAAAAGAACCAGCTCCCATTGCTTCAGCACCATAGACAAAGAAAGCAAAAGCAATTTGCATTTTTTACTTGTGAAACCATTTTTTGAGGAGGGGGGAGGTGTGATGGGGGTGCCTAATTTATATCCCCGTCTTGTAAGCAGTGTGTTTTCTAAGGAGAAGGAAACCTAATCCATTTAGAAGAAATCAGGAATCACTCCGTCCTGTAAAGATTTTCAAATCAAAAGGAAACCTTAACAAATGAATGCACCGACCGATCACAGGACCGGACACGCACATTCCACAAGGTCAAGTAAGAAGAAGGGGTGGGGGAGCACAAAACCGATTGGATTAAATCAGAACTAAACGTCAGCTAGTTAGATAAGCAGGTCAGAAAATATACCTTCAAATGCTAGCGACC
The DNA here is from genome assembly GCF_036365525.1 of Heterodontus francisci. Lineage (NCBI taxonomy): Eukaryota > Metazoa > Chordata > Chondrichthyes > Heterodontiformes > Heterodontidae > Heterodontus > Heterodontus francisci. The sequence continues at coordinate 112,213,252 of NC_090375.1, read as the reverse complement.
CAGCATGAAAACCATTCGAAGTCATTGTACTAACAGAGCTGAAGAAGTGCGGGAGGTCCATTCATTCCTCCTCCATGCTGGACCACCCTTCCTCCCCTCCCCCGAAAATCTTGCTTTTCACAGTGAGAAAAATACACAACAGTCCCCTAAACATAGCAAACTAGTGGGGGGGGGGGGGGGGGGAGGGAGAAAACCGAGCCACGTCCATACAATGTTTCTCCACAATTCAACATATAAATTGCTTAGGACAGAAGCTTGCAACTTACAAGTGAGTTAGCACCTTGTGATTAAACCGTCGTCTTCCCTTCAGTACTTGTCCCACATCCATAAGGTCGGACAATAGTAAAAATATGTTGGCTTGCGGCGGCGGAGGCTTTTGCCAGCAGTCTGCACACTCTGGCTGAGGTGTTGAAATAGCGGGATGAGCGCATTGCATTCTCTCATTCTGAGTCAGATGCTCCCAGCTCAGCAAAGCATGCCTTTTTTTCTCAAAAGAGGGCAGGTCGCACCATGCATCACAATGAGTTAAATCAGTCACTCTCTCCCAGGGTTCTGCCGCTTTCAGCAGACCTGATATGCATTTCCCAATTCCAAATGTAGGGTTTTTTTTTTGCCCCGCTTAGCTTGCTTTCTCCCCTCCCCCCGTTTCCTCTTTTGTGCTTGAACATCTGGCTCTGAACACTTCAAACCCACTTCTCCGTCCCTCAAACTCATTTAAATATGTAAGTTCTCCAGCCCACTCAGCAAATGCTAAGGATCTGGTCCGCAAGGAGGTTTCATAATAACTGGGAGATCGTACCCGACATATTCACTTTATAACAGCAACGAAGAGTGTAAAAAGGCAGTATGTAGTTTTGATTTGATGAAAAGCCCAGCGCAATTCTGATGGGTGGGGTGCTCGCAATAGGTTCTGGAAAGGACTACTGACTGGACGCATTGTGCGTTTAAGAACCAGATGTATCGCTATAAATGGACAGTTTTGCATGTTTTCTGCTAGGTATAATTGCCGAACACTTAATTTGTTTCGAAAAAGGAAGAAGTGTTCTGATGGGACGACTCCTGCGTGCAACTTAATACGCATTGTTAGACACATAACATGTCAATGTATTGGTTTGGAACGATAAATCATCACCATTTATGTATGTTGCAGAGTTAGAAGATTAACATTTGATAAAACTGGTCTGCTGAACATAGGTCCAGGCAATAACACGCTCACCGTCCAAAGAACCTTCACCATTTTATTAATTACACTATTCGTGCATTTAAGTTTATTCTAATACTAGGCGTTAAATTTTTATGCTTCGGTGTATGTAAAAACTTATCCGAATGGGTCAGATTTAAAAAAAAAACATTAATGGCAAATATTTATGAATGTGAGCTGATGATGATGCATGATTTATGTTCTTTCAGTCTTTGATAAATGTTGATCAAAGTTCTTTTTTTAGCTCAAAATTTTGAAAACTCTCCACTCCATCAAACGTTGTCGTTTTTACTTTCGATATACAGGCTGTGGTTATTTTTCAAATCCAACTCCGTTCGGTCAAACAATTCTTAATCCGTGGTCTGGAAGAGATCGGCGTGCTATTGATAGCTCCGAATGCGGGATTATTAACAGGAAACAAACGATTTCTAATTTAAAACGATTATACAGATCAGCATTCTATGTTCTAATCATCATCCAGTTGTGTACTGAGAAGGCCTCTCCCTGTCTTCACATTGCTTCTGCTGCCTGTGGTAGACTGAATGACGCGACTCTATAGAGCATTGAAAACGTCTCGTAATACAGTATAAACCTCTAGAGTCATTCATCGCCTTTCTCCAGGAAGGTTTAAAAGGGCGTCCTTAACAAAATGACCTCTAACTGCGGAAATTTTATAGACTGTACCATTATTATTGTATTCATACACACGGTAACCTCGTAACAAATAGCATCCCTGTTTCTAGTCTCATAAACTGTCAATTTGTCACAGGCAATGCTTTCAACTCTGATGCATTTTTATTGTGCATTTTTGACATCAGTCAATTTCCCTTTACTTAAACTGCATAATAATATGCTCCATCCAGTTATCCTAAAATAGTCTGTACTATGAATTTTGAAAACTATGTGATACATTAGTATTCTGGCACCGACCGCTTCTTGTACAGTGTGTTGCATTTTCAGGGCCGCCAGCTGCACGAAAATAATAGACGTTTCTCATTTTGAAACGAGGACAAAAATCAACTACCGTTAAATGAACGAGTACGGAACGCTTGAGCATGGCCTCGCATAAAACACAACATTGGTAATAAAAGCGGCCAATCTGGTCTAAAACTGAAATATTTAAGAAACTTCTAATGATAACGCGACAAAACACATCCCCTTTTAAGGCATAGTTATTTTCTAAATTCTGACTCAGTTTTGAACTGTACAGTATCTGGCAGTTACTCAACACTAGCAGTGCATGATTTCCGTTTGGAATTTTCATGCTATTTCGAGTAGCCCTTAAAACCCTGCAGCGTTTGGATTAACAGCGAGGATTTAAAGCGTGGTGTAGCATACATAGGATAGATAGGTGATACGTACATGCTTAGCAATTTGTACTGCCATCTAAAATATTAGTGGATTTCTAAACATTATTAGATGTCACGGAAGTGTTCTTCCATTCAATTATCTTTGAGGCGTTCCCTGCATTATATTGTTAGTTGTAACCAAGTTCAATTGCTGTGCAAAATCAATATTTTTTCTCAGCGTTTACTTCGTGTGAAAAGTGCATGGTATGTTCGCACTGACAGCAATAAGATCTATTAAGCATATTTGCATATAAATACAATGAATGGTATAGAAGGGGTCAGGCCTCTATGTTTTAAATACATACAGCATGCAATCTGAATATTTCCCTATGGCAGTGCATGTACATAAGGAGAACTGGAGTTTGAAATAGTTGCTTTCTGTGTACTTCTGGAATACTGGAACAGTTATTTGAATGCAATACTTCTGTTCATAGTGACGTTACAATGGCATCTTGGACAACACAAAGGAGTTTTACAAAACACAGCTATTTTTTTCGAAAGTTCCTTTCATTTAATGTGGATACGTTTTGAGCTGTACATTAAGTGCATTATTAGGGATCTAAGATTATCAAACAAAGATGCCATTTTGTGTAACTTGTTTTATTTAATTCTGTTTTATCAATATGAATGCACATGACGTCAAAGCAGAGTACATTAATCTTATTCCAGAGGTGTGAATATGATGGGTTATTTATTAAAGGGCATTCATCTGCTTGGACCCCACTGAATGCTTGAATGCTCAAAACAACAGAACGCATGCATTGGCTTCCAAAAGTAGCACGTTTTCGTTTAACACATTGCCTTTCTGGTTTATGTCAAAGCAAATTGAAGCAATCCCAAATAGAAACATTCACACAGAAGCTAATTGAATTTTTAAAAAGTCCAGATAATTATTGGTTACAACTCACTCATGTAATATAGGACTACAATAGGATATTAATAAAGCGGACCACGCTGTTTGAAAATTAACAGCATTGAATTAGATTTAAACACAGGTAAAGACGATAGTCAGATATCAATTTAACAAATATTACTTGCAAGTACAACTATTGCTCTTTTAAATTGTATTTTCTGCTTGGTTTGGTGGAACATTTAAAGAAAGTTCGGGAGAGAAGCTCCATAACGCAGTAATTTCTTAAGGTAGAACAGAAGGAAAAGAACTAATGTTTTAACCATCAGGTGAAACTCGTACAGGAAACAACTGTCCACTTGCAAAGTGCAAATGCAAACTAAAGCAAAGTGTATGATATAAAGTACGACTTTAAGTATAGTCATGCATGTGGGTATGCAAGGGCTTACTTTATAACAGAAATCTATACATTGTTGTTGCGAAACAATAGAGATTCGGGCGACTGCAAGTCGAGCTGTGTGAATGAAGTGTCTGCGGGAGATGTGCGGGTCAGTGCTTTGGGTTTCTCTCCTAAAGACCTTTCTCAGCTTCACACAATGAAATAGCACAAGGTCGAGTCTTTTCTTGGTCACAGGACATTCCTATTGTTCTGCAATGGGTCTGCACTTCACAACAGAGAGAGAAAAAAAAGTTATTAATCAGTACTGACCAGAGGCCTCATTGAAAAAGAAAGAGAACTTCTGCAGGCACTTCAGCTGCAAGAGCTATTATCTGACGAAAGTTTGTTTGACATTGCAACTTCACCACTGAACAGAGGGAGTGGGCACTCAGTATTCCTCTCCTCTCACTGGAGTTAATGTGGAAAATGATTTCAGGTAAGAAGATACTATGTCACACAGCAAAGCCTGAACTGAAAGATCTACTAGTTGTTGATAAGCATGGATGCAGCTGGCACTAACATAAAATAAAGGACCCGAAATGTTAATGGGAAGTTTGAAAACGTGAAACTGTAGAATGAATACTTGTACTTATGTGCTTTGAATGTTAGAATGGCTTCCCAAAGATTATTTTGGTATCTGTTTCATTGACCAATTTCACAATTGCTGAAATGCAGCTCAATCTTTCAGCGGTTTCAAATTCAACAGACGTTTTAAACCATGTAGGTGCCTGCAGTTTGAGTAAGGCCCACATTGTGTGCTCGCCATCATTTCCATGGTATCAATTTTAAAAGAAGAATTTATAACAGAAAATAATTTTTGAAAGGTTGTGGATTATGTAAAGGTTGCAGTCTGGTTTTAGTTGGTTGGTACGGATCCCATTGAAAAATCGGGAAACCAAAATATGCAAGGTTGAACAGTACAGTGGCCAGTTGTCACCTGAGTCTTTGAGAGCCTGAGATAAATAGAGGGAAAAGTCGAAAGTAATCCTCAAATGTGAAAATCTTCAATGTGCGCGCGTGCGCGCTCATGTATGTACAAAATGGTTAATTTACTGCTGCGAACCTGACCTGCTGCCTGATTGACAGGTGGTATAAATTTAGGTGACCCATGATCTGGTTCAAATGCAGCCATCGTTCCTTAGGAACCAATAAAAAGAACACTTAAAATAAACAGTGTTTCTTAACAGAAATTCAAGAAATTATTATTCGGAACAATGAATTTTAGTTTTGCATCCAAAACTGATTTTGACTTAAATTGCTTCAAAAATAAATTATGAAAAATGACTTTGTTCTTCAATAAATAATCTGAAATCGAATATCAAAGCCGTAACAAATCCAATCTGCCAATCCACCTTTACGTAGAGATCTTTCTTTTATAATGGATAATATATTTTAAACAAATCAGAATAAATACTTTTGGAATCAGTGGTTATATTGCGTAGAGCATAGCATTATTCCTTCGGATTCAAGCTGGTTTTAAAATGAATCCCTCTCCCCGGTGTATTCTGCAAGACATACCGCATGGTTCGGAATTCTGATTGCTTTGAATTGAACGCTGGAGTGTAAAACATGCTGCTGGCTGTCTATATCAAATATTTGAAAGTTTATACATAAATATCTAGTTTAGAGAAACAATACTCAACACGAGTTGGTAAACTAGCAGCAGAATAGAATATTTTAAAAGGTTGGGTTTAAGTGAAGGTTGATCGTTTTAAAGCAGTCCGGAGGCTCCGGATAAAGCATTGAGAAATGGATTTATTGATTTAACTTTGTTGCATAGTAGTTCCATAATGAGAGGGACAAAAGTGTTTAGAGTTTAAACTACATACACACTGTGAGAGTTGGCGTATTATTTGAGACTTTAGTCTGTAATGTAAAGACAATACTGTTAAGGGTCTTGGTCGACGTGTGTACCATGAGAGCAACCAGCCTACTATAATACTTAAAGTGCCAACTTGGCTCAGTTAGTATCACTTCTGGCCCCTAAATTAGGGGGTTATGAATTCAAATCCCATTTCGGGACTTGAGGACTATACTGCATTGCCATAGGTGCTGTCCTTCAGATGTGATGTTTAGGTTAAATTGCTATTTTCCCACCCTGGTTCAGGTGGACATAAAAATCCAACGGCACTATTTGAACAGAAGCAGAATATTCTCCCGGTGTTCTGGCCAACATTCCTCCATTAATCAACCAACAATGCAGATATCTGCTGTTGATCTCATTGCTATCTGAAGGATCCTGCTATATGCAAAATAGCTGCTGTGTTTGTTTAGATAACAAAAGCCACCGGACGTCAAAATAATTCATTGTATGCAAAGTGATTTGAAATCCTTTTCAGATATACAAGGTGTGGTATAAATTCAAATCTTAAAGGAGGTCAACACTGAGATTGTTAATCTACGGGTAATACTATGAGGAGGAAAATGATAAATTTTAGTGTAACACAATAATGTCTGAGGTGAACACTATAAGGAAATTATTGTTTACAGTTTACATTATAAAATGCTACTATTTTAAATTGAAAAGCCGAAGTAAAAGGGAAAGGCTTGCTATTTCCAAGGTTAAAAAACGAAGAGGTGGTAATTCAAAAAGTATTGATTAGATATGCAAAGCTTTGATTTTAAAAGTCTGAATATGAAAGGCAGAAGAAAAGTCTGAGGAAAGCAAGAAACTTCATAGTTTTGAGATATTGGGAAAAAATAAAGAGTAGGAAACAGTGATGAATTTTGATTTCAATGTTGACAGGCTGTATTAAAGCATATGACTGTGCAGGATGAAATAGTTGCAACTTATAAGGAATAAGAGAAAAATCCAGAATAGGTTACAGAAAACAACAACAATTTGCATTTATATAACGCCTTTAACATTGTAAAATGTCCCAATGCGCTTTACAGGAGTGTTATCAAACAACATTTGACACTGAGCCACAAAAGGAGATAGTAGGGCAGATGCCCCAAAGTTTGGTCAAAGAGGTAGTTTTTAAGGAGAGCCTTCAAGAAAGAAAGAGAGGTGGAGAGGTGATGAGATTTAGGGAGGAAATTCCAGAGCTTGGGGCCTTGGTAGTTGAAGGTATGACCACCAATGGTGGAGTGATTACAATCGGGGGTGCTCAAGGAGCCAGAATTGAAGAATTTGAGGGTGTAGGGCTGGAGAAGATTACAGAGATAGGCAGTGGTGAGGCCATAGAGCGAATACAAAACAAGGATGAGAATTTTGTAATTGAGACATTTCTCAATTGGTAAGTTAGCGAACAAGTCAACAGTGTTTTTGATAACCTCAAATTTACAGAGGGTAGAACATGGAAGGCTGACCAGGAGTCCATTGGAATGGTTAAGTCTAGAGGAACAGCAGCAAATAAGCTGAGGCAAGGGTGAAAGTTGGTTGATGTTATAGAAGTGGAAATAGGTAGTTAGAGGTTTAAGGTGAAATAGGGATTGGCTATCAAACAAGATTTCTTTGTTTCATGTCCAAGAGTCCAGCCAAGTGATGGAAAAGCTTCCTCAGAAAGGCTGCAGTATTTAAGTACACTGGCCCTTTCTACAGTGTTGGGGGTTATTGAATGGAAAATTAATATAGAGCACAAAAGAGGAAACAGAGATCTTTGGAAACAGCTTTGTCAATAGAGGAGATATGTTAATTCTATTTAAGGTTAGTGGAGACTGTAAGGTGAAGAATGTTGATAGAAGGACTACGGTGAAGGCATCAAAGTTAAGATGTGTTCGCTTTTGGTTAAACTTACATGAGACATAAGGAAACCATGCTTTTGATCAACTAATAGAAACAAGATTTCAATTGCTCCATCAAAGAACATGGAGGAGATCAAGATACACTGAGAGGACTCATGTTTGTGTGCTATGAGGGGGATCCAAAGATGATAATCATTCATTTGACTTCCTTGGATATCTTGTACATTATTGCAATCTATTCTATATGTATCTCTTGTGATGTACTCTGCATACTTACTGTCATGGAATTACAGTTCAATATTTAGTCTGCATGCAGCATGTGAGGAGGATAATAGTGCTTGGGCTATATCTACATGTATGTTGATGGGACAGTTCCGGCAGAGGTTAAGCCTGCAGACAAACTTCAAGGATGACTCTATTTGAGGTGTAGTTTATATTAGAGTTGGCCCTTGTCAACCATCCAAGATTGTTCTGGAGCCTCTGGGAATTAAAGATTAATCTCCTGAACACTGCTACAAGCAAACAACGAGAGAAATCCTAGGGGCATCAAAATCTTGTGTGTATTTTTCATTTATTTAAATTCTTAATTTATTAATTATAAAAATAATGGAGATGCAAAAATAGTCTGACTTATAGGGTGAGGAGGTTGGAGGTGGGCAGTCACATGAAATGACAACAGCTTGTACTTAGATAGCACATTTAAGGTAGTAAAATGTCCCACGGTGCTTCACAGGGGCATTATAAAACAACATTTGACACCAACCCACATAAGGAGATATTTGGACAGGTGACGAAAAGCTTCATCAAAGAGGTAAGTTTTAAGGAGCATCTTCAAGGAAGAGAGAAAGGTAGAGAGGCAGAGAGGTTTAGGAAAAGAATTCCAGAACTTAGAGTTGAAGGCTGTCATGAATAAGTCTAAGCAGAGTTGGCAATTCTAGTGCACATGCCCACTGTGAGGACAATATTGATAGGGATTTAGTTTACACATACAAGGAAGGCTTCTTAGTTTTCAAGCACATTCTTTACCTTATATGTGCACTGTTAGGCCATTTCTGCTTAAGATTCAATTAAACTAATTTGTATGGGTTGATCATGTATGTGCACATAGAGAAGAGTGTTCGTAGGGGTTGCCTATATGCATGCTGTTGGAACAATAGTGTTTGGTGTTTAGAGTCTATTAACAATATCAGGAAAGTGTCATTTCAGGTTTAGTCTTGATATCAACAAAAAGTTTTTTGGGGGTTTATACCTGCACTGTGAATAAAAAATAGTAGATGAGTTTTATGTTCATGTGCATAGTGTTGTGATGCTTTAAGAGTAGTGTTCATATGCCCAGTGAAGAGCATCTTGGTATTTTGGATCAAGTTTACATTATGACTAGAGGATAGTATATATGTTTACAGTGGACACGGCAACACTCTTTGGGCTTTAGTTTAAAAATACACTGTGAGAAACAATAATTTGGGTCGAGCTTAGGTTAACCTTTTATGTCTGTAATCAATTGTTATCCTTCCTCTGGAATGGACTGCTTTCTTTTTCTGAACTTGTTAGCACTAAGAAAAATGGAGAAGAGAAGTTAACAGAAAACATGTTCTAACCATGCCTTGTATATTTTGTGAACACATTTAAATGTATGCTTAGGTTTGCTTTGTCTCATTTTGAGCTTAGGTTACAATTGCAGAAGGGTAACATGAATGGAAGGGTCACTGACCTGAAACGTTAACACTGCTTCTCTCTCCACAGATGCTGCCAGACCTGCTGAGTATTTCCAGCATTTCTTGTTTTTATTTCAGATTTCCAGCATCCGTAGTATTTTGCTTTTATTTTAGGGTAACATGAATGTTGTCTATGATTTAACAGTAATTGCATGAGGATTTAAAAAAAGTCTTTCTCCACATTTGCTTGTTAAATTTACTGCTCAGAGCTCCCTGTTCAGAGCTGTCGCGTTGTCCTGATTTATTTATTAACCCGATCCTCATTAGAGATCACAACTCATACTGGAGTTTAGTGTCAATGTGTTCAGTAACATTAGAGCACAGAATAGGGCAGAAAGAACAGCGATTTGTACCAATACAGTTTGAATCGTTAATTTGACTAGCTGTGTCTGTAGTAGACCAGTATTGGTATAAACCACTTGAAAAGTAGCTGCCTTATCAAAAGGGCTTTAGTTTTCATCTTGGCTTTGGTTACATGCGTACCTCTCAGGTGGGAAGATGTGGTCTTTACAAATAAAATTGCAATGTTTGATGGGACCACCAATCCAATAAGCATTGGGCCATTTGAAAATGCCTGCTAAGTTTATAAAACTTTGTCATTTACACTTTGCTGTTACAATCGATTAAAATAAAACATCTGAAGAAGTTTCCATTAAGATTCATTAATTTGAAGCCTACATCACTTATTCACATTCAAAGAACATATACGACACACTCTTTCAAGTGACATCGTATACACCATCATTATATGGTATATTTGTACCATTCGTCAATTGCTGAAATAGAACGTGGTTAAACTCTGATGTAAATGCTAATGCAGAGTAAGTGAAGAACGTTGTTGGGCGCATTTGTGTCAAATGAATGAACGGTTTCAGAGATCAGAGTAAGACTGAGTTGTTACTATTTGATGGTGTTGTATGGAAACTTTCTGTAATAAAACCTAACGAAATTTACTATTGTCTTTGTTTTTTTTCCCCTCAAGCTGGCGACGCATTGTGGAGGAATGTAGATTTGATGATTTTCTTATTATCCATTAAAGGGTTCGGATTCGGCAAAATATTCGATTTACGAACCTGATGTCTGAATTTTTAAAAAATAAACGCGCGTTAGTCTACACGAAGTGAATAGCACTTTGATAGAGAATCCGAAACTGGTTAGAACTATCAAAGCAATTTGACAGATTTCTTAAAACAGACAGAAAATATAATTTGGAATTGATTTAATTCCTGTGTATACGTTTCACCTACTTAACTAACTAACATATGAATAGTTAAACTAACTACATATGAATTTCACAAAGTCCGTTCTTCGTTGTAATATCGTTAAACATACTTTTAAAAATGGGAACCAAGAAATAAGCCATTAAAAAATAATTGTATAAAGATCAAACGACCAATGTCACAGATTTTCCGGTTTGAGCCACGCTAATAATATTTTCTTTGACTTTTGATAAAGCACATTATTGACCCTAATTTGATTAGTATTTTGTGGATTAAAAAAAAACGAATATTTAAGTTAAACGTAAAAGCAATGTGTGGTATGTTAACTATCACTTTGTGGATGTAACAGCAAGGGACGCTGAGGGTTATTATTTAGGTACGATTATATTAAAGAATTTAATACGTTCTACTTTTTTAATTTGCTATTTAAAAATGATTTTATTTAAAGCAAAGCGCAAATTTTACTCGAACTTATTCAGCAGGTCATTAAGATGCCATGAAGATGCAGTTTGCTGTAAAACAGGCAGATTTGTCACTAGTCTTTTCACAAGAGTTGGGGCTGTCGAATTATTTCCAAGTGATTACACAGGTAAAATAGAGACAGCTTCCTAAACTATCTCGGATTGTGTACACTAAACAACGAGTTGGGAGCAGCAAATCATTAGTGTTGGTAGCTGGAATATCCCTAATACCGGTATACTAACAAGCATAGAAAATATGAGTTAACGCTGCAGTGAGAAGTCAATATCAAAAGTTACAATAATCGTTTGTTCCCTAAAAGCTGACATCAATATTGTTTTTATGCAAAGGTCAACATCTGACTAAAACAAAAGAAATTGTAATTTAGATATGGGATTTCAATTAGTTGTCGAGGATCTTCCCTTTTTATCAACGGGAAGGTTCAAACACGTAGATTGCTGAGAACATACTTTACTGCGCCAAGGCCATAACCCACTGGAAATGTATGTCATGGGAGAACCACAAGGTTTTATAAAGGTCAGATACAAATGGCAAATAGATGGCATTTCCAACAACGAAATATTTGTTTTGTCTTAAATATAACAGATTTTTAAACCGTTTTTGCTGTACGCTTGAATCACGATACTGATTAAACATCAATGGCCATCACAAATAAAAAAATTATTTTGAAATATATAACTTTAAAAATGCAAAACATCGGAAATATGTGAAACCGTATGTGGAACAAAAGGTATATTTATTTATTTTTGCTCGTATCCACATTGTATTCAAGACAGACATATTAATCATTTGAAATTTATAGTAGGAATTTAGCTAGTCTACTCGGAATGCAATGGAAATTTAGGATAGTGCTGGATTGTTTACCCTATTAGGTTTATAGTTTATCAATTTGCCCGTCTAATGTACTTTCGCGCGCGAATGCAGTGCATTGCATTCCAAGAGTAATCATTCTAATCCAACCTCTGGATAATCCTTCATTTGTTTTAGTAAAATGCAGGTGATGTTTCATGTGACACATTCAATCAATCAATCAATCTATCTATCTATCTAACTATCTATCTATCTATCCAAAATCTCATCAGGAGGTGAGCCCAAAAAAAGGTTGTAAAGTGTATGAAATCGCTGAGCTATTCTGAATAGGCTGATGTTTCAGTTCCCCTCCATATTGAAGGTACTGCAGGATGTTTTACGCAGTCAGTTTTATTCAGATATTGGCATCACTAGATAGAAATATATTACTGACAAAGGATTGCACACAGGAACAAGATATCGGTAGATAAGTAGTCTCCAGTTTCCCTATAATTACTTTCTGCTTTCTGTGATATTGCACATTCTTTGGGCAACTTTTTTCTTTAAAAACTCATTAGTTACATTCTACGAAATGTAACTCGCTAAATAATATCGTTTAACAAAAATGTTCATTAAAAAACTTAAAAGTGATACATCTGCATATCAACTCGAGATCCAATTTGGCTTTTCACAAACAAAGTATTTTTTGCTCGACCTGGATTTTCGTACTTTTTTGTTATAGTGTTTTACAAGGCTTCAGTGAGACAGTAGATACAGATCTCAGATCTTAAGATCATGATTTATACTGTTGCCTATGGATGCTACCAACCGCACTGGGGTTAGTGAAAAAGTGATACTGGGCACGCATGCCTGGATCCAATCATGAATTTAAATGTTAGGAGCATGGGATAGGACTGTGCTTTTTCCTAACATGAAAAATAAGTTCATGAACAAGTTGGGCACTTTTAAAATGCGGGTTGGCACTAGGTTCGAGTTACTGTAGGTGCAAACTCCTTGAGTGAGGGGATTCTCACGCTGGTTGCTTTTGGTGCTCTCTGGTGTTACATGGGAACCAGCATCAGAATTACACATTTTGAGCTAATGTGCTCCTAAAACCTTTTTGCACAACACTGGCAGTATAACAGCACCCATAATCATTCCACTACCTATGCAATGAAGTCATCGTGAAATATTAGAGATGTTAAAGCTAGCCAATGTAAATCTTTTTTTGGCAGTTAGCATGTAATAGCTCAGCAGCAGTAGAAATATTACCTTTAGACCTGTTAGCCTTACATCAGTCATTGGGAAAATGCAGAATACCTTCTAAAGCGTGTGATAAATGGACACTTGGATAACAATAATCTTATTGGGCATAGTCAACATGGATTTATGAATGGGAAATCATGTTTGATGAGCCTGTTGGAGTTTTTTGAGGATGTTACTAACAGAATTGATTAAAGGGGAGTTGATGGATGTGGTATATTTGGATTTCCAGAAGGCTTTTGATAAAGTCCTCCACAGGAGATTGGTTAGCACATTTAAAGCACATGGGATAAGAGGTAATATACTGATGTGGATTAAGGATCGGTTAACAGGCAGAAAGCAGAGAGTAGGAATAAATGGGTCATTCTTGCATTGGCAGGCTGTGACTAATGGGGTACCACAGGGATCAGTGCTTGGACCCCAGCTGTTCACAATATATATCAATGATTTGGATGTGGGGACCAAATGTAGGATTTCCAAGTTCGTGGATGACAAAAAAAACTAGGTGGGAATGTGTGTTGTGAAGAAGATGCTAAGTGGCTTCAAGGGGATTTGGACAGACTTAGTGAGTGGGCAAGAATGTGGCAGATGGAATATAATGTGGAAAAATGTGAGGTTATCCACTTTGGTAGGAGGAATAGATGTGTAGAGTATTTCTTAAATGCTAAGAGATTAGAAAGTGAAGATGTACAAAGGGACATGGACTTATTAATAAATCACTGAAAGCTAACATGCAGATGCAGAAAGCATAGGAAGGCTAATAGTATGTTAGCCTTTAGCGCAAGAGGATTTGAGTGCAGGAGTAGTGAAGTCTTGCTTCAATTGTATAGAACCTTGGTTAGACTGTACCTGGAGTAGTGTGTGCAGTTTTGGTCCCCTTACCATAGGAAGGATGTTATTGCCATAGAGGGAGTGCAACGAAGATTCACCAGACTTGTTCACAGGATGGGGGGACTGAAGAGAGATTGGGGAAACTGGGCCTGTATTCTCTAGAGTTTTGAAGAATGAGAGGTGATCTCATTGAAACCTACAAAATACTTAAAGGGATATACAGAATAGATGCAGGTAAGATGTTTCCCCTGGTTGGGGAGTCTAGAACTAGGGGACACAATTTCAAAATAAGGGGGAAGCAACTTAGGACTGAGATAAGGAGAAATTTCTTTACTCAGAGGGTTGTGAATCTTTGGAATTCTCTACCCCAGAGGGCTGTGGAAGCTCAGTCATTGAGTATGTTTAAAGCAGAGATTGTCCAACTTCTAAATACAAATGACATAAAGGGATATGGAGGTAGTGTGGGAAAAAGGCACTGAAGTAGATGATCAGCCATGATTGTATTGAATGAAGGGGCAAACTCGATGGGTTGAATGGCCTAATCCTGGTCCTATGTTTCTAACAAAAACTTTAACTATAATGTCTCATTCCCGTTATCATTACAGTGTATTTTCACTGCACTTTTCCCATGTCTTTAATGTCCTTCTTAAAATAGGGGTCCCCAGAACAGCATGCAATAATCCAACATTGCCTACTGTTTTGTAAAAATCAAAATTACTTTGTTTTGTGTTCACTGCCTAAATTTATAAAATCCATGATTGCATTTGCCTCTTGATTTTCCTTTTCTACCAGTTCTCTGACTTTTAAAGACAGGCATTTGCACTCCTCGATCTCTTTCTTCCTGCACTCTGTTCAGAATCTAGGGTATTCTTCCTTTCACTGTTCTTTTTTCTAAAATGTATTACTTTACAAGTCTGTATTGAACTGTATCTGCCACCTTCAGTCCATCCTGCCAATCCTAACTGTGCACTCCAGCAATCCCCTGCATTCTTAGAGTCATAGAGTCATTTATGGGACAGAATGAGGCCATTTGGCCCATTAAGTCCATTCCTGACAGTTTGCAACACTTCTCAATTTACTATAATCATCAAGCTTCAATATGGTTTCTTTTGTGCCCATGTGCAAATTATTTATGTAAGTAGGAAACAAGAAATCTCACCAGAGATCCCAGAGGTACACCACTACTCACATGTTGCCAAACCCAAAAAAACCATCCATTTACACTGGTGCCAGAGTCAGGTCTCTGCTTCAGCCATGCAACTACATTCCCTACAATAATGCCTTAGCTTTTGGAGCAAGCCTCTATGCAATGCCTGATGAAAATCTATGCACTGTAATTTCCTCAAAAAGCTCAATTAAACTAGTCCATGACTTTCCTTTACAAATTCATGCTGGCTGTCTCTAAAGGCAGGATTTTAACTGCCTGGGGAGGTAGGGGTGTGGGGGTGGGGGGGGGGTGGGGTGGAATGCGGGTGCTGATGGTGGACTTGGGTATGGTTGGGGGAGGTTAAATCCCCCCAATATGTTAGTGTGATAGGAACCCAACATGATCCCACTCACTTCCAGCTTTTACTAGGTCATGTTTAAAGTGTGTGGTAAACCACCATGGGATGGCAGATCTATAATTTAAATATGTAAAGAACCAATTAAAGATTTTTGACCCTGAATTCTGGCTTTAACAACCAATGCACAGACTTCCTGAGCCGTGTGAAACTCACCAGGGTCAACAAGGTGAGAGCACAAGTGGAGATTCATTGCTCTGTGAGACTGGCAGGCTGGAAAGCCTTTAAAAAGTGAAACTGCATAGCTGCTTCCCTGCCTACGTGAAAGGCTTGTACTCATAGGATTTCTTCTGAGACTATGCTTTCACTGCTTTACAGGTGATTCCCAAATTCTTGGATGTCATTTCATCTGTCTTGGACTTCACTCACCTTGAGCTGCACTTCCCTGCTGTCAACCATCACTGCAGCATGGGAGCAGCTTAAGCAGCTTTGCCTTGGACCTCTAATGAAGAACAAGAGGAGCAGAAACACCAACACCAGAAGCACCAGAGCAGCAGGAACAACAGAAGAAGCAGCAGCATCTCCATTCTCTTCAACCACATGCCACTCCACAGAACGGAATGGATGTACACAGAACTCCAGCTTGAATGAGGTGATATCCCAGCACAGGGTATACAGACAGAGGATCACCTTCCTCGATATGACAGAGCAATAGTTCTTCAGGAGGTTCAAGCTTTCAGAGCAGGTTGTTGTTGACATATGTCGCCGCCTGGAACAAGACTTCTCCCAAAGGATCAAAGGGACATATGTTGCCAGTGGCCGTCAAGGTCACCACAGCCCTGAATTTCTTTACCTCCAGCTCCTTCCAGGAATCTGCTGGTGACATCTGCAGAATATCACAATCTGCTGCCCCTAAGTGTATCTCCCAGCTGACCGAGGCAATGTTGGACAGAGCCTCAACTTACGTTCACTTTGCTATTGATAAGACAGTCAGAACCAGAAGGCTCTTGCTTTTGCTGCAGTGGCTGCATTCCCACAGGTACAAGGAGAGATAGATTGCACATATGTGGCAATTAAGGCATCTTCAAATCAGCCAGCAGTCTTTATCAATCTGAAGAGATTCCACTCCATCAATGTTCAGTTCGTACGTGACCACCAGAAGGTTTTCATGCCTGTCTGTGAACATATCCTGGAATCTGCCATGATGCCTTCATTTTGCACCAGCCACATCTTCCACAAATCTTTGCACCTCCAAACAGAGTCAGCAGGTGGCTCCTTGGAGACAAGAGCTGCCCTCTGTGGACATAGTTGATGACTCCTGTGAGAAGTCCACTGCTGATGCAGAGGAAAATTACAACTGGAGCCACAGGAGCACAAAGGCCCTTGGTGAGAAAGCCATTGGATTGCTGAAGTTATGATTCAGGTGTCTGGACAGGTTGGGGGTGTCCTTCAGAATGCACCAGCAAGGGTGTCCAGAATGGTAGTGGTCTGCTGTGCCTTGCACAACATTGCACTGCAAAGAGTACTGGAGTTGCAGGAAGAGGAAGGTGATGATTATTCTGTATCCTCGGAGGAGGAGGAGCCTGATGTGGCCAAGGTGCTTGCAGCTGCTCATCTAGCTGCCAGAGAAACCTGCAGTGACCACATCCAGGCACAGTTCAGATAACCTGAGTGTGTGCAGCCTTATGCCACAACAATACTGAATCCACTGCAATCCCTGGCCTGCAAAACAAATCATTCCCACAGTGAGAAAGTCCTCTGTCTCATTTGCACCTTTGCTTGTCTTGCCCTCTGGTCATCCCATTCTCCTGAAAGCTAATGTCAATTTGGAAGGCAGGAGGGAACAATGTAAATGAATGGACAATGGAAACTTGAAATAAAGTGCACAATTTATTTACATTTTTCAATAAATTAACACACCAACATTTTTACGATCATTCCAATTGAATCCCCCTGTGCAACTAAAAAGTTTTGTCTTTCCTTTTCTGATTACCTCTATGTGGCATTAGCAGAGCTAGAGGCAGGATGCTCTTTCCCTTCTCTGACAGCTGAGGTGGCTCTGGTGTCTGTCCTATGGATTTTGGGGCTCGTTGGCCTCGCCAAAAAGTGTCCTACCTGCACCGGTCATCGGAGCAGGAGGGAACATGTGAGGCTCTGACTGAGGTGGAGGAGCAAGTGACGTGGGAGAAACTTAAGCAGAATTTCCACCACATGTGCCCTTTCTCCATCTTCTCGCTCATGGTTCACCTGCACTTTCCTGCTAGCCAGGAGCTGGACAGCACTTTTCTGCACTTCAGTGAGGTGCTAAACAGCCAAGACAAGGCTTTCCTCCATCCTATTTGAAGTGACAGATTGCCTGTGCAGGCCATTGATCTGGGCAAGCATACACTTTCATCTCTCTTCAAGGGTGCACAGTGTGGCTGGAAATGCTGACTGAATTTCAGGCATTTTCTGTTGCTGCTCCAGAATAGTCCTCTTCACTGATGACCCATGAGGCTCAGCGTCCACGTCCAGTTGAGCAGAGTTCTGAGTGCCCTGCACCCTTTAATAGGGATTGCTTAACAGTACCTGTCTCCAACACCTGCTCCAGTTCACCACGTGACAATCTACCTATTTCCCTTGGAGTCCCCACCGGGGTGTGTGTATTAGTGCTAGTTTGAAGGTGCACATGAGTTGTGTGACAGTGCTTCCTCAGAGTGCACAACCTCCTCTGTGGACTCCTCCGCATCTTTCTGCTCCAGCTCCTGTATCACACTTGATGGACCTGTAAGAGGTGAAAGGCATGAATTAGAACTGGCATGCTATTGTGCAGAATGCTTATATTTCAGTTACTGGTGACAGCAAAGTGAAACTAGTAGTTATTTTGTGTCAAGTGGCAATGATATCTAATTCTGACACCAGGTATCTGTGAGACCCCCATCTCTCCATCACTAATGACCATACACTCCACCACTTTGCTGATCTCCAAGGCCTCCTGCTCCTCAGCAGTCAGGGTGGCTATCACTAGAGGGCGACTCCTGGTTCTCTGTTTCTCTCTGGAGTTGCATGCTCTCTTCTGCAAGGAGAGAAAACAAAGAGTTAAGAGTGTGAGAAATGGGATGTGTAGAAAGGAGGGAATGACACCAATTGTAGAGGGTGACTTTGAAGCATGGATGTGAGATGGCACAAAGATGAAGGTCAGTGTCAGTGTTGGCTGTTCAGATGGGAATGTGAGGAAGTGCCTTGAGAAGGAGGAATGAGTGGAGCTGCAAGCTGCTGAGAGATGCTACGCAGGAGAATGCAGGGAAAATCAGAGTGTGGGGGTTGACACCTGAAAGTGGCATGCCACTCACCTATCCTGCCTTCATGAGGTCATTGAACCTCTTGCGGCACAGTATACAGGTTTGAAGGACCACGGTCTTGCCGCTGACTGCACCTGTCTCTTCCAGCCATGCCTGCTTGGTTTGAGAGACTGGCCTCTTCCTCCCATTCATGGGAAACAACATTTGTCTGCAGTCTGCAGCGGGACCTCTAGGGACATTACGAGAATGCTTCCATTTTTTGTAAAATAGGTTTTAAGGACTTATATTTGAATTATGGACATTGATTCATCTGGAAGCTTGAAGAGATGCTGAACTTTGTGGTTTTTTAAAAAAGAGGTCACCAGAAGATTTCCTGGACTTGAACTGTAAACAAGCCCTTACTGGAAGGCACCTGTTTTCAGATAAAATACCAGCAGGGAACGTGTTGTTTTGAGTTGGGGAGATGTTTACAAAGAAGTGACAGGTCAAGATTTATGGAGGTCAGGAGGCTTGACTTCTGGAATGTGTTTGGTTTCACTTTGAATTGTGACAAAAGACAGTTGGTTTTTTGCCTGCCAAGCAAATCCTGCTCATCTCTCTCTCTCTTGGAAAGAAACCCTGTATATCCAGTCTTTCAGTCTTCCTTTTTCTCCTGTATTTGAAGAAACCCTGCGTATCGAATGTGTAGGAACTGAAACCCTTTTGCCACCTTTCTGCTGTAAGGCCTATCTGAAACCTCTGTTGCTTTATTTCTGGGGAAAGCCTACCCAAACTGATATTCAATATCGCCTGGAAAGAACTGTTCTAGGAAGATCCCAGTGACAGCCGTCTATATGCATTTGGGACACCAAACTAAAACAAAGGACATCTTTCCATATCTTTTGTTTCTTCTTCAAGAATTTGCAAATATTTAACCCAATTTTTTTGTATTTTCTTTTATAATAGAGCTGTAAAATGCAAATCCCTTTATTTTGCCAGTTAACTGGTATGTGTGTGTGTGTGTGTGTGTGTGTGTATGTGTGTGTGTGTGTGTGTGTGTGTGTGTGTGTGTGTGTGTGTGTGAGGCTAAGGTAAAAAGGGAACGTTAATATTTCAATCTGTGTGTTTATGCTTTACTTCATTACTGGTTAAGACTTGTTTTATAATAAACTGATAATGTTGTTGTTTATTAAAGAAACCTGGTTGGTGTGTTTTATTCTGGGATAAAAATAGAGTCCATGATTGACCGTATTGGTAAGTGGGAAAAATGTAAATATATGTTGTAATCCGTGGAGACGTGGAACTAGAATAAACAGTGCACTCCTCCAGCCTCAGTTGTAACAGGGAATAGTCAGAGAACAGGGTGGGGTGGGGACGCAGCCTGCCCACATCTCGCTTCCATTCTCGTGGTTGCTGCAGCCTCAAGAAACTATGTGAAGTTCAGCTATTCTGACCCTACTGTGGTCCCTTTAGCTACAAATCCTTCCATTGACAGGTGCAGATCATCATCACGTCAGCATTCTCTGATTTGTTGGAAAACCCAAAAGCGGGTTGCTAATGCCATGGCTCAGTTAAACAACCATGGCAAAGCCTGCTCCAGCAACAATCAGGTTCCCAACCCACCGCTGGCCCTCTCCCCCACTGTGAGGGGTCGGTTTTATTAAAATTCTGCACATTAGCTCTAAGGAATTCAGAGAAAGGCTTCATCATGTATATAGTATATAGAGTTTTAGTTTTTAAAATTTAAATAGCCAATTTTAAAATTGTTTTATATTCTTTACTTTCCAGTGTTTTTAAATTGCATTAAAACTATCAAATAACTTCACTCCTAAATTTAAAGGAGTTTTATTGATTTCCACAATTCATAAAGAGAGTTTTATTAATTCTTGTAAAATTTAGTTCAGTGATATTCACCAAAATACTTGTCAATATGGAAATGGGAACAAAAATGGAATGCCTGTATGAAATTTTCAGTTTTTAGCTATAAAGCAGGAAAAATTAGCTAAATATAATAATTTCATAGTAATCCAAATTAACAATCATAGTAAGAGGTTTCCAATAACTACGATGTCAATGAAAGGAGAAAGGGACAGAATACTTCCCTAGATGCATGACATTTACTATCTCAAAAAGACACCGAATACCTTCAACATGGCTAAGACATAATACAATACTTATTCTCCAAATGTGCATGGTGTAGGTTAGTATGGAAGTATGAATTTGGAAAATGCTGAGAAGCGAGGCATAATTTTAGATGATGTAAGATTCCGATCTATGGAGGATGGTGGAAAGAAATGTCAAGCTGTTATAAAAGCTTAGGTCAGGAAGCATTCTGACCTTTGGCTGCTTGGAAGCTTGGATAAGCATTTTCATCTGCCGAACACTGTATTAAGACAATAGCAAAGATAAAGAACTATGTTAGGTTAACTATGTTAGCTAAAGGGTCTCCTGCTTAGTAAACAAAAATGCCCTGCATGTAAGTTTACAATACAGTAAAGGACAATAATGAAATAATGATAAACCAATC
Source organism: Heterodontus francisci (assembly GCF_036365525.1). Lineage (NCBI taxonomy): Eukaryota > Metazoa > Chordata > Chondrichthyes > Heterodontiformes > Heterodontidae > Heterodontus > Heterodontus francisci. The sequence goes on along the minus strand of NC_090375.1, from coordinate 112,192,139 downwards.
AGGTTGGCTAAGATGAGGGGCTGAATTTTATAAGACCCCTACATCAGGGTCATGGCGGGGTGACCCGGAAGATACTTCCGGGGAAGGCCCATCTTACCAGTGGCAGCAAGGCCTCAGGGTGGCCCCCTGCCGCTTGGCGGCACAGCCTTCATTTAAATATTTAAATAAATGTAAATCAATGAAATAACACTTACCTTGTCCCGACGACCATCCCACACCAATATTCTGGCAGGTTGCCAGAAGTCTGTACCTTTGGATCGCCTTTTGGAGATCCGAGGCGTGACAGTGATGGGGAGGGGGGAGGAGTAAATTTTTCAGGGGGGGATGGGGGGAGCGGAGAAAACTGTTTCAATTGGTTGAGGGGATGATGGGAAGGGGTTGAAGGGCAAAGATCAGTACCTTGCGGGGAGGTGAAAGGTCAGGACAGACAAAACAGTGTTTTCGGGGTGAGAGAGAAATTAAAAACTTGTTAGGTCATTGGGGAACGGGAGGTGGAAGAGGGGCTTCATTCATTTTTTCATTGTGAAAATTGAAAACACAATTGCATTTCACTTTAAAAATGTAAATGTCTTGTAAGGGCTTGAGGCCCTTTAAAAATGGTGCTGGCGCCTGTGCAGTGGTGCTGGACACCGTTGATGGGGACAGAGCATTTACCTCCTCTATATCATCGGGGGCAGGTGTTCCAACCCCTCCATGTTAATGAGCTGCCACGCAAAATATCATGGCGGCTCTGCGACGAGTTATTAAAATTCAGCCCGCGTTTTCACCCTACTCAAGGGTAAACTAATCAGTCACCTAATACAGCACAAGGCTGGACTCAAAAGGGTATAAGAAGAAGAGTCTTGTGACCCTCAACACACAACCAAGAGAAGAGGAGATAGACTATGGTCAACAAGAACACAGCAGCAACAAGAGCAGAGCAGGAGACAACACCCCAATCAAGCAGAGGTTCCAGAGCTGGTGTTCGTAAGAACAGAGTGTGATTACTGCCATGCCAAGTACCATTTTGTTGTACTACTTGTGCTTCTACTTAATAAACTTACTACTGTTTATACCAAGTGCCTTGTACTCAGAGTGGTCAGTGACTAGTCGGAACTAAAGATCCCAAACGTTGACTTGAACTTACAATTTTATTGGCATTCTGACACAGTTTGATGTAATAGTTTCCACATGTCATATCGACATAATCTTTAATACTCTACAAGCCAGAGAATCCAATGTCCTCATCATTGTAACAGTTCAGAGAAAGCAGCACGACAAGTGTTATTTCCCTTTCTATTTAGTCATATTTTATAGCCTGTTGAAAAGATGTAAGAAAATTTGACATGTATTTTGATCAACTACGTGGTAAGCGTAAGAAAATAACCATGCCCTTTTAAAATAAATATTCTATTTATATTTATGTATGCTTGTTTAAAAGAAAATTGCAAAATTGCCATATTAATATCAGTATTAATTTGGATCACCACTAGTGCAAAAATACACTATTAAATCTCCTAATAGATAGATATCTTAATATATACAAAATGATGGGTAAATTACTTTGTTAAAAACTGTAGACTGAATTTCCTGAGTCCATACTAGCAGTGAGGTAACTCAATGCCATCAGTATCTATTGGAAAATCACACTGCAGCAACTTACCAAGGCTCCTCAGACAGCATCTTCCAAACCCGTGACCTCTACCACCTAGAAGGACAAGGGCAGCAGACACATGGGAACACCACCTGCAAGTTCCCCTCCAAGCCACACACCACCCTGACTTGGAACTATGTTGCTGCTCCTTCACTGTCGCTGGGTCAAAATTCTGAAAATCCCTTCCTAACAGCACTGTTAGTGTACCTACACCCCTAGGACTGCAGCGGTTCAAGAAGGCAGCTCACTATCACATTCTCAAGGGCAATTAGGGATGGACAATAAATGCTGGTCTAACCAGCGACACCCACATCCCTTGAACGAATAAAAAAAAAGTGGCTTTCTGATACACTCTCAGCCCACATTGTGGTGGACTGAGAAAATTTATCCCAATATTCTTCACATTCCTGCTTTAATTTAAGTATGTTAAGTATATTTAAAATGTTTGCCGTATTCAAAGAGTTCACTTTATACTAGGTGTGATTTTGTAGAGAAGGCTACAGATTAATCTCATAAATTTTGGCTCCTATTTTATTCTTATTTCACCTTATTTATTTTATTCTGTTATATTTTTTGTATCTTCGCAGGGCTGAAACCAGGAATCATCTCATTGTTGCCTCCAACTCATTCTTTCTCAGACTTCAGAACACATGCAATTCCTTATCATCTGAATCTTTGCCTTTTCCTCACAAGCTGCAGGCTTTTAAATCCCAAGCTTGGTATCACTCAGTCAGCACATTTTATTAGCATTGTCTTCGCTTCCACCCTTAAAATTTATTCTGTTCTTAAACTACGAATTCAACCCATCATCAAGGTAAAGGATGTTAGTTCCATTTTAGGTATCAAGCACTTCCCGGTCAGATGTAAGAACATAAGACATTTCAAGAGCGAAAACAGCTCATTTAGCCAAAAGATTATGGCTTCATTACTGCCTGGGCAGAGAACTGGATGCTTTGCAACTGATCCCATCGTAACTTACCATGGAATGCTTGACATTGACATCATATAAAAAGATATAAAAAAACATGTTCCATTTCTCAGCACTGCATTTGGTGAGGTAAAAAAAATGAAAAGGGTGAAAATTCTACCTGTTGATTTTAGCAAACAGGTCAGTATCAATACAAAACAGGATTTCCCATTTTATACTTGAAGCTAACGCGATAAAAGTAGCAACTGGTCAAATTTCATTCTGCAGGTGTGCACTTGCAGAAATAGTTAACACTGTTAAAAGATAATTAATTTGCTATTTTAGGAAGTGATTCAACCATCAGGCAAAATAGGAAGATTAAGCACAACCTGTGACAATACTAACTCATGCCAATTTAGAACCACACCTTGTCATACATAAGCCCAAAATTATCCATATTGACATGATATTCTGCTTCTGGTGAGTTTGGAATAACTGGGTTTCCCAAATAATTTAGAATTGCAGTTCTTATCAATAAGAATAAAACAGAAAGGATTTCAGAGAAAACAAAATGATTCATCTGGGAAATGAAATGGTCAATCAGGAGTGCAGTCTAATTAATCTTTGGCCATGTAAAGGTTTGAAGTCTGAATTGTATTCACATAATAGCACTGCACAATCTCCATTGAGTAAATTATACATTCAGGGATAAGTCTAGTTACTGAAGATTTGCTGTATTGGTCCTTAATTTCAACTGGATTAAAATAACCACTGTAACCTACTGAGGCTGCTGAACAAACCTTGGTGAAGTGATTGTTAGAAATCGGATTGATAAACATGTATTAGACAATGAGCCACTTGAGAAAGTTGAAGATCCTGTGGGGATATGGACCCTAGGTCAGAGGCTGAGACATCCATAGCTCCTGTTCTGTATTTATGACAAGGTAAGAAACTTCACAATCATTAGAAGAAGTCTCACCAAATGCTGCCCTTGGATAGTTTTAGAAAAAGATAAATTGCTGCAGCCAAAAGTGGTTAAAGCAGCCAATCAAAATATAATATCTGTATATATATATATAGGCTTGTTAGCGTTCATTTACATTTCCACATCAGGCCATAGTGGCATAGTTGCCATATGAATAAAAGAAGGGATATTTAATAGTAATATGGAATAAAACAGAGGCTTCGGTAAAATTCTAGCTCAAGGTCCAGGATCTAGAAAAAAGGTCCAACTTTGGTGAAAAAATGTCCTCGAGGCACTGGCAAGGTTAAAAGAATAATTTTATGAGTAATTTCACGGCTTCTTTTTCAGAATTTAGCAATTTTTAAAAGAAGTATTTGTTATGGTATACATGCCAGAGTCAAAATTATTCAGCCATTCCTTCAGAATCCCACCACACAACCTGGAGGAAATTTGATAGAATGGCTTGGAAGGAGGTCATGACCTCAAGATGCTGCCATACTGCGAGATCCTAGATGGCGTTATAAGGGTTGGAATCTCTGGCCAGGACACTATGAAGATAGAGTAGGGTCAGACAGGGACTTCCTATCTGGGAAGTTCCTGTCTTTATGTTCATCATATCACTCCTGCTCCGTGGACCCTATTCCCACCAAACTGCTGACCATCAAATTCCCTTTCCTGGCCCCCATGTTAATTGATGTTGTTAACTGGTTCCTCACATCAGGTACTGTCCCCTTCAAATCTGCCAACATCACGCCATCCTCAAAAAGCCCACCCTTGTTCACTCTGTTCCTGCAAACCGTCACCCCATTTCCAACTTCCCTTTCCTCTCCAAAGATTGTGAACATTTTGTCCCTTCCCAAATTCCTGCTCAACTTTCCTGGAGCTCCATGTTTGAATCCCTCCAATCAGGTGTCTGCCCTGCCACAATACTGAAACACTCCTTATCAAAGTCACAAATGCCTCCTATAAGACAATGGCCATCGTAAGCTATACCTCCTCATCTTTCTCCACTTGCCTTCAGCCTTTGACACACTATCCCCTTCCAACACCTCTCCTTCATCGTTCAACTGGGTGAGACTGCACTCACCTGGTTCGATTCTTAAACATCCAGTTGTAGCTTGAGAATCACCTGCAATGGCTTCTCTTCCTGCTCCTACACTGTTAACTCTAGTCCCATAGGATCTATCCTTCCCTCCTATTTCTCATCTACATTCTGCCCCTTGGCGACATCATCCAAAAACACAACTTCAGGTTCCATATATATGCTGACGACACCCAGCTGTACCTCAACACCATCTCTCACAACACCTCCACTGTCCCTAAATTATCAGACTGCTTGCCCGATATCCAGTACTGGATGAGCAGAAATGTTCTCCAACTAAATATTGGGAAAACCAAAGCCATTGTCTTTGGTCCCTACCACAAACTCTATTCCTAGCTTCCAACTCCATTCCTCTGCCCGATAACTGTCTGAGACTGAATCTGACCATTTGCAACTTTAATGTTGTATTTGACCTCGAGAGAAGCTTCCAGCCACATATAACTCCATCACCAAGACTGCCTATTTCCACCTCCATAACATCACCAGACTCTGCCCTGACTCAGCTCATCTGCTGCTGAAACATCCATGCCTTTGTTACCTCCAGGCTTGATTATTCCAATATTCTCCTGGCCAGCCTCCCATCTTCCATTCCCCATAAACTTGAGGTCATCCGATTCTCTGCTGTTCAATTCCTAACTCATATCAACCTGTCTTCATCTAACACCCTGTGCTCACTGACCTACATTGGCTCGCAGTCTGGCAATGCCTTAATTTTAAAATTCTCAACCTTGTTTTCAACTCCCTCAATAGCCTTGCCCCTCCCTATCTCTTCATGTAACCTCCTTCAGACCTAAAAACCTCTGAGATCTCTGCAGTCCTTGAATTCTGCCCTCTTGCACACCCCAATTTTAATAGCTCCACTATTGGCAACTGTGCCTTCAGTGTTAAGGTCCTAACCCCTGGAATTTCCTGCCTAAATTTCTTCACTTCTCAGCCTCTCTCTCTTCCTTTAAGATGCTTCTTAAAACTGCCTCTTTGCCCAAGTTTTTGGTCACATGTCCTCATATCTCCTTATGTGGCTCAGTGTCGAATTTTGTTTGATAACATTCCTGTGACATGCCTTGGGATGTTTTACCATGCTAAAGGTGCAATATAAATGCAAGTTTTTATTGTTGTTATGATCTCAGACCATACTAGTTTGGGTACCTGTTGGCACTATGCAAGTGAGGTATCCTTCCATGACTCTGCATTACCTAGCATTGGTCAGAATTGGAAGGCACCAGTGGGAACATTCTCTCAGCTTTCCTGGATGATAGCAGCTCCAACACTCAAGAAGCTCGACAACATCAGGACAAAACCGCCTGCTTGATCAGCACCCCATCCACCACTTAAGCATTCACTCCCCCTATCATCAGTGCATTGGGGCAACAGTGTATACCATTGTTATGACCAGGTGAGGGGGGGGGGGGGGGGTGGTCACAAGGCTTCCCTCTTGCCCTTCCTCTTGTTTTATTCTTTTTTTAAAAACAGTAGATGTGCTTACCACCTCAGTGAGTGTTTCACCTTTTTCCTTTGTTGTAATTGTAAAAGAACCAATCAGACAGGTTTTCTTGAGTTTAAACAAGAAAGAGGTGTGTTTATTGTACTTAATAAAAATCTAAACTGATCTGGATAAAATAATAAAATTACGTAAAACGTTCACTCACATACACACATGAGAATCACACACACAAATAGAGTACAGAGTGATAAGAAATAGTTTGGTTTGGATTAGATTCCAGAACAAATAAAAATTAATACACAGTCTGTGGGGTCGGTTAATTCCATTGTCTTCCAGCTGAAGTTGTGATCTTGAAGTCTTTGGTTGATTGAAGTGCACTTTGTGGCTGGCGTATTTGGCTCAGGGTTTTCTTGGAGACAGAATTGTAGGTGGCTTTCTTCCCTTGGGGTCTCTGTCTGTAGCACTCGAGACACTTGGATGGTGCACAGTCGCAGATGGTTTTCAAATTTGCAATATTATCTGGAGAGAGGGACACACACTCACACACAGTCCCACTTGGGTTCTGCCTGATAATATTTGAAGCCTGTCTGCTTCAAAGTCTCAGAAGCTTGTCAGCTGGGGAGATGGTCACATGGTTCTTTCAATCCCCGTTGTTTTAATGAGGTCCAGAGTCTAAAACCCAAACCTCTCTCAGGTAGTATGGTTATTGTTTACCCCTGGAGGAACATTTCCATTCATTAATGTCAAGATGGCTTTGAATGTCATGCTCACGAGGGTGAGATGGATATTCTACTCAGTCGGCCAAAGCATTATCCTGGATGGGTTTCTTGTCAGACATGTGTCTCCAATTCAATGTCCTGGAATGTGAGGTATTTCAGATGTAAATTGTCATGGCCATCTTGGCTGCCAGCTTTTTAAAAGTTAACTGTAGCATCTCAACTTTCCTTTTTAAAAGTTTAAAGTAGGTTTATAACTGGCGAATTAAAAAATCCTCATTTGGCATAGCAGGTTTTCTTGACACCATCTGCAAGAAGCATTTCAGCAACTTGCCAAGCCTCCTTCGACAGCACCTTCCAAACCTGTGACCTCTACCACCTAGAAGGACCAGGGCAACAGATGCATGGGAACACCACCACCTGCAAGTTCCCCTCCAAGTCGCGCACCATCCTAACTTGTAACTATATCGCTGTTCCTTCACTGTCGCTGGGTCAATATCCTGGAACTCCCTCCCTAACAGCACCTTGGCTATACCTACACCATGGTTCGAGAAGGTAGCTCACCACCACCTTCACAAGGACAATTAGGGATGGGCAATAAAATGCTGGCCTTGCCAGCGATGCCCTCATCCCATGAAAGAATAAATAAATTTAAAAATCCCAGTGTAAGTGCTAGGTTGAAGTGTTTGGAAATATCAGGCTCATTATTTCTAGCTCTGTACACTGATTTAAGTGAAGAAGAAAATTGAAAAATTTGACTGGTCAGTTTCGTATTACTAGCTGGTTAGTGAAGGGTTGCTTTGAGTAAAAAATGTGGGATTTGATTGCTTGATTTTCTGGCAACTCCTTGTTCCACACTGGTACTTTCTGCTACTTTTTAACTCTTTCCCATTTAATCAAGCAGATTGGCTCAAATGACCACTTATTTGCTAAGTTTCTCGAATGTATACTGCTTTGGAAGTGTGATACCCAGAGCTGTGATACCCTCAGAGGCTGCACTATCAGGTGTGATACTTGTGAAAGATATCGTGCATTCCATAAGTGCTGTATGCAAAATGTTTAATTATATAGATACATCAATGTATAAAGTTAAGTTTAGAGATATTTAGCTTTCTCTATTACATCAATATAACGCTAGTTAAGATGAATCATTAATATACATATAGAAAAATGAATGTGCTTTAAATCTGTAAACGCAACACCAGATGCTGAAATGCTGAAACAAAAACCTAAAATTCTGCAGGTCAGACAGCATTTGTGGAGAGAACAGACAAGTTCATGTTTCGGGTGTGAACCTAATATCAGTTTTGCTCTCTCCACAGATGCTGCTCCTTATCTGCCAAGTTTTCCAGAATTTTCTGTTCTCTTTCAATTTAAATATGATTGATGATTTATTCTTAAGCATTTTTATTTTACATCGAATCCTTCAGTCTAGCTTCAACTCTTTCTATCTCATTGGAAAACAATGATTCATTCTGCTGGGATCCATTTTGGCAGGCTGGTGTTTAGTTTATGGGCATTGTTTAATCTTTGACAAAAATCACCCTCAATAGTAGTAGAAAACAAATATGCTGAAAATGGAAGCTAAGCTGAGCTTTCCAATAATGTGCTGCCTTGGGCCTACTTAAGTTTCTTGATTTTTGTCATGGAAACAGTTGTCTGAAGACAGTAGATCATTTGCATGTAACTGACATTGATCTATCATCAAATGTTTTGTACTTGCAAGTAAAATTCTGGAAGAAACTTAATTTAATTTGATTTTTTTCCTATTTAAAACCATTGACTTCACATTAAATTGCAAAAAATAATGCCAGTTGCTTTTGACCAGCAAAGAGGAATATTGGGCTTCTCATGCACATGGACATATTTCCACAAAAAAGACCATGCAAAATGGGAAGCAATATATAATGTTTTTCTCTCCTCCTATGCTGATTACATTATTATGACAAATAATAGGCCTATCCAGGAAACAGTGTTAACTTCTTACAAGTGACCATTTTGTAACTGCACTGGAAGGAAAATAGGATGTAAACAGTGCACTGGGCACAATTCAGAATGGAGATGTAACATCTAGATGTTAACTCTAGAGAAAAAAAAACTCTGAACATTTTTGCTGTAAGTGTTGTTTTCCAGGAACATAAATCTGCTGCAATTTGTTTTTTTACTTTTGTATATTGGAATACAACACAAGTTCTGCCATGGCCTGATCACAGCCATATTGTTTTATCTAAGGAGAAAAATTATAGACTTCAACACCAAAGCAGCTAAAATTCCCTTTCTGCATACAGCCGGTGGGGGGCGGGGGGTTGTGGGTGGAGGAATTATATTGTGTATTTGCTTGCAAACCACCGTTAACTCCTAATGCTAGATAGTGCACTTGTAACAGTAATTTGATCTTTTTACACATACTTAGCAATCTTTCTGATCTTTACCTTTGTGAGATACTAAGCAGACCTCAATTGAGAATATTCAAAAATAAACTTTTATATAATAGAAAGAATAAAGAATAATCACTTGACTAAAATTAACGGACACATTTGGTGATGATTTCCTCTTGTGCCCTGTGGCTATGTAACCTTGTAAATGTAACAAGAATATTTCTCATGAAATAGTTTTATTTTTGCAAGTACAATTTTGGGCATGGTTTGCAATTTTTCTACAAAATACAAACATAAGAAATGTTTTTATTATATTTCTGAGGTTGCTGACATTTAATAACCAGAGGATATCTTTCCATTAGTGTTATAAACTGACCAGTCAACCATGGGACATAATTTCTACTAATGGGTCAGCTTTTATGGAAAATTCTGCTTCTGTTTGCAGAATTTGGGTGAGTAGAGACTGGGAAACTGCATGATTAGCAATTCCAGTTGATCCCATACACATATCTGTTGGGACCATATGTCTGTGCCAATCACTCCTGCTACATTTGAGCAGGAGCTTTTTAAGCATGCATGCAGAATAAGAATGAAGGCCTTTAGCAAGCCCTCTTAAGTTGTTGACATTTTGACAGAAATCCTATCTGGTGGCATTTCCTCCAGTACCATCATGAAAGGAAAGCTTATTCAGGTCCCAGTTTAAATGAACAGAAATAGAAGCTTTTTGTCTTTTATTGGAAATTTATTTTTATTTTCAGCAAATATTTCCATTATATTCATTGTTTCAATCTTCAGCTAAAGTTTGATTTAATTCGTCACGATGGCAATGTTTCTGTTATGAGAAACAGGTGCACCATTGTTATCGATGTCAAGAGTTCTGCAGAACAGGAAGATCCTTAAAATAAATGGGATCTGTGAAGAGCCTCCCACAATATTAATGTTTATACCACCCAAGAGTGCAGCGCTGTATTTAACTGGAAACAACACCAGTAATTGTACCCTTTGGCAAGTCACTCTTACTGCTAGGCGTGCTCGGAAAGCTTGGAAAACATGCTAGGCGTGCTCGGAAAGCTTGGAAAACAATCACATTACAAGATGAAATTGGGCATAATAGGGAGTTCAGAAGGCACTACTGGTTGATACCTCTCTTGATGTCAAAAATAATATCTACAGGACCCTTACATACCTACCTTAGACACAATATGAAACAGGCTCCAGAAGGACACAAGTAGCCAACCTGAACCATAGGATTGGTTCTGTCATAAGCAGACAAAGTTATCGCTCTGCACACTTACTTTTTTGGTTCCACCTCTTTCCAGTCTATTAGAGGCATCATTTGTTCCATCAACCAATGCGGTGCCCAGCAACAGGAAACTACTGCATCAGCCAGCTAAGCCAGGTATTTCATTTCTTTTTCTATCCACAAGCAACAGGAGGATGACCAGATACTCCAATGTCATCAATTCCAAAATATCCTTGAGGGTTCCTGCGTTTTCTCTGCCAACAACACTTGCTCTTCATTCTTTTCATAGGATATGGGCATTTCTGGCAAGGCCTGCAATAATTGTCCATAACTAATTGCCCTTGAGAAGCTTCCTAACTATACCCTCTGGGATATGTAAAGCAATCCTGGTGCTTGTAAAGGTTGATGAGAGGGATGCAAGGTGCTGTCAGGTGCTATCTTGTCCTGGCATACTGTCAGAAAAGTAACTAATTTTATCATGCTCTGTTCCTGGGACATCTTCCAAAGGAGCTCACATCAAAAGATATTAATTGCATCTGTTGTTTATGTATTTATATGCATGTCTGTGGGGAATAAGTGAGAAGAAGGCAAGATGTAAAAACTGGATGCTACCAGCCTACAGCTTAAGTAAAGGCTGAAAATTCAGCTTCTCTTGTTCTCTCAATGCTCTAATAGGAAATGTTGTCCAGGGTGGCATCTTCCAATGGAGTCAAGGGCTTGCAATTTTGGAACCCTCCTCCTATTAGCTGTTCCATTATATTGGCTGGCATCTTGTCCTGCAAGCAAAAAAGTGGCCTTGACCTGTTATATGTTGAAGGAACAATAGCACACTGACAGACAAGGGAGATGGTGGTGTAGTGAGAAAGTCACTGAATTAGTAATCCAGAGGCCCAGGCTAAAACCCTGAGGACATGGGTTCAAATCCCACCATGGCAACTGGTGGAATTTAAATTCAATTAATTAATTTAAAAAGTCTGGAATTGAAAGCTAGGGCTGAAATTTACACCACCCCAGTGTGTCGGATGGTGGCATGGGGGTGGCGTAAAATTGAGCGGGAGGCTCCAGGAGGCCTACCCGTCCCGCTCCCGTCTGCAGTAAAGTTTATGGCGGTCGAGCAGGGTGGGGGGGTGGGATGGGAAATGGCCTGCCCGACCGAGGCCAATCAAGGCCTTTAAGTGGCCACTTAACATTCAAGGCTATGGGCCAAGTGCTGGCAAATGGGATTAGGTAGACAGGTCAGGTGTCTTTAATGCATCGGTGCAGCCTCGATGGGCCGAAGGGCCTCTTCTGCACTGTATTATTCTGTGATTCTGTGATTCATAAGGCAGAGGAGGCATCTGCAGAGCCGCATGCATTCCACCTCGGATCACTAAACAAGAGGGAATCCTGCTATGTGGTAGAAATTCACAGTAATCCTGCAGCTTCAGATATTTGTCCATGTGGTGGGAGATCAATTGGCTGGCTCTAATGCATGTTGTATTAGTCGCCTGGTGTCTGTGCTTGAGGTCAGCAGACTAGCAGATGTGGGTGATGTCCTTTGCAGGTGCTGGCGATGATCCTGCTGCGTAGAAATCGAGGGCAGTGTTGACCTTCAAGGACTCCAGCAGTGTCATGTCTGAGATAGAGCATGGCTAGAGGTCTACTTGTGAGACAATTCTGTTAAAGCTTGTCTACTGAAGTTGAGCTTCCTGAGGCACTGTTCCTCAGACAAATTGACAGGATTTCCAGTTGCTAGAGGGATAACAATTGAAAAATAAAATTTCCAAAAATCCTTTCAAAATTGTGTTGCTGATCCTGCCATACAGGGGAGTGCAGCTTTAAGCAAAGTCACTTGTGCTGAATGTAGTGTGTTATGACCGACCACTCAAGACAAAGCCCCCTATCAAGATATACGATTCTGATTGTGTTGGGAGAAATGCACTGTTGATTCAGCCCCATCCCTCCACAGATCACTGAACGTATCATTTTTAAACTTTCCAAATTAAAGAAAGACCCAGCCAAATTGTACCATCTATTAACCCCCGAATGAGACTAACCAAACCAGGTGTCTTTAGATTGACAAATTAACTGTTTAATTAGAAAAACAAAATTCTTAAACACTACTAAGATATAAACAACACTTAAACTAGAAAAAATTAGTGTCCTTGCATATTTACGTCCCTGCCGAAGTGAAATCTTCCAATGCGGAATAGTCCAAGGTTGCTTGAAGTCCTCACAGCTGTCTGATGGGGGGGGGAAGAAAAAGGTTCTTCAACAGTAGAACATTCCGTAGTCTAGTTCAGCAGTTGAATTGATGCTCTTCTTTTCCAGTGATGATTTTCAACAATTACAGTTCAGTAGTTAAAGGAATTTGGTTATTTTCTTTTAAGAAATTAATCTGACTTGACATCAGAATTCTGAGAGTATAATAAATAGGGTTTAAATAAACTGAGAGAGAGCTCTCTTTTCCTTCAGTATATACTGGTAGACAGTCTCTGTGTCTGTTTCAAAAGCCAGTTTTTCAACTAGTTTCAAATGCCAATCGGCAACAATGTATCTCTCGATCCTCAGACTCTGAGTGGCTGTATCCCGGGGCAACCAGAATGCACTCTTTGAATCACAGTCTCTGAGTGGCTGTATTCCGGGGCAATGAGAATGCATTTTTTGACTCAGTCTCTGGAGCTTGTTGCCTTAAAACAGTACTGCTCCTTTTCCAGCAGGCACACTGCATTCTTCCCAGGAAAAAAACTACAGGATCATAACAAGTGCAAGATTTGAAAGAGCATATGCTGCCCTTGGCAGCTTATTATAATATTAAAATCAACATTTTGCTGATCTTAGTGAGACTGCTGAGCACTGACTTCATGCCCGACTGGAAATGACCAGGAATTAGCATTGACAAGCTCTGCCCATACAGCTGACTTTCGGATGTCTTTACTGGTATAAAGCAGCTGAAGATTTTTGCCAAGTCATATTTGAAGGCAGATTTCAATTTGACAGAATGCAGTGAGTAAAATTTGATGTAAGGAAATGTGCTGATGCCAATTAAATACATTTTGCTACTCTGAATCAAAAGCAGCATCTGCATGACAAAGTTTCATGGATTTCATATAAGTTCTCAAATCTTTAAGTTGCATTTATAGCACAAGTTATATGAGAGGGAAGGATGAAAGGAGCAGGTAGAAAGAAAGTAGAAAGAACTGAAGATAAAGTCAGAAGATATATTTTTCGGAGGCTTTAAAAGAAGAGAGGTTGCATGGCAAAACAATTTATTTAGGAATAGTTTCATAAGAAGGGGCATAGTGTCTGAAAAATCACCTTCTGGTTGTGAAGCAGAGCAAGCAGGAGATGAACAGTTTACCAAAATCATATGTGCTGATGGGGCATATGCCCTGGATAAAGTTACTGAGGTAAGATGCAGCGGGTCTGTGGAAGGATTTCATAAAGATGACAAGCAGCTGGAAGTTAGTGTACTGGGGAGTGAGGAGAGGAGCCAGCGGAGTCTGATGGGGCCAGTCCTTGATGTGAAAGACTTTGTGCAAGAGAAGGCATTGACTCCAAAGTTCCATGTGGCAAGTTGTGCTGGATTTATGCCATTGGCTGGGATTTTCTTTATGGGGTTGGGAAGCTGACGCCCGGAGCATTTCCGGGTCCCAACACCACACTGCGTCAGCGTCAATGACGCAACATTAATTTTAAATGGGAAGTCGTTAATTGGCCTGGTGGCAAGTCCGGCACCTCGAACATCTTGGGGGCGGGAACAGGTCACTGAAGGCAATTTTAAAAGGCAAGCAGCAGCCATGACTGGGCTTCCCATTGCCTTCAGTAATGCATGGATGGAGATGACCAAGATGTCAGCAGCCGGGGACGCATGAGAAGGACCTGGGCCCAGTGTAGAAAAAGGTTCAATGACCTTTTGCGGTTTGGTAAGGTGAGTGGCCAGTGGCACCCAGTTCATTAGGCACCAACTCCTTAAGCACCAGAATGCACGCAAGCTGAACTTGCAGAATGTCCATAATTCACACTCACATTGTCAGAGTAAGTGAGTGGTCATTACACTGAGACACATCCACCCCTAAATATAGGGCAACATTCAGATGGGGACATCATCGAGGGGAACATCAGTCCACGTGTGTGTCATGCTGAAAGTGATGAGGGAGGGCAATCTACTCATGATTCTTTCTCTTCTCATCCTGCAGGAGAAGAGAGCCCATAATATATGGGAGATGGCCAGAACAGGAGCTGGAGTAGCCCAGCCCCGCACTGACAGCAGTGGAGGAGGTGGTGCCGGAAATCGCAAGGGTACCGTTGAGGCCTTTGGTGGGGAATGGTGAGATGGGAGGCCGTGAACAACAAGGTCATTGGATAGCTCTATCTTGAAGTGAAGGGCATGGAGGAGACTCCTGCCCGATGCGTGCTATGAAACAAAGACCGCTGTCATCTAAGGGGATGGTTGTGCTCGGACACTTGTTGAGTAGGACCAGTTCTCAGTACCATTTTCTTGTGTTTCCCAAAGGGCCAGATGCAGAGTGGGAGCAAAGTTTACCTGCCCTATCAGCGCCGACATCCTCGGCAGTGGGAGGAGTTCACGGAACCTGCACCATCACATCATACCTCGGCAACTTCCAACAGCACAGAGACACTCACCTTGGTTGAGCCACAGATTAGCTTAGAAAGGGGAGCACTGGATGAACCTCACAGCACACATGAGCAGGAGGAGGAGGATGATGAGGCAGAGTCAGTTGTGGGCAGTCCCTCGCGCAGGATGGAGGATAGACACAGAGATGCTTCACTTGGCAAAGATGCTGGGCTTTAGGTGTCACAAACAACGAGGGCCTTCCTCGAGAACAAGAGGCAGATAAGTTCCCATTTGTCAGAATTCCCTGAGGCCTTGAGGATCCATGGGCAGGCAATGGAGGAGTCCATGCAGTGCATCTGCTCTGTCATGACTCAGGGATTCGGTCACATGAGCTCCTCCATTGAGAGATTGGGCAATCTCTTGGAGAGCCATACAGCACCACTCTGAGTGGGTGTAGGAGCAGTGCATTGATATGCGCAGAAAGAGTGAGACTCTAGCATTGACCGCTCAGTGTCGCTGATGGCGGAAAGCTGCTCGGAATGGATGCCAGGAAAGGGCTGAGATAGTCCTAGTGGCAGATGAAGGGGACACCCCTCAGGGGGCACCGATGCCAACCGTCGGCCCCTCGTCCCCTCAGACTCAGGAGCCATCTGTGTGTCAAGGCTCTGTGACAGAGGCAGCCCCTGCAATGACATAGGTCCAACAGCCTGTGTTGGAGCCCCCACACGAACCCCCAGGATGAGCATATAAGCCATGGGCATCTCAGCCAGAGGCAGAGAGTCGGGAGCAGACTGCCTCCAACTCATACTCCACAACAGGGGAGGCACCCTGTAGAAGTGTTAGGGAGAAGAAAGCGCCACGCTGTTGAATTCACTTAATGGGTCACCTGGGTGCTATTGTGTACATCTGTTTGCAATGATGTTTTCCACACAATATAACTTCTTTACGTCATAACTCTGAGAGGTGTGTTGCTGATGTCTCATTGCAAAAGGGAAACTTCGCATTGTGGGGTGGGTGGCAGGGATGTGGGGCTGTGGAAATGTTATGTGGTCACGCCTTATGTTGTTGGACAATGTTGGCGGAGGAACGCTCCATCTAATTTTTAAAAATTTGTTCATGGGATGTGGGCGTCGCTGGCTAGGCCAGCATTTATTGTCCATCTCTAATTGCACTTGAGAAGGTGGTAGTGAGCTTCTTTCTTGAACCATTGCAGTTCTTGGGGTAGGTACACCAACATTGCTGTTAGGAAGAGAGTTCCAGGATTTTGACGCAGCGACAGTGAACGAACGGTGAAAAAGATCCAAGTCAGGATCCCATGTATCTGCTGCCCTTGACCTTCCAGGTGGTAGAGGTCATGGGTTTGGAAGGTGCTGTCTAAGGAGCCTTGGTGAGTTGTTGCAGTGCATCTTATAGGTGGTACACACTGCTGCCTCTGTGCGTCGGTGGTGGAGGGAGTGAATGTTGATGGTGGTGGATGGGGTACCCAATCAAGTGGGTTGGTGTGTCCTGGATGGTACATGCTCATGGCTGGCAATGGGAACTGGCAGATATGAATCATGGTAGTATGATAGGTCTCTGCGCTGGGCGGTGAGTTTTGGATCTTCAGTCGCAAAGGCTTGGTGGCGATCAGGCGAAGTGCTGCTTAATCAGCGTGGCCAGCTTGCAGTTCACCTGAGGTGTGGGATGGCTTTGACAGATGTCTTCCGCTGCTTGGGCACCAATCACCTCCTGAGCAAGCTCTTCCTCTTCCTCCTCCTCCTGCTAGTCCTCCTCTGAGGTGGAATGGTGTTCCAGTTCCTCCTCTTCATCCAGCTACAGATCACTTTCCAGTGTCATGTTGTGCAGGGTGCAGCAGATATCCATGATATGCAACACTCTGGCTGGCTCGTGCTGGAGGGCACCACCTGACTGGTCAAGGCAATAGAAGTGCATCTTCTGGAAACCAATAGTCTGGTCAGTGCAGGTCACGTTAGTCGATGACTCTGGTTGTAGCGCCTCTCTCCATCTGTGTCTGGGTGCTGGACAGACTTCAGGAGCCTCCTCCTTAGCGGATAACCCTTATCCCTCAGCAGCCACCCACAGAGTGGGCATGAAGAGGTGTGGCACCTGGGACTATCGCAGGATAAAGGCATTATGACAGCTGCCAGGAATCAGATGCTGACCTGATCCCATGGGATCCAGGGCAATTTGGCAAATTGGATCCAAAATTGGCTTTGTGGCAGGAGGCAGAGGGTGATGGTCTAGGGTTGTTTTTGCGAGTGGAAGCCTGTGACCAGTGGTGTACTGCAGGGATTGGTGCTGGGACCCTTGCTGTTTGTACTGTATATTAACAATTTAGACTTGAATATAGGAGGTATGATCAGTAAGTTCACAGATGACATGAAAATTGGTAAATAGTGAGGAGGAAAGCTTTAGATTACAGGATGATATAGATGGGCTGGTAAGATGGGCGGAGCAGTGGCAAATGGAATTTAATCCTGAGAAGTGTGAGGTGATGCATTTTGGGAGGACTAACAAGGCAAGGGAATATACAATGGATGGTAGGACCCTAGGAAGTACTGAGGGTCAGAGGGCCCTTGGTGTACTTGTCCATAGATCACTGAAGGCAGCAGCACAGGTAGATAAAGCGGTTAGGAAGGCATATAGGATACTTGCCTTTATCAGCCGAGGCATAGAATATAAGAGCAGGGAGGTTATGATGGAGCTGTATAAAACGCTAGTTAGGCCACAGCTGGAGTACTGTGTACAGTTCTGTTCGCCACATTATAGGAAGGATGTGATTGCAGTGGAGAGGGTACAGAGATGATTCACCAGGATGTTGCCTGGGCTGGAACATTTCAGCTATGAAGAGAGACTGGATAGGCTCGGGCTGTTTTCCTTCGAGCAGAGAAGGCTGAGGGGGGACCTAATTGAGGTATACAAAATTATGAGGGGCATAGATAGGGTAGATAGGAAGAAACTTTTTCCCTTAGTGGAGGGGTCAATAACCAGAGTGCTTGGATTTTAAGGTAAGGGGCAGGAGGTTTAGAGGGGATATGAGGAATGAAATTTTCACCCAGAGGGTGGTTGGAATCTGGAACACACTGCCTGAAGGGGTGGTAGAGGCAGGAACCCTCACAACATTTAAAAAGTATTTAGATGAGCACTTGAAATGCCATAGCATACAAGGCTATGGGCCAAGTGCTGGAAAATGGGATTAGAATAGATTGATGCTTGATGGTCGGCATGGAAACGATGGACTGAAGGGCCTGTTTCTGTGCTGTATAAATCTATGACTCTATGAAAGATTCGCTTCCTGTGGTCACAGACTAGCTGGACATTCAATGAGTGGTAGCACTTTCTGTTCAGGAATCTGGATGGCTGGACTGTCGGTGCCTTGATGGCACTGTGGGTGCAATTGATGACCCCCCAGCCTGAGGGAATCTATCGATGGCAGCAAAGCCCAATGCCCTCTATGCTTGCTCTGACCCATCTGTGTCAAAGTGGATGAGGTTCCCCACCCTCGGGAGTATGGCATCCGTGACATATCTGATGGCATGATGAGCTGCTGACAGTCAAATGCCACCTAGGTCCACTGCTGATCCCTGGACCTACCTGGTTGGAAATTCAGGGCGACGGTGACCTTGATGGCTGCAGGTCATTGTGGATCAGAGCACACAGGTCCGAGACTATTTGCCTGGATAGTCGCAGCCTCCTACAGCATTGACACTCTGTCATTTGCAGATGGCTGACTCTTGGGCCACAGACTCGATGTCTACAGTAGTGGCTTCTTCCCCTTGCGGTACCCTGCTGTGATCCTCTGGCCTCTTGCTGTCCAGGAGGTTACATCTGCTGGCGCTCATCCTGGCTGCTCTTTTCAATGTCAGAGTAGTCTGTTCCCTTTTGAACTCCCTCATCTGGGCTTTGTGCATTCACCAGGACTTCCCCTGGACAATCCCAGCTGCCCAGTGATGCCAGCGGCCTTACGCCCATCTCCCGATTCCTTCCACTCACCACTGAGAGAAGCAAATCCTACAGCTCCAGCACTCTCTGCAATGTGGTACTTCTGCTGCAACTGAGCTTTTTATCTTGTGGCTGCGCACTATGAAAATCTGCCCTTCCCATTGCCCTCACGGCCACCCTCAATGTTCATGACTTGTACACCCTGCCATGCTCCAGAACATTGTAAACTGCTGCTGACAAGCCTGTTAATGAGATCCAAAATGAGCTCAATAGACACTTAATTGGAGGCATGCAGAGTTGCCATTCTCTCCCACTTGGCTTCCGGAGGCGGTAGGACCTAGTGCCAACCTTCAAGAACGCAATCTTCAAATCGCAACTGCAACTGCTTCCACCCCTGGTGGCCTTTAAAAATCAGGCCTGTTTAATGAGTCTTAACGTTGCTTCACGGGGCTGAGTACACCAGAATTTTATGGGTGAGCTAATTTACATATGCATTGGAGAATCGTCAGTGGAAATGACATGTTAAAATTGAATAATGTGCTGGGGTGCTTGGAAAATAGAGTGCAGACTTTAAAGAAATAATTCTGACTGAAGATTCTTGCAACAGGCTGAGGGAGGGGGCATCAGGTGAATTGGAAAGGGCATGGCTCTTTGAGTTCAGGTCAGGTAGCTGCACTGAATGGCTTTTGTCCCACTTTTCAAGAATGTCCACCACTTGGGAATCTGGCACTGAATACATAGGAACAGGAGTAGACCATTTAGCCTCTCAAGCCTGGTCCACCATTCAGTGAGAGCATGACTGATCTGTGATTGAACTCCATATACCCGCCTTTGCCCTATATCCCTTAATACCTTTGGTTAACAGAAATCTATCAACCTCAGTTTTAAAATTAATAATTAATCTAGCATCCATTGCCGTTTGCGGGAGAGAGTACCAAACTTTTATCACCCTTTGCGTGTAGAAGTGTTTCCTAATTTCACTCCTGAAAGGTCTGGCTCTAATTTTTAGGTGATGCCTGCAGTCCTAGACTCCCCAACCAGCAGAATTAGGTTCTCTCCACCTACACTATCTGTTCCCCTTAATATCTTGAAAATTTCAATCGAATCAGCCTTTAACCTTCTAAATTCCAGGGAATACAATCCTAGTTTCTTAAATAAAAGCAAAATACTGCTGATTCTGGAAATCTGAAATAAAAACAGAAAGTGCTGGAAATGCTCAACAGGTCAGGCAGCAACTGTGGAGAGAGAAACAGAGTTAACGTTTCAGGTCTGTGACCTTTAATCAGAACTGGCAAAGGTTAGAAATGTTTCTTTTTATTCATTCATGGGATGTGAGCGTTACTGGCTAGGCCAGCATTTATTGCCCATCCTGAATTGCCCTTGAAAAGGTGGTCACCAACCCCCTCCATATCCTCATCGTCAGAGGAGGCATTGAGCTCCATGATATCGTCATTGTTCAAAACTTAGAACATAGAACATAGAACAGTACAGCACAGTACAGGCCCTTCAGCCCACGATGTTGTGCCGAACCTTTAACCTACTCTAAGATCAAACTAACTACCTACCCTTCATTCTACTATGATCCATGTACCTATCCAAGAGTCGCTTAAATGCCCCTAATGTATCTGCTTCTACTACCACCGCTGGCAGCGCATTCCACGCACCCACCACTCTCTGTGTAAAGAACCTACC
Source organism: Heterodontus francisci (assembly GCF_036365525.1). NCBI lineage: Eukaryota > Metazoa > Chordata > Chondrichthyes > Heterodontiformes > Heterodontidae > Heterodontus > Heterodontus francisci. Next base: position 112,171,563 of record NC_090375.1, on the reverse strand, counting down.
TCTGACATCTCCCCGAAACCTTCCTCCAATCACCTTAAAATTATACCCCCTGGTGATATCCCTTTCCACCCTGGGAAAAAGTCTCTGACTATCCACTCTATCTATGCCTCTTATCATCTTGTACCCCTCTATCCAGTCACCTCTCATCCTTCTTCGCTCCAATGAGAAAAGCCCCAGCTCCCTCAATCTTTCTTCGTAGGACATGCCCTCCAGTCCAGGCAGCATCCTGGTAAATCTCCTCTGCACCCTCTCTAAAGCTTCCACATCCTTCCTATAATGAGGGGACCAGAACTGAACACAATATTCCAAGTGTGGTCGAACCAGGGCCTTATAGAGCTGCAGCAAAACCTCGCAGCTCTTAAACTCAATCCCCCTGTTAATGAAAGCCAACACACCATACTCCTTCTTAACAACCCTATCAACTTGGGTGGCAACTTTGAGCGATCTATGGACATGGACCCCAAGATCCCTCTGTTCCTCCACACTACCAAGAATCCTGTCTTTAAGCCTGTATTCCGCATTCAAATTCGACCTTCCAAAATGAATCACTTCACACTTTTCCAGGTTGAACTCCATCTGCCACTTCTCAGCCCAGCTCTGCATCCTGTCAATGTCCCGTTGCAACCTACAACAGCCTTCCACACTATCCACAACTCCAGCAACCTTAGTGTCATTGGCAAACTTGCTAACCCAGCCTTCCACTTCCTCATCCAAGTCATGTATTGGCAGGATGTGTAGAGCACAGCACAGCACCATGATACATGAGACGGTTGTTGGGGTATATTGAAGGGTTCCACCAGAACTATCCAGGCATCGGAACTGCATCTTCAGAAGGCCTTTGGCCTGCTTGATGGTCGCTGGGGTTGTGCTGTGGCAGATGTTGTATTTCTCCTCTGCATCTGTGTTTGTGTCTTCACAGGCGTAAGTAGCCATCTCTTTAATGGGTAGCACTTATCACCCAGTATCCACCCTTGAAGACGCACTGGGGGCCTGGAAAGGCTGGGCACCTGGGACTGCCTTAGTCACAGACGTGAAGGATCCATTTGTGGTGGTCGCAGACCAGTTGTACATTGAGCGAGAGGAACCCTTCCTGTTGATGAAAGCTGCTGCCTGGTCTGTGGGAGCTTTGCTGGCCACATGTGTGCAGTTGATGACCCCCTGCACCTGTGGGAATCTAAAGAAGGCTCCTAAATCCTATGGCCCTCTCAGCTTGATTGACTGGATCTTTGTGAAAGTGCACATACCTGGCTGGCCCTTTTGAATATTGCATTGGTGACTACCTAGATGCAGCGAGGAGCTGCAGACTGGGAGATGCCACAGATATCTCCTGAGGATCCCTGGAATGATCCGAAGGCATAGATATTCAATGTCACAATGACCTTCAATGCGAGAGCCATAGGGTGCTCTCTCCTTTCCATTGGGCTCAGCTCATCTTCCATCATGGCACATAGCTCGGTGACTGCCTCCCTGGAGAGCCACAGTCGCGGTGAAACTGCTGCTCTGACAATTGCAGGAAGTTGAGCCTCCGATGGTAGACCCTCTCAAGTGGGTATTGTCGTCTGCATGGAAGAGGCTGGTTGTTGCCCTCTGTGCCCTCCTCCTCCCTGTCCCTTTCCTGGTCCCTAATCCTCCCTGCCCCTGGTGCTTGTGGCTGCAGCTCTCTCCCTCTCTGATGCTCTGCCTCACTGGAGGTCACAAAACCTGAGTGAATGAGGCCCATGGCAAATAGCTACAGTCAGTTCTCTGGACCTTCTTACCCGTCCTTGCTCTGTGCATACAAGTGCCAAATCAGGGAGGACACACAAGCAGAAGTTCCACTGTGCTGGGCATTTGTCTTTGCTCCCAATTGCTACTGCTGCTGTTTCACCATCTCTGCCAAGCAAGGCTACTTTTTGCAATGGCTGCCAATTGCAGCCAACCCTAACCTCCGCCTCCTTATAGTTGGCAAGGTTCTAAAGTTCCATTGTTCCTGTGTGCTCCTCGTTAAATTAGAAAAACCTAGTAAAATTATTGTTTTATTTATTTAGAGATACAGCACTGAAACAGGCCCTTTGGCCCACCGGGTTTGTGCCGACCATTAACCACCCATTTATACTAATCCTACACTAATCCCATATTCGTACCACATCCTCACCTGTCCCTATATTCCCCTACCACCTACCTATACTAGGGGCAATTTATAACGGCCAATTTACCTATCAACCTGCAAGTCTTTTGGCGTTGGGAGTAAACCGGAGCACCCGGAGGAAACCCACACAGACACAGGGAGAACTTGCAAACTCCACACAGGCAGTACCCAGAATTGAACCCGGGTAGCTGGAGCTGTGAGGCTGCGGTGCTAACCACTGCGCTACTGTGCCGCTCTGATTGTTAATTGCCTGTTTAACAGGCTTAATTATCTTCTCACTGTGTCGCTGTGCAATCTCCTCCTGCCTGCCCGGCGGCCCTTGGTAATATCTGGTCATGATGTAAAGACATCACACTTCCCTCCCGATGCCTTCCACCATCATTTTATCACCCCTCTCACCTCGCAGCCCATGTCCAATGGGATGCTAAATTTCCAGCCTGTAACACTTGAGATCCTGTTCTTTAATTTATCTCCTAGTTCCCGGTATTCTCCAAACTGGAACTCTTGACTACTCTTCCCTATGTTGTTGGTCCCAAGTGGATTATAATGACTGGATCCTCCATTCCCTCTCTAATATCCTTTCAAACCTGTCCAAGAAGTCCCTCATCCTGGTACCAGGTTGTCAATAGACCATGCAGCCCCCTTGACCCTGTTTACAAAGGATGCTATCTGTTCCCTAATTATTGAATCCCCTGTAACTACCACATTATGCGTCCCCTCGCTCTCCTCCACCCCACTTTGGACAGCCTTCTGCTCCAAGGTTTCATGGTCCACATACTAGCTTTCCTTCTGACAGTCTTTAACCTGATCCTCACAAGTAGCAAGTAAATTGTAGCTCTTGAATAGGGATCCTTGTTCTCTATCTCACCTGGGTTCTCCTTACTCTGCTGCACACTATCAGTCACACCAACCTGTTCTGAATCTGTACCTCTTTACGAAATGTGACTGAAGTCTGGAGCAAACTATCCGGATACTGCTCCCCCTCCCTTAAGTGTCTGAATGTCTCCAGCTTGTACTCCAGCTGGAATCCAAGAGATTAGAGACAGAGACATCGACTGCAAATGTGATTGCTCAGGACAGTCTTGCTGTCCACATACTCCCACATACTGCAGGATAAACACATACCTTCTCTGTCATATCTTAGCCTAGATCATTTATATTATTTAGATCTACCTTTTAAATTGCTGTAAGTTTGTTTTCTTTTTCTACACACTTATTTGCACTTAGCACTAAAACACTACAAATCTGTAACTACATACTGCCTGATGCTTCAATGAACCCTACGAATATTGGACCCAAAAAATACCTCCTTCCTCCTCTGCACCGAATTCCCACTCTCACCAAATTCTCAACTTTGACACTCTCTTTATCCTACACTTTGTCTATGACCACTCTGTGCAACTACTCTGTGCATCAGCATACACTATTTACTTTTCTAGACCTTTTTGAGCATCATCCAGGTCACAGGAGCTGACTCAGCTTCCTGCTGACAGTAATTAGCACCTATTCATGAAAGAATGTGCAAGTTATTTGGAAGGAGGGGCAAAAGAAGAGCTCACGCTTTCAATGAGACCAATCCATAAACGCTCCTTGAGAAGAGCTGAACTGAGGTGAGAGAGCCTTCTGGGTTTCCATGAGAGGAAGTCAAAAAAATTGTCTTTTGTGCCATGTTGAGGAAGGTGGCATTGACATAGGAACATAGGGGCAGGAGTAGGCCATTCAGCCCATTGAGCCGGCTCTGCCATTCAATTAGATCATGGCTGATCATCTACCTCAATGCCATATTCCCGCGTTATCCCCATATCCCTCTAGACATCTGTCGATTTCTGTTGAAGTGATTTATGACTTTAACCCCTTGTAGGGACTAAACCAAATCAGGAGCACATCCCCACGGATCTCCTTTAATCAAGTTCAAACCAAACAATTTCTCAGACACTTATTTGGGTCCAAAGAATTGTACTAGCTTTCCCTCAAAGAAAGAAAACCAACAGAGAATATTACCATCCTTCAGATAGCCTATTTTAATATTTATGGCTAAGTCATAAATATCCCAGATATTATAAAGGTCTGGGAAACTCTCTTCAAATCGTATCTCTCCATTTAAAGAGACACAGAAAGGGGGTTCTTGTAGTATACAAAATATTACATGAGACGATTTATTAACTTTTATAGATTTATTAAAGAATTTAACATGTAATAAACTTCTTAAGTGGATAAATATATCACGATATCAAATATTACTGAGAGATGTAATACACATTCTTATTTCTAACATAGAATCCAAACGTTTAACCTTGCGAATGTTACAGCAAAATTATCTTAAAATATCCAGAGTATCCATCAAAATTTAAAGTAAACTTTTACCTTAAATACCCCAAGCAAGGCTTGGGATGAGAAGTGTTTTTTGAAGATACAACACCCCTAAACTTTGCTTTCAAAACCTCTCATTTTTATACTATTTCTAAGGTGTCCTCTGACTTCCAGCATTTATGTGACCTTCCTGTGTTCCTTTTAAAATCCATATCTTTAATTACCATTTCCACCTAATGTTTTACTGGAATTTGAAGTTGTGAGCTTTTATCTGGTCAAAATGTTTATAATTGTGTTTACTTGACCTCGTGTTCCTGTAAGTCCATTTTCTATAATTGCCTTTTTTATGGTACCTTGAAGCAACATCCAGAGCCGATTTGTCTGCATCAACAACCCCATAAACTAATTAAGTTTATTACTACCTCTTACTGAGGTCACACAGGATATTTCAATGTGTGTGTTTATCTTGCAATTCCCTGGCAACAGAAACTCTATTCTAGCAGGGACCGTGAAATATTTAACTCTACTTTCTTAAAGGGGAATTTCAGTGAGGTCTGAAAACTGATCATTTATTCAATCTTTACTTCTAAAAGGCATAATACACTATTTTCAAATTCTACTTAATTAAGCCTATAAGGTTGATAGGTAAATTGGCCATTATAAATTGTCACTAGTATAGGTAGGTGGTAGGGAAATATAGGAACAGGTGGGGATGTTTGGTAGGAATATGGGATTAGTGTAGGATTAGTATAAATGGGTGGTTGATGTTCGGCACAGACTCGGTGGGCCAAAGGGCCTGTTTCAGTGCTGTATCTCTAATCTAATCTATTATACCTATATTCCATCACACTGTCTTGAACATGGTCAGTGACTGAGTTTCCATAGCCCTCTGAGGTAGAGAATTCCACAGATTCACCATCCTCTGAATGAAGAAATCCCTCCTCATCTCAGTCTTAAATGACCTACCCCTTACGCTGACACTATGTCCCCTGGTTCTAGACTCATCTAGTTCTAAATCTACCCTGTCACGCTCTGTAAGAATTTTGTAAGTTTCAATGAGATCACCTCTCATTCTTCGAAACTCCAGAGAATACAGACACAGTTTCCTCATTTTCTCTGCCAAGTCTCTCGCTCTCAGAACTGCAGACCTGTGACGCAAGTAATTCAATAACTGGAACCTCTAGACTTGACTCTTTCAACGCACTCCAGATTGGTATCTCACATTCTCTCTCTGTAAAATTAAGGTCATCCAAAATTCTGCTGCCCATGTCTTAACTTGCACCAAATTCCATTCCCCTATCACCCCTGTGCTCACTGACCTACATTGACTCCTGGTCAAGCAACATCTTGATTCTAGAATTCTTATCTTTGTCTTCAAATCCCTCCATTGCCTCTCCCTTCCCTATCTCTGTAATCTCCTCCAGCCCCACAACACTCTGAGAGATTCACACTCATCTAATTCTGGCCTCTTGAGCACCCCCAATTTCATTCGCTCCACCATTGGTGGCCATGCTTTCAGTTGCCTAGGCCCTAAGCTCTGGAGTACACCTCTCCACCTCACTACCACACTTTCCTCCTTTAAAATTCTCCTTAAAACCTACATCTTTCACAAAGCTTTTGGTCATCTGACCGAACATGTCCCAGTGTGGCTTGGTATCACATTTCATTTTATAATGCTCCTGTGAAGCGCCTTGGGATGGTTTGTTGTGTTAAAGACGTGGTTACAACCAGGTGAGAAACGGTCTAGGGTTCCCTCTCAGCCTTCACCTGGTCTTACCGTAACAGGGTTTAATTTTAAACCCCCTAGTTTTTTAGCTCCCCCTTAGTGAATCCTTGTTCACTAACTTCCAATTATAAGGCAAAGAAACAGTCAAACAGGTTTTCTTAGGTTTAAAGAAAAAAGGTTGAACTTTATTAAACTTAAACTCTAATTCGGTTAACACCTACGGATACACGACACGCCCATGCCAGCATGCATACGCGAAACACACATGCAGATAGAGACAGAAAAGAGCAGAAGAAATAAAGTGGAAAAGTTTGAGGCAATATCTGAAGATGGTTTTGGTTACTGTTCTTCGAGCTTGCTGTAAAGTCCTTGATTGTAGGTAGGTCTGGCTTTTCATTGGGGCCCAGTATTCTTCTTAAACCTTGTTCGATGTAGGAGACTTTTCTCTCTTGATGTTCATGTGTCCTCAGGGGTCCAGAGGTTTGTGAGAAAGAGATGCGGGCAGACAGGAGAGGTCTTCTCACTCCAGGAGCAAAGTCTTTCTCTTGAATTCAAACTCTGCGAATGGTTCAAAGAACCCTGGACCAGCCAGTTAGTCATGTGACCAGCTGGTTTAACCAGTCCTGGCTTTTGTGGATTATACCACTTTAGCAGTCTCTGGAATGCGCTTCCTTACACCTTCAATGTCTGGTGATCAAAATCCATTGTGGGTTGAATGTGTCAGGGAATGGTCCTTTGTCTCCACAAGCACTGTCTGTTAGTATGCAAATGTTTTTCAGCTAAGTGTCTGGCAGCCCTTGTAACCGTCTTTCTCTTCTTCCCAGCAACAGTTTAAAATCAATGTTCATATGACAAAATTAATATGCCTCATTCTTGGCAGGTGGGGGCCTGCATGACAATGCTGATAAATCTAAGTTGTTGTTGACCAAATTCACCATGAGCCAATCTTTCTTTTCTTACTTGGGCACCTTGGCACTTGCATAGATTTCATCATCTAAAATTAAAAGTTTTTCAACTAACCTTGCATAATGTGTTGCCATCTCCTCAAACAGCAAATACCTGTGTGTAGAACCTTAAAATTCCTTCCTCCACTTTAATAGGGAACTACCACCAGATCTTTTACATCAGCTGTCTGATGTCATTTGGGACACAGGCCTCAACTGCGAATCTTCACCTCATTCACTCAGTCTTGGTTCATGAGAGACTTGTGCACAATGCTTGTGAGAGGTAGGGCATCTCCAATATTAAAGAGCTCGTGCCTTCTGAGGAGGAGCCCATGAAGCTACTTGGGAGACATTCTGTTTTTACCGTGGGAGTTGGCGCAACAGTTACACGTTAGTAGGTGCATACTTACCCAGGTGCCACAGCTTTGCTGTGAAGCAGCGCATGACCACAAACTTCCTTTCTTAGCTTATGCCTTCTTTCCTGAGTCATGTGTGGATTGAGAAAGCAGGTGATGGAGGGGTTTCAATGAGATCACCTCTCATTCTTCGAAACTCTGAGAATACAAGACCAGTTTCCCCAATCTCTCTTCATAGGACAGTCCCGCCATCTCGGGAACAAGTCTGGTGAATCTTCATGGCACTCTCTCTATGGCAATAATATCCTTCCTAAAGCAAGATGACCAAAACTACACACAATACTCCAGGTGTAGTCTAACCCAGGTTCGATACAATTGAAGCAAGACTTCACTGCTCCTGTACTCATGATGTGCCATCATGGGCTGAGGAACAGGCTGCCTTTGGACTCTTTCATTTTTGCTCCATGGATTTCCTACCTCCTGTTCAATTTGTTGCTGTTTTTCTTTGAGGACAAAGACGATGGACAAATTATGTCAACAAAATTTTAACGTTACAGCAAGTGTATGCCACAACAGAAAATGCCTGCATGGCTTTCAATATACAGTACCAGCAAATCTTCTTTGGCAATGATAACAGAATAGGGACGTTATGACAACTGGATTATTAAAGACACTTAGGCAATTTAAAAATATGTCAATTCTGAGGCTTTCCAGGCCTAAAACCTGGCTCGGAGACCTTTGTAACCCTCACCTTCACCTCTAACTTGACCTGTATAATTTTCAAAGAACAAGTGGCCTAGAAATTGGATCCCATGTTACCCATTTTTCAGACACTATAAGGTGTTTAAAATGGCTGGCTGGAAGTGTGCTGCCTGCTGAAATTGGGAAGGTCAAAGAAGAGAAGCCTGAAACATACAGAAAGTATTTTGCATATGCAAATAAGGAGAATAACACCTGCTTTAGGTCCTCACTGAAACATTGGTTAGCCCTGAGGCAGCCAGCTCTGCCCTAAGATCTCTGATCCCTGGGCTGAGATCCTGACCCAGAGGCTGAAATCTAAGCTCTCCCCACAATCACCCCCGAGACCTGCAGTCACCTCCGAGAGCTCCAATTAGCCTGAGACTTGCAGTCACCTCCGAGACCCACAATCACCCGTGAGACCACACAATCATCCCCGACACCTGCAATCATGCCCGAGACCCGCAATCACCCCCGAGATGACACAATCATCCCTAACAACTGCAATCACCCCCAAGACCCGCAATCACCCCCGAGACCACACAATCAGCCACAAGACAACTCAATCACCCCCGAGACCCACAATCACCACTGAGACCTGCAATCACCACCGAGACCACACAATCATCCCCGACACCTGCAATCATGCCCGAGACCCGCAATCACCCCCGAGATGACACAATCATCCCCAACAACTGCAATCACCCCCAAGACCCGCAATCACCTATGAGACCTGCAATCACCCCGACACTTGGAATCAGCACTGAGACTCGCAATCACCCCTAAAACTGCCATCCCCCCCAGACCTGCAATCACCCAGAGAACTGCAATCACCCCGAGACCCGCAATCATCCCGAGACACGCAATCACCTCTGAGACCAGCAATCACCCCTAAAACCGCCATCCCCCCCTAGACCTGCGATCACCCAGAGAACTGCAATCACCTCTGAGACCCACAATCAACACTGACGTGCAATCACCTCTGAGACCCCACAATCACCCCCGAGACCTGCAATCACCCTGAAGACCTGCAATCACCCCCGAAACCCACAATCACCCCCGAAACCCACAATCACCCCCGAGACCCGCAATCACCCCTGAGAGCCGCTATCACCCCTGAGACCACAGACTCACCCCCGAGACCCATAATCACCCCCAAGACCCGCAATCACCCCCGAGACCCCTAATCACCCCCAAGACCCACAATCACCCCAGAGACCACACAATCACCCCCGAGACCCGCAATCACCCCCAAAACCCACAATCACACCCAACCCACAATCACCCCCGAGACATGCAATCACCCCCAAGACCCACAATCACCCCCAAGACCCGCAATCATCCCCGAGACCTGCAATCACCCCCGAGATCCATAATCACCCCCAAGACCCGCAATCATCCCCGAGACCTGCAATCATCCCCGAGACCTGCAATCACCCCCGAGATCCATAATCACCACCAAGACCCGCAATCATCCCCAAGTCCTGCAATCACCTCCGAGTCCCGCAATCACCCCCGAGACCCACAATCACCTCCGAGACCCGCAATCACTCCCAAGACCCGCAATCACTCCCAAGACCCGCAATCAACCCCAAGACCCACAATCACCCCGAGACCCACAATCACCCCCGAGCCCTGCAATCACCCCGGACACCTGCAATCACCCGCAAAACCTACAATCACCCCCGACACCTGCAATCACCCCAGAGATCTGCAATCACCCCCGAGACCCGCAATCACCCCCGAGACCCGCAATCATCCCGGGACACGCAATCACCTCTGAGACCAGCAATCACCCCTAAAACCGCCATCCCCCCCCAGATCTGCGATCACCCAGAGAACTGCAATCACCTCTGAGACCCACAATCAACACTGAGACGTGCAATCACCTCTGAGACCCCACCATCATCCCTGAGACCTGCAATCACCCTGAAGACCTGCAATCACCCCCGAAACCCACAATCACCCCCGAGACCCGCAATCACCCCCGAGAGCCGCTAACACCCCTGAGACCACAGACTCACCCCCGAGACCCAGAATCACCCCCAGACCCATAATCACCCCTTAGACCCGCAATCACCCCCGAGACCCCTAATCACCGCCAAGACCCACAATCACCCCAGAGACCACACAATCACCCCCGAGACCCGCAATCATCCCCAAGACCCGCAATCACCCCCAAAACCCACAATCACACCCGACCCACAATCATCCCCGAGACATGCAATCACCCCCGAGTCCAATAATCACCCCAAGACCCGCAATCACCCCCAAGACCCGCAATCACCCCCAAGACCCACAATCACCACCAAGACCTGCAATCACCCCCGAGACATGCAATCACCCCCGAGACCTACAATCACCCCAGAGACTACAGAATCACACCCGAGACCTGCAATCACCCCCGAGACCCATAATCACCCACAAGACCCGCAATCACCCCCAAGACCCGCAATTACCTCCGAGACCCACAATCACCCGCGAGACCCGCAGTCACTCCCGAGACCTGCAATCACCTCCGAATCCCGCAATCACCCCCGAAACCCGCAATCACCTCCGAGACCCGCAATCACTCCCAAGACCCGCAATCAGCCCGGGACCCGCAATCACCCCGGAGACTCGCAGTCACTCCCGAGACCTGCAATCACCTCCGAGACCCGCAATCACCCCCAAGACCTGTAATCAACCCCAAGACCCACAATCACCCCGAGACCCGCAATCACCCCCGAGCCCTGCAATCACCCCGGACACCTGCAATCACCCGCAAAACCTACAATCACCCCCGAGACCCGCAATCACCCCAGAGATCTGCAATCACCCCCGAGACCCGCAATCACCCCTAAGACCAGCAATCACCCCTGAGACCCGCAATCATCCCCGAGACCTGCAATCACCCCCGAGACCCGCAATCACCCCTAAGACCAGCAATCACCCCTGAGACCCGCAATCACCCCTAAGACCAGCAATCACCCCCGAGACCCGCAATCACCCCCGAGACATGCAATCACCCCGGAGACCTGCAATCATCCCCGAGACCTGCAATCACCCTGGGGACCACACAAACACGTCCGAGACCTGTAATCACCCCGAGACCCGCAATCACCCCTGAGACCTATAATCACCTCCGACACCTGCAATCAACCCCGAAACCCACAATCACCCGAGACCTGCAATCATCCTCGAGACCTGCAATCATGTCCAAGACTCGCAACCATCCCCGAGACGTGCAATCATCCCCAAGACCTGCAATCATCCCCGAGACCCGCAATCATCCCGGAGACCTGCAATCATCCCCGAGACCCGCAATCATCCCGGAGACCTGCAATCACCCCCGAGACCCGCAATCATCCCCGAGACGTGCAATCACCCCGGAGACCTGCAATCATCCCCGAGACCCGCAATCACCCCCGAGACCCGCAATCATCCCCGAGACCTGCAATCACCCCGGAGACCCGCAATCATGCCCGAGACCTGCAATCACCCCTGAGACCCGCAATCATGCCCGAGACCTGCAATCATCCCCGAGACCTGCAATCACCCCGGAGACCCGCAATCATGCCCGAGACCTGCAATCACCCCTGACACCTGCAATCGCCCCCGAGACCTGCAATCACCCCTGACACCTGCAATCGCCCCCGAGACCTGCAATCACCCCTGAGACCTGCAATCACCCCGAGACCCGCAATCACCCCCGAGCCCTGCAATCACCCCGGACACCTGCAATCACCCGCAAAACCTACAATCACCCCCGAGACCCGCAATCACCCCTAAGACCAGCAATCACCCCTGAGACCCGCAATCATCCCCGTGACCTGCAATCACCCCCGAGACCCGCAATCACCCCTAAGACCAGCAATCACCCCTGAGACCCGCAATCACCCCCGAGACCTGTAATCAACCCCAAGACCCACAATCACCCCGAGACCCGCAATCACCCCCGAGCCCTGCAATCACCCCGGACACCTGCAATCACCCGCAAAACCTACAATCACCCCCGAGACCCGCAATCACCCCTAAGACCAGCAATCACCCCTGAGACCCGCAATCATCCCCGAGACCTGCAATCACCCCCGAGACCCGCAATCACCCCTAAGACCAGCAATCACCCCTGAGACCCGCAATCACCCCTAAGACCAGCAATCACCCCCGAGACCCGCAATCACCCCCGAGACATGCAATCACCCCGGAGACCTGCAATCATCCCCGAGACCTGCAATCACCCTGGGGACCACACAAACACGTCCGAGACCTGTAATCACCCCGAGACCCGCAATCACCCCTGAGACCTATAATCACCTCCGACACCTGCAATCAACCCCGAAACCCACAATCACCCGAGACCTGCAATCATCCTCGAGACCTGCAATCATGTCCAAGACTCGCAACCATCCCCGAGACGTGCAATCATCCCCAAGACCTGCAATCATCCCCGAGACCCGCAATCATCCCGGAGACCTGCAATCATCCCCGAGACCCGCAATCATCCCGGAGACCTGCAATCACCCCCGAGACCCGCAATCATCCCCGAGACGTGCAATCACCCCGGAGACCTGCAATCATCCCCGAGACCCGCAATCACCCCCGAGACCCGCAATCATCCCCGAGACCTGCAATCACCCCGGAGACCCGCAATCATGCCCGAGACCTGCAATCACCCCTGAGACCCGCAATCATGCCCGAGACCTGCAATCATCCCCGAGACCTGCAATCACCCCGGAGACCCGCAATCATGCCCGAGACCTGCAATCACCCCTGACACCTGCAATCGCCCCCGAGACCTGCAATCACCCCTGACACCTGCAATCGCCCCCGAGACCTGCAATCACCCCTGAGACCTGCAATCACCCCGAGACCCGCAATCACCCCCGAGCCCTGCAATCACCCCGGACACCTGCAATCACCCGCAAAACCTACAATCACCCCCGAGACCCGCAATCACCCCTAAGACCAGCAATCACCCCTGAGACCCGCAATCATCCCCGTGACCTGCAATCACCCCCGAGACCCGCAATCACCCCTAAGACCAGCAATCACCCCTGAGACCCGCAATCACCCCCGAGACCTGGACTCACCCCCGAGACCCCCAATCATCTCAAGGACCGCAATCAGCCCCGAGACCCGCAATCACCCCTGAGACCTGCAATCACCCCGGAGACCTGCAATCAGCCCCGAGACCCGCAATCACCCCTGAGACCCATAATCATCCCTGGGACCGGCAATCACCCCCGCGACCCGCAATCACCCCCGAGACCTGCAATCGTCCACGTAACCCGCAATCATCCCCAGACGTGCCATCACACCCGACGCCTGCAATCAGCTCTGAGGACCGCAATCATCCCCGAGTCCTGCAATCACATCCGAGACCCGCAATCACCCCCGAGACCCACAATCACTCCCGAGACCTGCAATCCCCTCTGAGACCTGCAATCACTCCGAAAACCGCAATCACGCTGGAGGCTCGCGATCACCCCGGAGATCTGCAATCACCCCCGAGACCACACAAGTGGTCTCTAAGTGGAAAGAGGGAGAAAGTTATCCTTTGCAGAGAGATCAACTTAACAGTTTTGCTCGTGTCAGCCCCTCGTCCCCTACTGGGGGAATCATATATAGCTCACACTCCTATCCACTCTTTGCCGCCTTTCCCTTGCATCCTGGGGGACAATCTCTAGGGAGGCATCACTAAATTGTGGGGTCACCCTGTGTCTTGACTCTGCCATCCTGTTGTGTCCTTCTCCTGGGGTAGGGGTCCAAGAGCCACTACAGCAATGGCTTCAGCAGAGAGCACAGCAAATGAGTATAAGTCAGCAGCGCAAGCAGGGTGGCAGGCCTTTAAATATGATGCCAGCACCTGCTCTGGAATCATCTAACACTGTATTCAGTGCCTTGAATCCCTCCCCACCATGTACTTGCCAGGGCCACGCCTCCATTCTGATAATTGGCCGCCCACCATGTGACTGGCGGGGACAGCACCCACTTCTGGGTCCACCACCAGGACACGCAACGGGCTCACTAAATTTAGACCTTTGTGTGTAGCATAACTACCCTGCTCCGAGGGTGGCCCATAAATAGACATTTCACTGATTTCAAGCCAGCAAGCTCCTCACTGATATGGGATTAGATATTAAGCTCAAGTATTCATCTGAAAACAATGGAAACCATCAGCAATTACAAATTTCCACATGAAGGCCTTAAAAAGCTTAAAAATGTAAACTATTTGAATGTACAATAAGTAGCGAGGTGGTTTCTTTGTGCACAACCTATTTGATGCCTCACTAACTGAGAATGGTATTCCCTCTAGGATTTCTAATGTAATGGATGTGTTGCTGCTGAAGAGGACTCTGGAGTTTTAAAACTATAATATAATTGCGCAGCAAATGTAACTGAAAAGAAAAATCACTGATTTCAAGAAGGTTGCAAATAAATGTGTGTCGGATTTGGTTTATACATGAAACATGAGGCATCACTTTTATTAAATGAATTCAGATGATCTTTACTTCACTTGTGACTCCGACTGCTCATTTCCATGGTATTCTATAGGTAGATTGCATCTATCGTAGTTACTGCTGCCAGGTTTACCTCACCAAAACTGTCCCCTTTATTATGGTAATCTGCTGTAACACTGACTTATTCATGCACAAAGAGGGAGAAAACAGATGGAGAACTTTCTGGACCCACTAATGTAATTATTAAATCTTATTGGTTCAATTTGAATCTCCAGCTTGGAGCATTGCTTTGCAGCATAAAGATACACATTCCAGGGCAGTAGTGAGAGAGTTTTGGATGAGACATTAACCTGAGGTACCATCTGCCCTCTCAGTTGAACTTAAAAGATCCCATGGGACCATTTCGAAGAAGAGCAGGGATCTCCTGGCTAGGATTTATCTCTCAAGCAAAATCTAAAAACAGATTATCTGGTTATTATCATATTGTTGTTTGTGGGACCTTGCTGTGTGCAAATTAGCTGCCGCATTTCCTACGTTTCAACAGTAATTACGCATAAAAGTATTTCATTAGCTGTAAAGTGCTTTGCGATGCCTTGAGGTCAGGAAAGGCACTAAATAAATATAAGTCATTCTTCCTTTACAAGAGCACTTTATTTTTATGCAATAAATTTAAAAAATAAGTACATTTGAAAAAATCTTGTCAGAAAGGATGTTTGAAAATAATAACAAGGTAGAAATCCCACCCTGGGGGATTTGTTATGTTATGCTACTTCAGATGGGAAAATACCAAACTGTGTGATCATTCTACTTCTTATCACACCCCATATCACCACCCCCAATAAACCCCCCACCCCACAACCCACCCCCATCTCCTGGGAAAGGCAAAATAGTTATAAACCATTCATCATTTTCTGCTGCACAATGAATTATCTATAGTTAAACATTACATGTTGGGATGAATCAGGTGATCCCAGCTGCACATGGTGCTTCCAGTGTGTAGAGCCTGGTGTGCTGAGAGCAGCAAGGCCCCGGCAGTGAACAATATCAGGCAACAACCAACCAGTCAAAAGCTGTTGGCTACCTATTAAGCATTAGCAACATTTCCCAGAAGGTGCAGCACAGGGGCTTAGCTGTGATGATAATGGCATGGGAGTGCAGAGGGTGTAATGGTGACATGGAGGCACAGGTATCTGAGGTGTGGGCAGAGGTGGCACAAGGGCATTCGGAATAGGAAAAAGTAACTTGTAGGAATATTTTAGGAGACTTAATGAGCCTGGAATAAGTTGGTGCACAAAATTTCAGCATCTTTCATGATTGCTGGCCACATTGTAACACACTAGGCACCTTGGGTGTATTGCAAATCTCAGGCCTCTGTACTCAGAAATACTTGAAGCAGGCACCTACCATCACAATTTCAACCCCATTTTGTTACAATACTATTTGCTTGTCCTTTTAACTGTTTAATATATGTTAGTAAATATATTTAGCAGTGTAGCCTTCCAAAGACAAAGGCAAGGAGGATCTCATGCGATCATATTATGGAATCAATAGCTGAAGAGGGCATGTTACAAATTGACCCAGATACCTAGGCAAGGAAAACACACCTGGAACATGGAGTGAAAGCTCATCTAGGAGGGTAACCTGACCTGGAAACTGAAAGTATTTAGAGTAAAAAAACGTAAAGCAAACTTAAAAACATAACCAGTCCTCTGGCACAATTTACTTTTCCACAGAAGTTTAGAAAATTACAATCAGGGCTTCCACTATTTTTTTTCATAGTTTTGCTCGCGATCTCCACCCTTTTTATATTTGTTCATGGGATGTGGGCGTTGCTGGCAAGGCCAGCATTTATTGCCCCTCCCTAATTGCCCTTTAGAAGGTTGTGGCGAGCTGCCTTCTCGAGCTGCTGCAGTCCATCTGGTGCAGGTACACCCACAATGCTTTTAGGGAGGGAGTTCCCGGAGTTTGACCCAGCGACAGTGAAGGAATGGCACTATAGTTCCAAGTCAGGATGGTGTGTGACTTGGAGGGGAACTTGCAGGTGGTGGTGTTCCCATGTGTCTGCTGCCCTTGTCCTTCTAGGTATTAACGGCTGCGGGTTTGTAAACTGCTGTCAAAGGAGCCTTGGTGCGTTGCTGCAGTGCATCGTGTAGATGGCACACACTGCTGCCACTGTGCATCAGTGGTGGAGGGAATGAATATTTGAGTTGGTGGATGGGGTGCCGATCAAGCGGGCTTCTTTGTGTTGGATGGTGTCGAGCTTCTTGAGTTTTGTTGGAGCTGCATCCATCAGGCAAGTGGAGAGTATTCCATCACACTCCTGACTTGTGCCTTGTAGATGGTGGACAGGCTTTGGGGAGTCAGAAGGTGAGTTACACATTGCTGAATTCTTTTTTTATTCTTTCATGGGATGTGGGCATCGCTGGCAGGCCAGCATTTGTGGCTCATCCCTAATTGCCCTTGAACTGAATGGCTTAATAGGCCATTTCAGAGGGCAGTTAAGAGTCAATCACATCGCTGTGGGTCTGGAGTCATGTGTAGGCCAAACCAGGTAAGGATGACAGATTTCCTTCCCTAAAAGACATTAGTGAACCAGCCTCTGACCTGCTCTTGTAGCCACAGTATTTATATGGCTCGTCCTGTTAAGTTTCTGATCAATGGTAACACCCAAGGTGTTGATGGTGGGAGAGTCAGCAATGGTAATCCCATTGAATGTCAAGGGGAGATGGTTAGATTCTCTCGTGTTGTAGATGGTCATTGCCCGGCACTTGTGTGGTGCGAATATTACTTGCCACTTACCAGTCCAAGTCTGAATGCTGTCTGGGTCTTGCTGCATATGGCTACCGACTGCTTCAGTATCTGAGGAGCTGCGAATGGTACTGAACACTGCAATCTTGTACTGTACTCTGAGATGTTCTTTAAATGCAAGTCACTACTGCTGATGGTATTGCAGAGTCACTAAACCACCATTTTCTATAATCAGAGGTACATGGGGAAGAAATCCAAAATGGTATTTGAACATATATGTTGATAGATTTTTATTTCAACAACTTTTAACTTTTGTACCAAGCAGACAACTGGTGTTACACTTACCAGTACTGTTTCTGCCCATCTGTTCTTTGTGCTTCAGATGAAGCATAAGCACCATACATGTAAATTACAAATTAAAATATGCTCAAAGAAGCACTTTTGATCATGTCACATTGTTTAATGGATACACTTAATGCTTCACTACACAGGAGTTTTTATCGTATCAGCACTGGTGAACATAGAATCAGGTCACAATCTCTTTGAACAGTTAAATGCCTGGCACGTGCATTTATGTACATTTTACTAAAGAATGAAAAGCAAGCAATGGTTTAACTTGCACCTTCTTTCAAATATCATGACAATAGATAAGTTGACAGAGTATACTGATCACAGATTCAGGTATTTGAATTTGAATAGCCAACTTCACCAATAAATATTTGAATTTCTTTGGCATTATCTTTTAATATGAAATAATAGTGATGATGGTTTAGTATTATCAAGGCATCATATGTAGCATAATGCCATTTTTCATATCCTACCACATACATTTTTGTCTTTCCAGAGACCCCAATTTCAGATATTTCACATGAAGCAGGTCGTATCTATATCTTTACCCAAAAATGCATTGTAATTGTTTCTGTTGTGTTACTGAATGGCACTAGCACTACATTGTAATCAGCATTCTATCTGACTTCCAATGCTAGATAGCAAAGCCACTATTTTGACTATTGCATCTGAGAGTAAGAGGCACACCAAGAACTAAAAGGCTATTTGCCTCCTTGTTAATAGGCATATGTTGTCTCATTGATTTTACTGAGGCTGTTCTTAGGCTCTTATTAACATAATTTGGATCTTACATGTATTCTCAAGTCCCTATATAATATAGCCTTATTGTAAATGTATTTTCCAGACAACATTTTTACAGCTATTTAAAATTCAGCAATTTCACTGTGCTTATATGTCTTTAAAACCTGGTGTTTTGGTTGGGTAAAGATGAGAAGGGTGAGGTTTGATCTTTTTAGTGTCATCGCTGCTCTGATACAGTATTCATTTTATGTACTTTATGTAATTAAGCTACATTAAACCAAAGCAATGTAGGATTCATTAGAGAAGGGGGATAATTTTCTTCGAAAAAATACAAAGAATCATTTGATGAGTACTCCATAACATTAAATATAGCCATCCTATTTTACACTGAATTAAGAAACAATCTTTTACATCAGCCAGTGCTAACACAGCTCTTTAGCTTGGTCATAATGGAAGCTTGTGGTGTCAGATGAATAGCTGGAAAATCTCTTTTTTGGAGTGGGGGAGGTGGAGCTGGTTAAAAAAAAAATGCTCCTTTTCCAGTAACCAGCACACAATTCAGTTTAGTCAGTGCTACACCTATAAAATAAGCTCATTTTTCTTTCATTAAATCGAGCAGTAATGCTGACAGGTAACATCAAATTGAAATGTTTTTGAACTGTCATTCCTGTCAGCATGCGATTAGAGCTATGGGATCTAAAGA
The DNA here is from genome assembly GCF_036365525.1 of Heterodontus francisci. Taxonomy (NCBI): domain Eukaryota; kingdom Metazoa; phylum Chordata; class Chondrichthyes; order Heterodontiformes; family Heterodontidae; genus Heterodontus; species Heterodontus francisci. Next base: position 112,152,378 of record NC_090375.1, on the reverse strand, counting down.
ATCTCAAAGACTATTGCTAACCACAGTCAGATATTGTAATCCCTAATCACCAAAGCAGGTCCACAATTAAGAGTGTTTATCTTTATCTGTCAGTTTTCTTGGATTATTGTAGTGCTGTTAAAATATTGTTTAATTCTTTGAGCTAGCAGTGATAATGGTTTATTGTAATCTGACAATATTTGCATTGATTCATTTTGGTCCAAAATATATGTTCCATTTAAACATAACAGGTCAGTGAGAAAAAAAAAATCAGACTGATTGAATGGTTGTACTGGCAGTGATAGAATAATAAGCAGATATGTTGATTGTGGAGGTTTTCAACTAGCATTTATTATGGAATAGCTCATATCTCTGAAAAAAAAGTCAAGACTATTTGTAGCATCTTTTGGCAGAAGGCATGATTAAGAAAATAAAATATAATTATGAAATGGAAGAATGAACCCGCTACTCTGTGAATCTCAACCAGTTTGGCAAAAAATTCGTAGAATAAATTCTGTTCCCTGCCCCCTTTTTCCCTGACTCTGCGCTTGCTTAAAAACTGGTTATCTCTAACATTTGGCAGCTCTGAGGACAGGTCATTGACCTGAAACGTTAGCTCTGTTTCTCTCTCTACAGGTGCTGCTTGACCTACTGAGTGTTTCCAGCATTTTCTTTTATTTTTATTTATTCAACTTAGTTTGGGAGTGTGTAAAATCCAGTGAGGATATTTTGTGTACCTTTGTATTAGTCAGAAATTATTAAGAGTGCTTGTTGTGTACAGTGGAAATGATGTTACAGGTAGATACAGAACAGCCTTCTGATTGGCTTGAAAGTGCTGCAAAAACCTGATGATAGATTTATGGCTTCACTTAGCCAGAGATCCAGTGATTCTTTTCCTTCAGACTTACTGCTGCAAAATCGACAGTAGAGAATAAATTAATATAAGATATTTAATGCACAAACCTATAATCTTACCACAAGAAGGTACTCAAAAGTAACTGTTTATTGGTTTCATCACACCAAATTCAGTCGAAGCCTTGTCCTTGTGCCAGGATGGTCCCTAATTATTAAAATCCATGATAAACGCACATGTTTGAATTCATTAGTGCCTATGTGTGTGAGTGAGGGGGTTACTGAACATCACCACAGAGTAATTATCTCTGAAGACAATATGCAACTTGCTTTAGAATGATCTTTCTGCACAAGAAGTCCATGGAGGCACAACTCATCAGCATTGAGTTAAAATGTGAAGTAAATGAGGGAAATGACAGTAAAAACATATTCCATTTGCAGACATAGAGGGCTGAATTTTTGTCCTGGGTCAGGACCCTGAAGTCAGGTGCATTTCTGGATCCCGACCCCGCGTTGGGTCTGCACCTGACACGATTTTTGATGAGCAGGCCAATTAGTGGCCAGGGTGTGTGCTTGCTGACCAATTAAGGATGGTGGATGGGTGGTCTTCCAAGGCTGGATGGCCAATAGGAGGCCCTCCAGCAGTGACAGATCAGCAGTCACACCGTCAATGTTGGAAGTGCTGATGTAGATAAGAGAGAGAGAGAGACAGGATGCCTCAAGATGGATGCTCCCTCTGAAGACTTTTTAAAAACTTAAAAATAATAATAAGCCACAGCTGCCAGGCTGCAGCCATCTCACAATTGTGGCCAGGTGGTGGGGGGGGGGGGGGGGGGGGGGTGGGGGCGGGGGAGGAAGGCGGGGGGCGGGGGAGGGTTAACTTGCATGATGGACCACTGGCCTCCCGGTCTGACACCAGGACACCGGCTCCATTCATCCTCCAGGATTTGGCCTCAAAGGGGGCGGGCCCGACTGCCAATTGGAAATTTCCTGTTGGCGTTTGCACATTGGCTTTAATTGGCCCTGTAATGGGCAGGTAGCTATCATTCCCCTCCCCCTCAAACCGACATGTTTAAAAATGGCCTGGAGGTGGGAACATGCTGGCAAACTGACATGCCAGCCAGTGGTGGGAAATTGCAGGCCCATCTGCCTCCAGTCCTACTTAAAATTAAAAATGTGGTCCAAAGGTGCTGCTCCAAAAGGGAAACTAAGACGAGCATAGACAATCAAGTAACGAAAGTTTTGTGGACTATATTAAACTAAAAAAAAACAAAAAGCTGTAGGGGCAAACTTCCACAAGTGAGGTAGTTCCAGCATAGGGGGACAGAACTTGGGGAGTAGGTCAAACATACAGAGTTACACCCATTCTAAAATACATGTAAATTCCAGTGGAACTGGGTGCAAACACTTCTTCCCAAAGTGCTGCATGTATGCAAATAACAGGATAAAAAGGGGAATAACTTATGTCATCGGAATTCCACCACTTACTCCAGAATTTTACCTGACCTAGGGGTTGGCATCCTTCCATCTACTAAAGATGATGGACATGTAGCAAACAATTTATTTAGGTGGAGTGTCTTCTCTTGGTGCACCTTTGTTGATGGCTGTGAAGGTCAATCCTTGAGAGGCAGGTTCTGCTACAAGTGCTGCACATGAAGCTGCCAAGTGATGCTATGAGTTGTTGCTTTTGACGTTGGTACCTGTTGCCAAGCTGCTGTATCAACTGGTCATCGTGGTAGTGCACACCAGTCTACAGGATGTGTCGCCATTTCCCTCTTTTGCCAGCTAGTGACTCCCAAGTGCCATAGTCCAAATTTAGATCCTTCATGTCATGCTTGCAAACATCCTTGAAGTGGAGCTTTGTGGGTGCCCCACTGGTCATCTGGCCCCAGCTACCTCGCCATACAGAAGCTCTTTGTGTATGTGACCATCTTCCAATCTGCAGGCGTGTCCAATCCACCAAAGCTCCAGACCTCATTACAGCCTTGGTTCAAACATGGACAAAAGAGCTGAATTGAAGAGGTGAGGTGAGAGTGACTACCCTTGACATCAAGGCAGTATTTGACTGAGTAGGGCATCAAGGAGCCCTAACAAAACTGAAGTCAATGGGAATCAGGGGGAAAACTCTCTGCTGGTTGGAGTCATGCCAAGCGCAAAGGAAGATGGTCGTGGTTGCTGGAGGTCAATCATCTCAGCTCCAGGACATCACTGCAGGAGTTCCTCAGGGTAGTGTCCTAGGCCCAACCATCTTCAGCTGCTTCATCAATGACCTTCCTTCAATCATAAGGTCAGAAGTGGGGATGTTCGCTGATGATTGCACAATGTTCAGCACCATTCGCGACTACTGAAGCAACCCGTGTAGAAATGCAGCAAGATTTGGACAATATCCAGGCTTGAGTTGATAAGTGGGAAGTAACATTCACGCCACACAAATGCCAGGCAATGACCATCTCCAACAAGAGAGAATCGAACCATCTCCCTTGACATTCAATGGCATTACCATCGCTGAATCCCCCACCATCAACATCCTAGGGGTTACCATTGACTGGAAACTGAATTGAAATAGCCATATAAATACCGTGGCTACAAGAGCAGGTCAGAGGCTAGGAATCCTGTGGCGAGTAACTCACTTCCTGACTCCCCAAAGCCATTCAACCATCTACAAGGCACAAGCCAGGAATATGAAGAATACTCTCCCTTGCCTGGATGGGTGCAGCTCCAACAACACTCAAGAAACTCGACACCATCCAGGACAACGCAGCCCGCTTGATTGGCACCCCATCTACAAATATTCACTCCCTCCACCACCGCGCACAGTGGCAGCAGTGTGTACCATCTACAAAATGCACTGCAGCAATGCACCCAGGCCCCTTAAACAGCACCTTCCAAACCCACGACCTCTACCAACCAGAAGGACAAAGTCAGCAAATGTATGGGAACACCACCACCTGCAAGTTCCCCTCCAAGTCACACACCATCCTCACTGGGAACTATATCACCGTTCCTGCACTGTCGCAAGGTCAAAATCCTGGAACTCCCTTCCTAACAGCACTGTGGGTATACCTAACTCACATGGACTGCAACGATTCAAGAAGGCAGCTCACCACCACCTTCTCAAGGACAATTAGGGATGGGCAATAAATGCTGGCCTAGCCAGCGACGCCTACATCTCATGAATGAATTTAAAAAAAAGCCGCCTCTGTTTGATTAGTGCCAACACACTTGGGAGCTCTGCCTTTGAGAGGACTGCTGCATTTTCGATTTTGTCCTGCCAGGATATCCCCATAATGCGCCACAGACAGCGAAGATGGAAATTATTGAGCTTCTTTTCCTGGTAGCTGTAAGTTGCCCATGTTTCACAGCCATACAGCAAGGTGCTGAGAACACAGGCCTTATAAACAATCAGCTTGATTCTAAGGGTCAGCTTGGTGTTATCCCATGCACATTTTGCAAGTTGGCCAAAAGTTGTAGCTGCTTTCTCTATGTGTGTATCAAGCTCCGAATTAAGGGACAGATTGTCTGTCACTGTGGACCCAAGGTAGCAGAATTTGCGAACCACTACCAGCGGGGTGTTATTTAATGTTATCAGGCATGGAGATGCAACACCTTGTCCCATGACCACGGTTTTCTTGACACTTATAGTCAAGGAACACAAGTTACAGGCAGGGGAGAGACAGTCCATGAGTTTTTGTAGCTGAGTTTCCGTGTGAGTGACTAGCACATCATCATCAGCGTAGAGGGGTTCTCTGATCAGGACATGACGTTTTTTTGTCTTCACTTCCAGCCTTGATAGATTATAGAGCTTGCTGTCTGACCTAGTGTGCAAGTAGACTCCTTCCATATCTGCAGGGAAGTCGAAGGACTGGAGCATGGAGAAGAAGATGCCAAACAGAATGGGGGCTAGGACACAACCCTGTTACGCTCCAGTCTCCACTCCGAAACTGCTGGTAGTGGAGTTATCAAACTGTACAGTGCAGTCCATATTGTCATGGAAGGAGCAGATGAGATTGAAGAGCTTTAGTGGGCAGCCAATTTTTACCAAAATCTTATAGAGCCTTGCTCTGCTGACGATGTCGAATGCCTTAGTGAGGATCTACAAAAGTAAGGTAAAGAGGTATAAAAGACATGCTGATCTATCTTCTACTGTCATTTGTAACCTCTGCACTCCAAAACCCCATATGCCCCTCCCCCTACCCCCGACCAGGCAATTCATTTGGGAAAGGCAAAAAAAAAAGAGAAAAAAAATCTTTAGGGAAATTCCTCTCCAAATACAAAAGGTGACTGACAAGTTCCATGTAGTTATGAGATACATGCCCAATTTTTCAGCTACCTTTTCACATGTAGAATGTTGGCTGTATTCAGGAGGTGATCCAACTCCCTTTCAAATGTTCTCAGTGAATTTGCACTCACTGTACTGCCTAGCAACTTATTCCATAGGTCAATTACTCTCTGTGAAATGAAGTATTTCCTGACCTCTAACCTAATTCTATGCTTTTGTAACTCAGACTTAGCTCCCCAGGTCCTCCCGAACCTACCTAACTCAAAATCCTAACCACATGAACAGAATCAAACACTTTCATTATTTTAATTGTTGTATGATTGCTTCAAGAGTGATGCCCCTTTACGAGGTCAGTATGCTAATAAGCTAAGTGCCAAGATGTAGTCATATGACCAGAAGCCATCGTCACTCTGCAGCTGTAACTCCCCAGACAAAGGTTCTGTATGTAGTTTTCTGTTTATTGTCTATAGTTTTAGTTTAGTTTAGAGATACAGCACTGAAACAGGCCCTTCGGCCCACTGAGTCTGTGCCGACCATCAACCACCCATCCATACTAATCCTACACTAATTCCATATTCCTACCAGATCCCTATATTTCCCTACCACCTACCTATACTAGGGACAATTTATAACAGCCGATTAACCTATCAACCTGCAAGTCTTTTGGCATGTGGGAGGAAACCGGAGCACCCGGAGGAAACCCACGCAGACACAGGGAGAACTTGCAAACTCCACACAGGCAGTACCCAGAATTGAACCCGGGTTGCTGGAGCTGTGAGGCTGTGGTGCTAACCACTGCGCCACTGTGCCGCCCCGCTGTTAATAAACCTGTTTGAGATCTTCAAGGAATTGGAATCCACGTAACTCATTGTGTTACTTAAGACAGCACAAAGAACACATGACATCAATGACCTGAATCAAATCTTCCCAAAGTCTATGCCTTCCTAGAGAAAAAATTCCAACTTTATTGTGGTAGCTATGGGCCATTTAACTAGGTATCAATCTATTGGCTTTTTCAGGGCCGTTATGTCACTCACCAGGTAAGGGGAAAAAAACTGGACACAGTAGGCCGGAATTTTATGCCTCCCCCACCCGCCCAGGTGGGGGTGCTGTTCCCGTTGCATACCTGCTTCTGCTGCTATTTTACCAGTGGCAGGGGAGGTGGCAAACGGCCCACCTGCCCCAGGCCAATTGAGGCCCTTAAGTGGCCACGTAATCCTACGGCCTTCTTTCAGGCTGGTGGGGGGCACTCCTGATCGGGCACCCTATGCTCCCCAGGGGTCACCCTCAGCTAAAACTAACCCCTTCCTACAGTCTGACCACACCCCACCCCCACCCCCACCAGGGCATTGCAGATTGTACCTGGTGAGGCCCGATCCCCACCTACCTTCCTGAAGGGCGGCGTCCATCATTCCTCTTCTGGTTGGTTGCAGTCCCAGCAGTGGCCACTTCTGCCAGTGGCGCTGCTGGGACTGAGAAGCTGCCAGCACTTTGAAAAGCCAGCAGGTCTCGGAGGTGGGACTTCTTTTTTCAGAGGGGCGGAAGTCCCGACTGAGGCCAATTAAGGGTCTGGCCCATGTAAACTAGCTGCATGGCTTTTAGGTCTGGCGGAGGCGGGCTCTCCTCCCACTTTTTAGCTGCGGGCGGGGCCACCACCTCAACATAAAATTCCGGCCAGTATTCTAGAAGAGGCCTAACAAAGGAATTGTATGGAGACAGTTTAGTATTTCTTGGTTTGTATTTAATCATCCTGGCAATGCTTTTGCAATAGCTTCATAGAACTGGTCATAGATCTTCAAAGACTCATACACTATCACACCTAGGTCCTTCTCCAATTCAGCAGCCTGCATGATGCTCATGTTCATAACACTACAATTATCTATATTGCATAAGATGCTGTCCAGGCCTCTAGATTACAAGTCCAGGAACATAATCACAATATTACTGTATCGCAGGGCTCCACTGGTAGTTGGTCTTCATGGAAAACTACTACCATTAAAGCTACTTTCTATCTACCAGATTGCATCGGGTTCCTTATCCAAACTAACATTCGCCTGATAATCCCACAGGTCTCAGACTTATTTTGAAGTTTATTGTGTGCTATCTGGTCAAAGGTAAATTGAAATTCAAGATAGAAAATATTGACTGAACAATCTATATCCAACAATCGAGTAATGCTTCAAAAAATGCAATTAGATTGGTGAGACATGACCTTTATTTTTATTTATTTTATTTTATTTAGAGATACAGCACTGAAACAGGCCCTTCGGCCCACCGAGTCTGTGCCGACCAACAACCACCCATTTATACTAACCCTACAGTAATCCCATATTCCCTATCACCTCCCTACACTAGGGGCAATTTACAATGGCCAATTTACCTATCACCTGCATGTCTTTGGATGTGGGAGGAAACCGGAGCACCCGGCGAAAACCCACACAGACACAGGGAGAACTTGCAAACTCCGCACAGGCAGTACCCAGAATCGAACCCGGGTCCCTGGAGCTGTGAGGCTGCGGTGCTAACAACTGCGCCACTGTGCCGCCCTTCTTTTGCAGCTCCACACCTCCAACCGACCACTGGCCCCAACAGCTTCTGATGGTCAGGAGGAGGTTGTGTGATTTTACATGGCAATACAAAAATGGGGCCTGCATTCCTGCCGCTGAAGTGACCAGAGGGCTCCCAGGCTGGGGAAGGGAGTTATCAGCTCCTACCCCCCTATCCCAAGATAGAAAACTGAAGCCCCCTGCAGCCCTCATAATTGCCATAATCCCAGTCTAAACTTCTTATTGGGCTTCACCGCTACCAGGACACCTGTTCTCACTAGTTTTTCCTGTGACAACCATGAGCCAAGATTTAAAAAGGCCCGGGAGACAGGAATGCCAATGTTCAGAGTCTCTGCTCTCTGTTCCACCACCTTATGTCAATGGCTTCCCACACAAAACCATCCTAAAAGCCTTGACACTAGGCCAATAACAGCCATAAACATGTGCACATACCTATATATGGCTAAAATTTATACATGGGGTTGTTATTGACAATATGCAAATATACAATGTACAAATTTATCTAATAATTGCAATTTCTCATATTTATAATGACAATAATTATGAATGAGAAAGTAATTCTAGTCAGACTGTGCTTTTTTGTTGTTCATGGAGAGGGCTGTTGATTCTTGGGGGGGGGAACAATTTCTCGCTTTTGGCTGATTCACATCTAAAGTATTGTATGCATACCTTAAAAACACAAGTGAATGTATTGCATTGCTTTTAGAAAGCTGAAACCTATAAATGAATGAACTAATTAAATATTAACTAAGAAAAAGCTTTTTGGTGTTAAAATCTGTACTAAGATACTTCTTTTATGACTGGATAATAGAAAAGAGCACAGTCTCCTGTGTTGACTTGCTATTTAAGATAAATGCAGGGTACATTTTCTGCTACATTGCCCCAAAAGGTGCCTTGACCAAACCTTGGAAGAACATCCCCGATTGCATCAATATGGAAATTCATTTCCCACAATATCCGTTATTTTCTCATCTCAGAGTAAGACGACCAATTTAGTATCAATTGATGACAAATTACAGGCTGGACTAAGTACTGCGTTGAGGTTCCAAACACATTCCACAAAGGAGCCTTACAGCCTTGAGAGAGAACTTTAACCTATCAATCTGGGCTGGATTCAAACACAGTTCCCAGAGCTGAAACAACGGTTCTAACTCACTGCTATTCCCAGTTTCTCCTAAGACTCCTTCTTTGATTCCTATGAAATGTGTTAACTTTGGGACAATGGCAGTGGCAAGGATTGCAGGACTATTAGCGTTAAATCTTTTGGGGAATATCCTTTGGATTTATGAAACCAAACATATTTTTGAAAAAATCTACAAAAACAGAATGATGAGGAAAACTAAGTAAACTAAGAAATATCATTCTAGAAAACTGAAAATTCCAATCTAACTAATTTTTCATGTGCTGTAAAAGTGCTAATTCAGTCCTCATAGGGTTTTAAGGATAGCATGCATACAAAGACAGCTATAATTCATCAGTGCCACTTTTGTGGTCTGAAAGTAACATGCAACTCCTATATTTATTCCATCAAGAAGTAAATAGGATTTTGCATGAAGGTTGAAGTACTTTAACCCATGTGGAGGAAGGTTTGGTTACAGCTCATGCTGGGATCATGTGTTACTTTTAATAATGAACAAAGCCCTTCAGGAGCAGTCTCAGAGCTGATCAGACTGGCGTTGATGCACTTGCAGAGATATACACAAGTAAAGCAGCAACTCTGCACAATTTCTGAGATGGACACCTAATTCCAAATCCTGTTTTTTTTTATTTGTTTGTGGGATGTGAGCGTCACTGGCTAGGCCAGCATTTTTATTGCCCATCCCTAATTGCCCTTGAACTGAGTGGCTTGCTAGACCATTTCAGAGGGCATTTAAGAGTCAGCCACATTGCTGTGGGTCTGGAGTCACATGTAGGTCAGACCAGGTAAGAACGGCAGATTTCCTTCCCTAAAGGACATTAGTGAACCAGAGGGGTTTTTATAACAATCGACAATGGTTTCATGATTACCATTAGACTAGTGTTTAATTCCAGATTTATTAACTGAATTCAAATTTCACAATCTGCCATGATGGAATTTGAACCCATTTCCCCAGGTCATTAACCTGGGCTCTGGATTATTAGTCCAGCGACCTTACCATTATGCCACCGCCTCCCAAACACAACACTAATGCTATTATTTAAAACATTTGACAGTAAATTTAGATACTCAAGATGGGATTTAGAATGAAAATTACAAAAAGAAAGAAATATGTTTAGTATCTTTATACTTGTTCTGTTTAATTAGAAAATACCTCTGGTCAGAGGCAGGTGGGGAGTGGGGACGGTTAAGGCCTGATTTCTTCCTGGGACTTAGGAAGTTGAGGCAGAACCCAGCAAAACCTAATGGGAAGAGGCTGAAAAAGGTATGTCATTTTACTTTTTTTTAAACTTTCCTTGTAGGGTTAGTGGTGTTGGGTGGAGGAGGGGTGGTGGCGGGCGCTCTTCTGAGCCCCACAAGGAAGGTTTAGACCGCTCCTGCTCCAGGTATACCCCCCATGATCACAGTGTCTACCCAAAACCCCCTCCCCAAATTATTGTCCCCAGCGGTGGCCTCCTGCCACCGATTCTGCTGCTGATGTGGCTAAGCTGGCATTTGCTGCCAGTATTGGGCGGGTAACTCACCAGGGTCGTGCGGCGTGACGCACGGGAGTCAAAATCTTCTGAGTTTCAAGGTTCGATGCCTGCGTTGCCTCCTGCAAGACTGATTGCCACCCTGAGTTAAAACCAGGGCTAATGTTAAAGTGAGGGAAACCTGCAGTCTACACTAGGTTGCAGTTTGCACATGTTAATAGGCCCCAAATTGTTCCCTGTTGCCTCTAGTAAAATGGAGATTCAAAAGCAACATGTCATCTTGTGGGGAAACTGAGCACCAGTGTGATTGGAAAATTACCCAGGCTCTCCTGATAGGAAAATGCTTGTCATGTCACAAACGCCCTTGGAGCATGTGTTAACATTAATATCATGACTGCAGTATGTTTCTAAGATACTGAATATCTTCACATGAAAAAACAGAACTGAAGAGTAATATAAGACCAATCCATTAACCAGGTTAACACTGTGCTGTCAATGAGTATGTACACAGGCAAAGCATGTTACCAACAGGACTAGGAAAATACATTAAACCATTGATATTCAATCTGCTTTTATTATTGTGCGGATGCCTGAGTATCAGATGTGCTTAAAAGTTGTGATGTGTTAAAATTACATTCTGAAGTGAGCACAGAAATTGGATACTGCTAGTGTAACTAATCTTGCACCAACAACTATAACCATAAACAATTGATCAGAATTACAGTGTATAAACTATGTGCTGCGCTGACAATTTTACATGTCCTATGGAATACTATATTGGTTTTCAATTATAAAATTGTGCTGTAGGAAATATTTTTTCAAAATTAAGGGCTGTTTCTTTTTCCCTCGGGGTAGCAGTGTATGAAAGTTAATGTGTTCATCTGAAATTCTTTCCTCTGCTATTGCAGCAGAGAAGTTAACGCATTTAAAATGAATGCATTAATGCCTGCACTGAAATAGCAGAGAAGAAATGTTGCACATTTGCTTAGTAATATTACTTGGCTTAATTTCAAGGCTAGTGAGTTTTGGATCTTAAATAAGAATATTATTGACTTTATGCTATTCTTTGATGTTTTAAGTGACACTGAGGCGTAGATCAGTGAAAGGCCATAGAGTACAATGGTCTGCAATTACAGTATCAGTTTACAAGCAATAGAACTTATTTCAATATTATTGCCTTTCATGTCCATAGACTGCACAAGATCGTGGGGAAATAAACAAAACTGTGATTATTTCTTTTGTAGATGCTCCATTCAGGTAAGGTAATTCTTGTCTGTTTGCTATGTTTTTTTATTAAATACATTGCATAATAATGAACTTTTTAAGATATCATGAATATAACACCCAAGTCTAGATTTTCTGACTGGCATTAATATAATGCCAGTCAGAAAATCAAGGTCTCAAGCTTTGAAGACAGCCCCATTCTCTGAAGTATAACTGAATGAAATATTCTCTGCAATGTTATATCACAAAGAGTCTTGAAGCATGTGAGATGATTTGTTCCTCAGTTGAAAAAGTATCTCGATTCAACGGTTGGCAAATAAATATATAGGAGCTAATGGAAAGCCTCATCGAACAGACAACAAAGAGTGCTTCTGCAAAGGATCATTTAAACTGAGGGCTAGAATATTTTATTGGAATAAAGTAGAAGTGCTGTTTTTAAGGGGCTGAGTGAATGCAAGGCCCTCTGACTACATTAGGTTTCCTATACCCTGAGCTAAGCCAATCATTACGAAAAGCACCAGAGGCATGTGTGCTGCACATCAGCATTTACAAAGTTATTTTAAAATTTCAGTTCATTAAGTCCATCATTAGCACCTCAGTAAGGGTCTCAGCAGCATTACTGCAGGTGGGCTCCCATTGGTTCTTCTGTTGTGCTCTATTTTAATGCATTTAAACACCCCTGATCCCCACTGAGTAAAACAGCGCATTGCAGCATGCCAGTTAGAACTCACAGATATTATAAGTAACCTGCTGTTTACTAATAATTAGAAAAGGGTCATTTGCAGGATGGAACTGTCAGTGAATATAGAGTTCTGAATAAAATGGACCACATTTTTCTTGGGGGGGTGGTGGGTATGTACCTGATTAAATCAATTTGCATTCTTTATCTTTCGGAAACTATGGCAACATCACCAGCTAAAATCATTTAAACAATTTATGAATGCTGGAAATTCTTGACTTTAAAACAGCAGTGTGAAACAATCAAGTAAAATCATTCTTCCAGTTAAAAAGATTTATAACGATACTTTGTTATCCAAAGAAACATTTAGTCCAATTAAAAAATCCAAATAAATTCAAGGCACAACTTCATTGCAGTAAAAAAGCCTGGAAAGCTTCAGCTGTACAAAGATCATGATAAATACAAGATTATTTGATGGGCTGATAGATGTAGTAACCTAAGCCATCAATATCAGAGACTGAGAAATCCACACTTGCATCAATGTAAGATCAGGGTATTAAAAGTAACTACAGAGACTGCTTTTTAATGAACTAATGACAGATTGTGGGGGGGGGGGGGGGGTAGGCGGGGGTGGTGGGTGTGGTGGTAGAGATTGTAATGCGATAAGGAGAGATTGGAGTTTGTAATAAAGTATGACAGATGGGAGTTTTTAATGAGAACAAGTGATCAGAGTTTTTAAATGAAATAATGAAAGATAATTGTTTCATGAAATAACACATTGGGGTTTATGGTGATAGAAGAATAGAAAATGAGAGTTTGGGATTGCTTTTTCTCTTACAATCTTTATGAAAGTATATAGGCCCCAAGTTTACTCTGGACAGGTGGGTAGTCAGATGAAATGGAAACTCACCTGCTGCTCCAGACTGAAGCTTTGCCAATTTTAACTCTCTTAAAACCTGCTGGCCAGTTTTCCAGCCATTCTGGCATGGAAATCAGTGGAAAGCAGCTGAAACTTGTGTGACCCAGAGGCTGCCTGCTGACACAAGGTAGGTGGAGGGATTAATTTTCGATAGTGTCTCATGTTCAGGAAGGGAGGGGATTCCTGACTGGGGAGGCCTAAGCTTTCCTTGTAAGACTCAGAAGAGATACTCCTACTCCTCCCAGCCGCAGATGGAGTGTATAAAAAGTATTTGTTTGGCCTCCTTTTCCTGCTATCTTTACCCAGCAGGAAAACCACAATTGCTTACCCACTCAGGCCATAAGTTAAAATTGCAGTCAGGTGCCAATGATGTCATTGGGTCTCAACAAGGAACCTACTAACTTTTGGTAGCTCTCCTTGCTGCCTGCTCAGTAGAGACAGTAAAATTTGGAATAGTTGATTCCTGATAGCTGGTCAATGAGTAAGTAACTCATGGAATAAATGGGACAGTAGCAACATTGATATGGAATTGGCTGAGTGACAGGAAACAAAATGGATGTTTTTTGTCTGGAGGAATGTTTCTAGTGGAGTTCCTCAGGGGTCAGTGATATATATTAATGACCTAGAGCTTGGTGTGCAGGGCACAATTTCAAAGTTTGCAGATGATATGAAACTTGGAAGCATTGTGAACTGTGAGGAGGATAGTGTAGAACTGCAAAAGGACATAGATAAGTTGATGGAATGGGCAGACAGGTGGCAGATGAAGTTCAATGCAGAGAATTGTGAAGTAATACATTTTGGTAGGAAGAACATGCAGAGACAATTTAAAATAAAGGGTACAATTCTAAACCTGGTGCAGGAGCAGAGGGACTTGGCTTAAGTCATTGAAGGTGGCAGGACAGGTTGAGACAGCAGTTAATAAAGCATACAGTATCTTGGGCTTTATTAATAGGGGAATAGAGTACAAGAGCAAGGAGGTTATGTTGAACTTGTATAAGACACTGGTTCAGCCTCAGCTGGAGTATTGAGTCCAGTTCTGGGCACTGCACTTTAGGAAGGATGTGAAGGCATTAGAGAGGGTGTGGAAAAGATACACAAGAATAGTTCCAGGGATGAGGAACTTCAGCTATGAAGATAGATTGGAGAAGTTGGGGCTGTTTTTCTTGGAGAAGAGAAGGCTGAGAGGAGATTTGATAGAGGTATTCAAAATTATGAAGTGTCTGGACAGAGTAGATAGAGAGAAACTGTTCCCACTTGGGAAAGGATCGAGTATGAGAGGGCACAGATTTAAAGTAATGGGTAGAAGAAACAAAAGCGACATGAGGAAAACTTTTTCACGCAGCGAGTGGTTAAGATGTGGAATACATAGCCTCGGAGTGTGGTGGAGGCAGGTTCAATTGAAGCATTCAAAGGGAATTAGACAGTAATATGAAGAGGAAGAATGTGCAGGGTTAGGGGAGAAAGCGGAGGAGTGGCTCTAGGTGAAGTGCTCATTCGGAGAGCAAGTGCAGACACGATGGGCGAATGGCCTCCTTCTGCGCTGTAACAATTCTTTGATTCTGTGATTCTGTTCTGTGATTCTGTGAACCGGGGCAATTTTAACTGCCCACTTGTTCAGTTTCCACCTGACAGGTAGGGTTAAAAGAAAGCCAGAGTCTATTTAAAGATTACTCTTAAAACTTTTGATTTTGTTTACTAGATAAGAAGCTTAATACAAGATTACCATTGTAGCTACTGACTTAAATATTGGGAGTTTTCATAATATGTACCTGATGTGTTATATATATATCCTTTGATTCAGATCATCTTGCAGTACTATTAGGATCAAATTTATGAATACGCAGTCCCTATATTTTGTATAAAGATAATTAATATTACAAAACATATATTGTTCCCCATTGGTTCACTTGGTAGAAGCAGTGTCCTGTGTAGATTGGAGCCACATAGATCATGAAGGTCTTAGGTTCAATTCCTACCCTTGCTGAGATTGCTTTCTCAGCCACATGGCAATAGGGGTGATATGATGGGCTTTAGTGTCTCTAGTAACAAAAATAGCCAGGGTTCCTGCTCCTAGTTGTAACCCAGTGGCTCTTGATGAATAGGTACATGTATGGGTGGTGGCTGAGGAAGATTTAGACTTGATTAAAGCTTTCCATGCTGGAATAACTGGCTAGAGGTAGGCTGATATGATAAATGACACTGGGCAGATTGACAGAGGGGATTTGTTTTTTTATTCGTTCGTGTGATGTGGGCATCGATGGCTTGGACTGCGTTTATTGCCCATCCCTGATTGCCCTTGAGAAGGTAGTGGTGAGCTGCCTTCTTGAACCGCTGCAGTCCTTGGTGTGTACACCCACAGTGCTGTTAGGAAGGGAGTTCCAGGATTTTGACCCAGCGACAGTGAAGGAACGGTGATATAGTTCCAAGTCAGGATGGTGTGTGGCTTAGAGGAAAACTTGCAGGTGGTGGTGTTCCCATGCATCTGCTGCCCTTGTACTTCTAGCTGGTAGAAGTCATGGGTTTGGAAGGTGCTGTCAAAGGAACCTTGGTGAGTTGCTGCAGTGCATCTTGCAGATGGTACACACTGCTGCCATTGTGCATCGGTGGTGGAGGGAGTGAATGTTGAAGGTGCTTCTTTGTTCTGGATGGTGTCGAGCTTCTTGAGTATTGTTGGAGCTGCACCCATCCAGGCAAGTTGAGAGTATTTCATCACACTCCTGACTTGCGCCTAGTGGATGGTGGATAGGCCTTGGGGGAGACAGGAGGTGTGTTACTCGCTTCAGAATTCCCAGCCTCTGACCTGCTCTTGTAGCCACAGCATTTATGTGACTGGTCCACTTCAGTTTCTGGTCAATGGTGACCCCCAGGATGTTGATAGTGGGGAATTCAGCAAAGGTAATGCTATTGAATGTCATGGGGAGATGGTTAGATCTCTCTTGTTGGAGATGGTCATTGACTGGCACTTGTGTGATGTGAATGTTATACTTGCCACTTATCAGCCCAAGCCTGGCTGTTGTCCAGGTCTTGCTTCATATGGACACAGGCTGCTTCAGTATCTGAGGAGTCGCGAATGGTGCTGAACATTGTGCAATCATCAGCGAACATCCCCACTTCTGACTTTATGATGGAGGGAAGGTCATTGATGAAGTAGCTGAAGATGGTTGGGTCTAGGACACTACCCTGAGGAAGTCTTGCAGTGATCTCATTGACCTCCAGCAACCACAACCATCTTCCTTTGCGCTAGGTATGACTCCAACCAGTGGAGAGTTGTCCCCATGATTCCCATTGACTCCAGTTTTTCTAGGATCTGTTCAACTATATAGCAACAGTTTGAAAATATTAAAAGGCACTCGATGAAATAATTTTTTAAAATTCTCCAATATACATTTAATTCTATTTTTGATGAGTATTTATGTTTTTTATTGGTGAGATAATGTGTTCATGCCTTGTTGAGATTCTTTGAAACTTTGTCTTTTGTTGAAATAAAAAATAACTCCTACATCTTTCTTTTGATATTGTATAAAAAGATTTTCAGAAGATTTAAAGCTCTCTTTTGCTTACTGCCGCATTAAAATGGTACAATCGTCACTGATAGTGTATCACCTCTCATCCTTACTCCTTACACATGCTCACGTACAGGTTCCTTCTTTCTCTGCTGCCAACAACATCATCCTCATTCCATCTCCTCTGGGCTTTTCAAATTGCACCTCCTCTTAGCAAACCTTCTCAATTCACACTGCAGCCAATATTTGATGTATTGGTAGTCCTGCAAGGCACTATAACAGGGTATATGGAGGTGTCCACCTGCAGCTGCTATGGGGTTGCTTTCACAGAAGTTCTCAACTCTACAATCTATGCTGGAGTTGTGGCCACCTCCAGTGCTACTGCAGCCAGGTCCTCACAGCAGGAGTCAGTGATACCAGTCTTGTTAGTGGCTCAGATGATGACTCCAATGTCAGTTCTGCCTTAGAGAAATTGGTGAAGAGAGTAGTTTGGGGTTTCCAAGGTGTGACTCGTCTCTTCCACTCTGCTGTCCCCACAGACCTGCAAGACTGATGTGTCACTGCCCCAAGGAAGGGAAGTTGCTAGAATGGGGGCAGTACTTGCTGACATCTATCAGGGCATAAATACGTCTCATCCATAGTCACCCTCTCAACCAATATCCGACATGGTGCCTGAACAGCAGCTGACTCAGACTGTCCCATCAGATGTCAAGGTCAAGGAAGCTGTGCTCTGTGAGATGGGTACAGCCTTGTGTACACCTATCCCCTCTGTTGCTGCCTTCTCTGTGCTCATTTTTCATCATACCCTTGCTGCTGCTGCCCCTCTTCCTCTTCCTCTTCGTTCCAGTAGAATGCAGCTAAAGCAGCACCCCAGTCATCTTCTTGGATTTTTTCTAAAGACTCAAAAGTACAACCCAAAGCAAAGAGTGATCATAGAATCACAGCCCAAGATGAAGTGGAAGGGCACCTGTGAATGATGCAGAGTTATTCACCACGGTCCTTTTACTTTCAGTACACTGATCAATCAGCAACCAAACCCACCAGGGTTCCCCTAACAACCTTGTTGACTTGCATGAAACCCGTGCTGCATTCGTTAAATTGCATCATAGGACCTGATTTATATATAGTCATAAGCCTCCCATCTCTCTACAGTGGGAGACACATCAAACCCGATGCACTCCTCCGTTAATATTATGGTGGCCTGGAATGCGGAAGGTTGGGGTCAGCACTCACCATTTCTGGGATATTAATCTGTTATTCTACTCTTTCCTGTCTTGCAGGCAGGTGGGGGTGGCGTTGGTTAAAATCGAGGTAGAGAATGAAAAATGAGCACACAGAAGGTGGCAATAGAGGGGGTAGCTGTACACAAGGCTGCACCCATCTCAGGTCACTTAGAAAGGCACAGGTTAATCAAGGATAGTCAGCATGGATTTATTAAAGGAAGATCTTGTCTGACCAACTTGATTCAATTTTTTGAAGAAGTAACAAGGAACATAGATGAGGGTAGTGCAGTTGATGTGGTCTACATGGATTTTAGCAAGGCTTTTGACAAGGTCCCATATGGCAGACTGGTTAACAAAATAAAATCCCATGGAATTCAGGGAAATGCAGCAAGGTGGATACAAAATTGGCTCAGTGGCAGGAAACAAAGGGTAATTGTTGACAGGTGTTTTAGTGTCTGGAGGGCTGTTTCCAGTGGCGTTCTACAGGACCCAGTACTGGGTCCCCTGCTTTTTGTGGTATATATTAACGATTTGGACGTAAATGTAGGGGGCATGATTAAGAAGTTTGCAGACGACACAAAGATTGGCCATGTGGTAGATAGCAAGGAGGAAAGCTGTAGGCTGCAGGAAGATATTGATGGTCAGGTCAGATGGGCTGAAAAGTGGCAAATGGAATTCAACCTCGTGAAGTGTGAGGTGATGCATTTGGGCAGGTCAAACAAGGAAAAGGAACACATGATAAATGGGAAAATACTGAGAAGTGTAGAGGAAGTCAGGGACCTTGGAGTGAATGTCCACAGATCCCTGAAGGTAGCAGGACAGGTCGATAAGGTGGTTAAGAAGGCATATGGAATCCTTTCCTTTATTAGCTGAGATATAGAATGTAAGTGCAGGGAGGTTATGCTGGAGTTGTATAACTCATTGGTTAGGCCACAACTCGAGTACTGTGTGCAGTTCTGGTCACCTCATTACAGAAAGGATGTAATTTCACTAGAGAGTGTACAAAGGAGATTTACGAGGATGTTGCCAGGACTGGAAAAATGCAGCTATGAGGAAAGATTGGATAGGCTGGGGTTGTTCTCCTTGGAACAGAGAAGGCTGAGGGTAGATTTGATTGAGGTGTACAAAATTTTGAGGGGCCTGGATAGAGTTGAGGTGAAGGGTCTGTTCACCTTAGCAGAGAGGTCAGTGGCGAGGGGGCATAGAATGAAAGTGATTGGTAGAAAAATTAGAGGAGAGATGAGGAAAAACTTTTTCACCCTGAGGCTGCTGTGGGTCTGGAACTCACTGCTTGAAAGGATAGTTGAGGCAGAGTCCCTCAACTCATTCAAAAGGAGTCTGGATATGCACCTCAAGTGCTGTAATCTGCAGGGCTACGGACCAAATGCTGGAAGGTGGGATTAGAATGGGTGGATCGTTTTTGGCTAGCACAGACACGATGGGCCAAGTGGCCTCTTTCTGTGCCTTAAACGTTCTATGATTCCATTCTATAATTTTGTCAGGGAAGAGTTTTAGAGCTACTTGATGTGAAATTGGAGAACTGCTTTCTTTCTCCTTGATAAGCAGCAAATTGTGAAAGGATAATATTTTTAAAATTGAAAGTTAACAAACTTCTGCCGCCGAGGAGATGGTGGCATAATGGTAATATCATGGAACTAGTAATCCAGAGGCTCAGGCTAGTGCCCTGGTGTCACGCAGACATCCACCTGCCAAGAATGAGGCATATTAATTTTGTCATATGAACATTGATTTTAAACTGTTGCTGGAGCAAGGAAATGTCTTGTTAAACAGATCCGCCGTAGCTGGAAAATACATTTACATACTAACAGACAGAGCTCGTGGAGACAAAGAACTATTCACTGTCACATTCTACCCACAATGGACTTTGATCAGCAGACATTGAAGATGAGGAAGCTCACATTCCAGGATGACTGCTAAGATGGCCGAATCCAGAAACAGACGTGGTCAAACCAGCTAGTCACATGACTAACCTGCTGGGCAATCCGAGTTTTTTTGAATTGTACAGACAGTTTGAGAGAGAGAGACTGTATGTTCCTGGACTGAGAAGACCTCCCATTGAGGACACGTAAACCTCAAGAGAGAAAAGTCTCCTACATCGAACAAAGTTTAAGAATACTGGGCCGCAACGAAAAGCGAGACCTCCCTACAATCAAGGAATCTACAGAAAGCTCGAAGAACAGTAACTAAAACCATCTTCAGATATTGCCTCAAACTTTTCCACTTTATTCCTTCTGTCTCTATCTGCATGTATGCATGCATGTTAGCGTATGCGTGTCGCGTATCTGTAGGCGTTAACCGAATTAGAGTTTAAGTTCAATAAAGTTCAACCTTTCTTCTTTAAACCTAAGAAAATCTGTTTGGCTGGTTTCTTTGCCTTACAATTGGAAAGCAGTGAACAAGGATTCACCAAGGGGGAGCTTAAAAATGGTGTGTTTAAAATTAAACTCTGTTACAGTAAGACCAAGTGAAGGCTGATAGAGAACCCCAGACCTCTTTCTCACCAGGTCGTAACACCTGGAGACATGGGTTCAAATTCCACGGCTGGTGGAATTTAAATTCAATTAATTAATTTTTTAAATCTGGAATTGAAAGCTAGTCTCAGTAATGGTGCCATAAAAATATAATTGATTGTCGTAAAAACCCATCTGGTACACTAATGTCATTTAGGGAAGGAAATCTGAAGTCCTTACCGGGTCTGACCTACATGTGACTCCAGACTCACAGCAATGCGATTGACTCTTAACTGCCCTCTGAAATGGCCTAGTAAGCCACTCAGTTGTCAAGGGCAATTAGGGATGGACAACAAATGCTGGCCTTGCCATTGACACCCACATCCCATGAAAGTATAAAAGTATTGGCAATATGTTCCAGATCCAAGTGATTTGTGCCATCATCAATTATACCCACAACCCAGTCCTTCCCAGGATGCTAAATACTCCACACATGAACATGCATACAAATCAAATTCTCGCTTTTTCAATGCAAATTCTGTTCAGCTCATAAAATCCTGGACCTTCAGTGGGTGGACGTGGAAATCTATAACTAAATGAAAGTGTTTGAATTTTGCTCATCTCCCCAAATATTTTGTGTTTTTTTCAATTTTCTCCCCTCCTTTCCTGAAAATGTTAACTATGAGGGTCAAATGTATGCTCACCCAGGGTCTATACTGGGGATTGGGGCCTCCACATTAGCAGGCCAGATGGATTTTCCAATTATTAAAATGAAATTTACTCACAGTTATTTTATTTCTTTTACTTTGCTCAGTCCTTGGTACAATCCCTGCAGTCACAACAGTGAATATTCTTTGTTTAAGAGAAAGGATTATTACTGTCCCTGAGTCTCACTGCAGCTCTCGCACATGATTACATTTCAAATTAATTGGGTTATTGGCACGTGACATTGCAAAGGTGAAAGATGCACCATTACAATTGGGAAGTAGTGAGATCAACCAGCACTCAGCAGGGCCTTGTGCTGCAGTACTGCTGTCAATTGTGTGATTCTCATACTCATTAAAGGAAACAAGCCAGTTATTCCCACTCCCCAATCATAATGCTGAACTATATGTCCTGATTATGCTTCTTTCAGAAGCTATTTAAATGTTATTACTGTCCCACATGCATATCAGGCAGAGAGATCTCTAATTGGGTGGTTACTGCAGCAACCGTGTAGGACGTGAAGCTGAAAATAAGATGCAATTCAGGCTCTGAACATTAATGTACTTGAAAATGAGTAACCTATGCAAAAATATAGCCACTTATCCAGAATCCAGAGCTGAAAGTGGAACATTAATGATGTTTGGTGAATATAGATGGTTGGGAATTTTCAATGTCTTTAACTTACCAAAAATATTTATTTGCAAGATGCTCAATTAACTAAAAACTGCAGTCACCATGTAATGAAATTGTCCCTTTAGTAGTCGGACAAAAGCCACCAATGGTATTGTCCAGATGATTAGATGATTGTTGGCCTATTAGAGTTTAATTACAACGTTTGCTAAATTTCACAGATTTTCTGTTATGTAGCTCTGCTCAATCTTTCATTTTCTGGCCAATGCTATTGTGCAGGGGGCCTGTTACCATTTTTGACAGAAGAAAGAAAATTGCCTTTTACTTAGAAAATCAAGCCACAAATTAAAGCCCAATAATTTTCTATGTCTCCAAAAAAATTCTGATGTATATAGTGTTTCTTTGCTCTCCTATTCATTTATATTTTTGCCTGGCAAAACTGCTTTCTGTCCCTGAATTTATACCTAGATAGTAAATACCGACAGCTATGATTCTGAGAGGTAGGAATTGGTTCACACTGGTCTGCTGGCAAGAACTGGACACAGGGAACAATCTCTGTGACTGATGAAGGCTTGATTGAAATTGGGCCATGGGCCTCAATTTAGTTAGGCCAGTGAGCTGCAGACGCCTATTGTGTGTCCATATGTAGTTCTCCAGCAAAGGACAAAGTTAGCTTGGGTGCTAATAGAGGAGTGCCGGGAGATTCACCTCCCATTCTGGGAGACTCAGACAATCCGGTCGGGTTGACAACCCTACGCTCCTCCCAGCACCATTAAATGACACTTTTTTAAAAAGCTTACTTTTTTGGTGGTTGCCATCAGAGGTCCCTTTAAGGATGACTGATGCGGCCTCCAGTAGACCAAGTAGTCCTGAGTGGAGTAGGCCTGATGCAAACGGATTTCCGGAATTAGGTCTACAATTGCTAGGCTCCTTATTAGTATACTTAAGCAGGATAAAGTCTGATTTCGGCTGACGCCAGGGACACCACCACAGTGCTTGTACCAATGTGGAGTCAGATGCGTTTTCAATGCTGTTTAGGTGTGGGCAGTTGACCACCTAAATTGAACCTCTACATTCCTGTTATCCATCCAGAAAATGGGCGGAACAAAGTCCAATAGGTTTCTAGTTTGCCTTTTGTTTGATATTGTTCTTCCCCTTTATTGACCAAAAGTAATGATCTTTGTAATAAAATCCTTACCTAGGATGGTTTGTACTAAAGTGTTTTAATAATAGCAAATTGTGATTAATGCTTATAGTAAATTTATTCCCTAATTGTACATTTATTTGGAAGTTCATTAAACTCTGTTCTTCTGAAGGGCAAATACAAAACCACAGCTGCTTTTCTCTCTTGCATAATGATTTTACCTGCAATAACACCTTATTAAAAGGCTTGATTAAATGGGCCCCACTTGCTGATGTGTAAAGGGTATTGGCTCACTTGCAAAGTTTCATCATCTCCAGATAACTTTTGTCTTTGAAAATAAATCTGGAAAATTCAGGCTTTTACTTTATTGTTACTCCTAGGGTAGTTTAATAATGCTACCATGCTTACTTCTATTGGTTATGTTGCTGTTTTTCTGATCTGTTTTACATTTGATTAAAAATAGGAACAGAAAAATAGTATTACACATCTAGGAAATTAAAGAATATTAGTAGGTTTACCAGGTATGGCATTACTCACAGGCACTCTGGGATCCAGAGCATGCTGTGATAGTTAACTGCTAGCCTAGCATGTGCATTTAAGCCCGCTCTTAAATACTCCTTCTGGGGAAATGACTAAGTAGAAATTCCAGCTAATTACCCACAATTGTAAACTCACATGGTTAATCAGAGAAAAATTATAACTGTTTTCACATTTCTGCCTCCAGGTCAGCAAGCCTGCCTGTTCTGACGAAAGGTGATTGACCTGAAATGTTGACTCTGTTTCTCTCTCCACAGATGCTGCCTGACCTGATGAGTATTTCCAGCATTTTCATTTTTTATTCATCATGAATTAATTGGCTTTTTTTGTCTTTCTTCAAAAAGTAAGGCTGGAATTTTATGGCACCCCACACGAGCGGGCTGGTGGCTTGGTGGGGGGAGGGGGGGCGTAAAATTGAATGGGAGGCGGTGTTGTCATTCCCAGGAACTTCCTGCCCCTGCTGCAATTTTATGTGGGGCAGCGGCGGCGAGAAACGGCCTGCCTGTCCCAGGCCAATCAAGGCCCTTAAGCGGCCAATTAACTGCCACTTTTGGGCCTCCTCTCATTGCCACAGGCATTTTACCAGTTGCGGTCGGGTGGCAAAGGCCCCCAGAAGGCTGCCAGGATTTACCTGGCAGCCTCCTTGTGGGCCCTGGTGGGTGAGCCCACGTGATGTCCCATGGAGAGTCCCCCTGAAGCCCCAACTAAAATAAAGACCCCCCCAATTGATCCTCCTTGCCTCGCCGGGGCCCACCCAATTGTCCCCAGCAAGGCCCCAAATCTTACTTTGTTTCTAGGCCAGCGTCCCTCTTGCTTTTGTCAGCTGGGTGCAGTCCTAACAGTGGCCACCGCTCCCGGTGGGGCTGCTGGGACTAAGAGCTGCTGGCCTTAGGCAGGATCTCCTGCCTCAAGGAGGTGGAAGCCCCATTCAAGGCCAATTAAGGGCTTCAGAGCGAGAAATTATGGTGTGGCTCCCCAGGCCCGGCGGAAGCAGGCTCGCCTTCAACTTTTTGGCCGGTGGGCGGGCCCTCCCCTCCCGCCCAACATAATATTCCAGCTTGAGTTTTGTGTTTGTAACAGAGTATGGGGCTGCAAAATTTGGCTCCTTAGCACTCTCTTTTTTGTGCTATGAGTGGCGTTTTGGTTCCAAAATAGCATTCGGGCACTAACACATTCTTGGTGCAAGCCCAGTCCTGTGCCATTTTGGTGAAGATATTAGCATGTGTGGAGGGAGAGTCTGCCGAAGCTGGCATATTCTGATGTGAATCAGCATGTAATGCTGATTTAATGCCCACACTGCCATTTTGGAGCTCAACACGCCAGTTTAATGTGTCTCTTAAACATGCACAACTGAACACACATTCAGCAGTAGGAAGGATCACACCGCCCACCCCCTCACCAGTGCTATTCAACGGTATCATCAACTACTTACAGGTTCATTGCTGATTGATTTCTACGGCCTCTTTCTGCAATTATAGAAGTGTTTGGTGGTTTCTAGAGATGGTTAATGTCGCTGAAGTCTACAGGGAGTGCTTTGGCACATGCTGAAGGATTTTGTCTTGACTTCAAGGATTCTGCACAAACCACTTGCTCACAGACATGGTTGCAGTAGCATACATTCCCCTTGGACTACAGGATGAGAAAGAGAATGAGAAGAGGCGATTCAGAGCAGGACAAGATGCTGGACGGGTTGGGTGGGGGGACAGGAAAGGCTCTCAGCAGGAGGCTATATCTGCCCAGGGTGTTCAGGGAGCAACTCTCCTACCTGAACCTCAGCAAAGAACAATGTGTGAGACATTTGTGCTTCAGTACGGCCATCCTCGCTGAAATCTGCCATCTAGTGCAGCCTCAACTGCAACCTCAGTGCAGGGCAAGGATCACATTACCAGTGGCTGTGAAGATGACTGTTGCCATGAATTTGTATATGCCTCACTCCTTCCAGGATGAGGAGGAAGTGGTCAGTGTGAGAAGAAGGATTAAATATGAGGATACCATCATCTTTCTTGGGTTCAGCCCTGCTGCTGGCCACACTTCAGTGGTGGCTGCTCCAGTGATGTCTCCTCCACTGGGCTAAGCAGATGCAGTCATGTCTGTCCCCTGCTGGTTAGGTGCTGCTGCCTCTGTTTATGCATCAACTTGTCCTGCAAGAGAGAGGGAAGTGTGTCAGTGGGTTTGGTGCAATCTGTTTGGGTATCATGCCTGTCATTGTTGAATAGCTGATAGTGTGTGCAATCTGTGAGATGTGGGTGTGAGACTTGCAGCAGTGCTAAGTGTGTGAGGGTGACGTGAAGCTATGAATGTGAAGTATGTGTCATGATTGAAAGAGAATGTTGGTAGATGAGTGATTAGGGTGTGGTGCATTTAGCAGTTATGTGAGGCTAGTGGTGCAGTTGGTGGGATTTGGTATTTGAAGATGAATTAATTGATCTTGACCATTCATGTAAGCTTCCACTGTCAGCATTGACCACTGTCAGGAAAACTTTATATGCCAAATGGGAAATACTAATTTCATCAGTTGGAAACTTATATTAGAATTTTAATGGAAAAAAAATCCTGCAGTAACTTTTAAAAAAACTAGCAGCCAAGATGGCCACTGCCATTTACATCTGAAATACCAGGAGATTGAACTGGAGACAAAAAGTCTAACAAAAAACCCAGCCAGAACAATGCTTTGGTTAACTGAGTAGATTAGCCAGATCACCCTCATTAGCGGGACATTCCAAACCATCTCAAGGCATTCATAAATGGGGCCATCCCTCCAGGGGGTAAACACTGCCAACCCCAACTAAGAGAAGTTTTGGGTTTAAGACTTTTGACCTCATTAAAATCAAAGGGGAGTGAAAGAACCATGTTCTGGAAGTTTTGTCAAACAGATAAGCAGACAGGCAGTAACTGAGTGTACAGGAGCAAAGAAGGCTGCTGCTCCCCTATCCCTCTCTCTTTCTCTGGAAAACATCAAGTGAAAACCGTCAGTGACTGGGGATCCTCCAAGCCTACAGACTGCTGCAGCCAGCAACCAGGGGAAGAGAGACACGATGGGCCGAAAGGCCTATTTCAGTGCTGTATCTCTCTCTATGACTCGAACTGCAATTCAGTCTTCAAGCACCCTGAGCAAAGTGGGCCAATCAAAATGCACTTTGAGCAGCGAGGATTTCAAGAATACAGTTTCAGCTGAGGACTACCGGATCATCCACTTTACAGACTGTATTTAAGTTCCATTTATTCTGCACTTTAATTCAACCACCAAATCTATTTTCCCTCGTGTAATCTTCGTGTGTTTTTGATTCCCCTGTGAATGTGTAGCGTATTTTTAAATTGGATTAGAGTGTTAAGTATAATAAACTTACCTCTTTCTTGTTTAAACTCAAGAAAACCTGTCCGACTGGTTCTTTCATAATCACAGTAAAGGAAAAAGGTAAAACACTCACGGAGGTGGTAAGCACAGCGATTATTTAAAACAAATAAACCCTGTTGCAGTCAAATAAGAGAAAGGGGCAAGAAGAGAGCCTGAGGCCTCCTCCTCACCTGGCCATAACAGAAATTTGGGATATAGGAGCCACAAGATCCCTTCTGCTGGGAAAAGGCATGACCTTTCCCCCAGATAATGCAGTGAATGCTTGAGTGTTAGTGAATGGTATTGGAGGGTGGTGTTTGCCCAAACCTTTATATCGGGTACACTTCGAGTGCAACCTAGTTTTGGGACCGGTAACTGTGGGGATTGTCCCTAGTTTGCCTGTGGACGGGGTCAACCTGCTTGGATAATGATATGATGGGGGCGAAGGTGGTAGCTTCTCCAGCAGTGGTAGAGAGACCGAAGGAGGTCAGAGAGACGGGGCAGTTGCAGGAGACAGTCCCCAGCATTTCCCCAGACTGTGTGGTGACTCGGTCCATTCCAAACCAGCTCCACCAGAGGAGGCTGAACTGGCATTGCAGACAGATGACCCAACTGTCTGGTTATCTGAAACCTTCTTTGGGCAGTGAAAGGATCCAAGAATCGGTTAAACAGATCTTTCCTAGTTAAGGCTCAGCAAGCTGACCCAGTATTAAAGAAGATATCACAGACTTCCCAAACTGAAACTGAAGCAGAGGGAGTCGCAGAGTGCAAATATTTAAAGAATGAGGTGCTGATGAGGAGGTGGAGACCTCCTCACAGAGCTGTGAGCAAAGAGTGGACAGTGGTTCACCAGATAGTGGTGCTGCCGATGTACTGTAAAGAAATATTAAGAATGGCCTATGAGCTCCCAATGGCTGGACATGTTGGTGTACAAATAACCAAAGCCCATATAAGACAGCATTTTGACTGGCCAAAACACCACAAAGATGTGGTGGAGTTCTGTAAAATATGCCACACGTGCCAGGTTGTGGGGAAGACTCGACCTGCAGTAAAACCTGCATCCCTAATTCCCATACTCGCTTTTGGGGAACTCAGCAGAATGCTGGTGGATGGTGGGGAACCCTGCTGAAAACAAAAGGGGGCAGCCAAGCACAGTTCTGTCAGACAGTTAGGGAGGAAGGGAATGAAAAGTACAGTGAGAACAGGGAAAAGGAGGGCCCGGAGGATTCCCAACTGGAAACCCCTGCTGTCCAGTTAGCCAACCCTGAAATATCGGAAAAAATAGACCGCACACTCTCCTATGTAAATGCAGGCCAAAGTAGCAGTGTACAAAGGCTGCTAACAGCATTTACAGAAACCTGCAGGGAAAAGAAAGGTTCCCAAAAAGGCAAACCAACAGTGAGGATGATGCCTCACCTAGTCAAAGTGCCGCAGGGGAGTGCAGTGAAAATTGGACAGATACCTGCAAGCAGGGATGTCCCAGAGGACATGGGGGTGGTTAACAAAGAGACCCTCCCCACAGTAAAGGGAAAAGGGAAACAAAACTGACCTCAAGTAAACAGCACTTGTGTGACTCACCAGAAAACTAAAAGTGAGGTCAAGGTGGATCTATCCACTGAAGAACCCAGTGATCAGGGCCCAAATCCAAAGCTAATCAAACCCAACAATTTCAATTCTGAATTCAACAAGAACAAGGGCCCAGGGGAAATTTTAGACACCTCACAGGGGCTTAAAGCCAATTAATTACCCACTACCACTATAAGAAGAAAAATTATCAAGGTGCTGGAACCTGAATGGTTAAAGCCATGTGTTGCAAAAACAGCAGTTGAGGGGTTAAAGCTTGTACATACAGGAGAACTTGACTTAAATAACAATGGAAATTTGCAGACCCCAAGCTTCACCAGCAATCACATGTTTATTGAGGAGCACATCCCCAGGGTATTACAAATTGATACTAGAAAAACCCTAACCCCATTTGACAGCACGTGACCATCCCAGACAAAACTCCAAAAAATTAAATCAGCATTGCTGTTGCAGAGATTAATTGTGAATTTGGCGAGTGAATGAGAATGAATGGGTTGAATTGTATTCAGGTGCCGGGCTACACGGTGGCGCCTATAAACTCAGCCCGCATTCGCGTAGGGTCTCATTTAAATAGAAGAGGCGGAGTGGCCGCCCCGATGACATAGAAGGGGCGACCCCCCTGTCCCCGGCAATGTGCCCGGTGCTACTGTGCAAGCGCTGGCCCCATTTTTAAAGGGCTATAAGCCCTTAGGAGAAATTTAAATTTTTAAACGTATATTGAAGAATGCTTCCATAAAAATTGCAGACATAATGGAGGCCCTTTCCCATCCCCCCAATGATTTTTTAAGGGACATCGCCACAAAAATGAATCTTTATTACCAACCCGCACTTGCCCCCCCAACCTCTTTACATTTGCCCTTCAACCCCTTCCCACCATCCCCACATCCACTTAAAATTGATTTACCCGCTCTTTCATCCCTCACGCCCTGAAAATTTTATTCCTCCCCCCTCCCCACCAGGTTCTCACCCGGAACTCCATACGGTGTTCCGAAGGTGCGCGGAGCACAAACGCCAGCCATAATATCAGAGTGGGACAGCCACCGCCTGCAGGTAACTTTATTTAAATATTTTAAATGTTCTTTTGCATATTTAGATGAAGGGCCCGCCGCTGTGCGGCGGTGGGGGGGGGGGCTGCACCGAGGTCCCGCCACTGCCAGTAATATGCGGCGGGCCCTTCTCGACTTCATGGGTCGAAGCAGGCCTCTCCCCGTATCATTTTACAGGCCCCTGCGCCATGACCCGCGGCGTCAAGGGGCCGGTAAAATTTGGCCCAATGTGTGTTTTCCTCTTTTTCTTTTCCACTCCTTTAATGAAATACTCCTATTGTTGCATTTCATTCTGCATGGAATGGAGGTGTCAGGAAAACCCGATATGCCAAATGGGAAATATTAATTTTATTGGTTGGAAACTTACATTAGACTTGCAATGGAAAAAAAAAACAACAGTAACTTTTAAAAAACTAGCAGCCAAGATGGCCACTGCCATTTACATCTGAAATGCCAGGAGATTGAACTGGAGACAAAAAGTCTAACAATAAGCCCAGCCTGAACAATGCTTTGGTTAACTGAGTAGATTAGCCACATCACCATCATCAGCAGGACATTCCAAACCATCTCGAGGCATTCATAAATGGAGACGTCCCTCCAGGGGGTAAACACTGCCAACCCCACCTCAGAGAGGTTTTGTGTTTTATACTTTCGACCTCATTAAAAACAAAGGGGAGTGAGAGAACCATGTGACTGTCTGTTCATCTCCAAAGAAACTGGATGTTTTGTCACACTGACAAGCAGACTGGCAGTAACTGAGTGTACAGCAGCAAAGAAAGCTGCTGGTCCCCTGTTCCTCTCTCTCTCCCAGAAAATACCAAGGGAAAACCATCTGCGACTGGGGTGACCCTCCAAGCCTACAGACTGCTACAGCCAGCAACCAGGGGAAGAGAGACAACTGCATTTCTGCCTTCAAGCAACCCTGAGCAAAGTGAGCTAATCAAAGTGCACTTTGACCAGCGAGGATTTCAAGAATACAGTTTCAGCTGAGGACTACCGGATCATCCACTTTACAGACTGTGTTTAAGTTCCATTTATTCTGCACTTTAATCAAACCACCAAATCTATTTTCCCTCGTGTAATCTCCGTGTGTGTGTTTGATTCTCTTTTGAATGTGTACATGAATGTGTAGCATATTTATAAATCGGATTAGAGTGTTAAGTATAATAAACTTACCTCTTTCTCGGTTAAACTCAAAAAAACCTGTCCAACTGGTTCTTTCATAATTTGTAAAGGAAAAAGGTAAAACACTCACTGAGGCAGTAAGCACAACCACTGTTTAAAAGGAATAAACCCCGTTGTGGTCAAGTAAGAGAAAGGGGCAAGAAGGGAGCGTGAGACTCCCTCCTCACCTGGCCGTAACACCACCACAGTAATCTGCTCCCACTGACTATGCTCATTTTGTTTGGAGGGCCTCCTGGCCTACTGAGGGTAGAGGACCTCTCTCCTCCTTACCACCTCCTCTACCAAGGGGTCCAGTGCATCAGAGAACTTTGGAGTGCACACTCTCTCCATTGCCCATAATTCACTCTTCTTCCTGCTCACACTCTCATCTACAACCAGTTCCAGCACCTGCTCCCCTTCCTTTAAGTAGCCCTAGCCTCTCACAAACATGCCTCCACCCCGCCCCGCTGAGACGTGCAGCCGCTCAACAGCAGTTTAGTGCTCTCTGCATACAGCAATCATGCAAATCAGCAGGCAGCACAAAGTTGGCATGCTGCCAGCATTGGAAGCAACGGGCACGAGTTAACACCACATCACAATCCCCTTTTTGGGGACTATTGACTTTAGCTCCCTGAGACTTTAACGTGTGATGTCTGGAATTCTGCATATATTTGTATATAAAATGAATGAGCTATTGTAATACAGCAAAAAGCATGGATTGTGAATGAACCTGGTTCACATTAGACTCTTAGAGGCTCCATGGCTATTAAATGACTTGCTCAAAAAAAGCATTGAGAGTGAAATCACTGTGAAAGAAAATCAAGCATTGTGTAAAAGGGCCAGCTGATTTGTTAGCACCCAGTTTGTGCTACCTCTGCAGGTAACATATTTTCACCCCCATTGTCTTTTCATTGCAGGATAATACTTCTTCGCTATATTGATTTGTATTGGGGAAATAATTATTTAAATTTGTAGTGAACCTCACACAGGTCTTCTATTGATTTGCTTGAGCCTGCTAGGTTGAGAGAGCTCTTGAGCAACTTTGAAACAACTATGTGAATAGATATTAATGCTTAGTTTTCAAAAAATTTTATTAAATGTACATCAAAGCTCCCTAGTGATAGTCAGTAAACAATACAGACCAGGAATATCTCATTCTCAGTGTCAAGTCTTCTGGGTTAGCTGATTGCTTCAGTCCCTCAGGCTAGAGAGAAGAATAGAGCAGAAGCTAAGGTCGTGATCACCATCACAATCCAGTGACTACTGCTGAATTGGGCATATGTGGGAACATCGGCTGAAGCAGAATTGGATTTGTCTGTGATGTCCTTCATGAACACATTTTTTCAGGTCAAGCATGATGAATGGTCAGTTGGGTGGGTGACCAGTACCCAGGCAGTCAGACCCCAAGATGCTTTCATGATAGCAATGGAGAAAATTAGGAAGGATTTTTTTCGGAACCAAAGTGGGTGGAATTTTACCTGCCAATAATTTTAACAAGAAAAAATGGATGAGTACAAAACAGAATATACTGCAATTGTTTTGCCATTTCTTCGCTCTTGAATTTCATTTTCTCAGAGGTTTTTTAAACTTCCCTGGCCTTAGATGATGTCATCAGAGCTAGCTGACAGCACTGAGAACAGCAGAGGAATTGTGAAATGGAAGACACTCTCCCAGATTTCAGGAAACAATCTTATCTCTCCCAGTCAGTCAATTTTCAGGACCAAATCCGTCAAGAACATCTGTTGTGCATTTATCTATTCTTACCAGCTGTTCTCACTGAGGAACCCTTGACAGCCACAATCATGCAGAAATCCCTGATTCAAATACAAAAAAAAATCAAACATACAATAGCTCTGCTAGTGCAATTTTTAAATCAGAGAATGAATTGTGAGATTATGTTATTTATATGAAAGAAGCTGACATTTCTAACCACTTTAATGTACCTCTTGCTAATGGAGCAGCTTCCAGTTCTGGTAGCTTGTGACCACATGGCTGATCCCACTGCATTCTAAGATGTGACGTTATAGCTAAGGGTTAACACAGTGCTCTTTATGAACAAAGTGGGAGGGTTACACCTGAAACATTAACGCATATTATCCCTTTCAGATGTTGACAGACCTGCTAAAAACTTGCAATATTTTCCAGTTTTAGTTCAGAACTTCACCAGTTATAGCTTTCTTTTCCTCACATTTTTTTAAATGGTTACATGAAGTGATTACAATCAAAACATCTTCTCTTGGAATTTAGATGAAGCTTCCCTCTTATGGTTTATGGTCATCTGGAATCCAAACCAAGATTATTTTCCTTTTAATTATTTATGTGTGCATATTACTAACTATAAATTGGAGGCTAATAAAATACGTTTCCACTCACTTATAAAAACATCATACAGTAATAATCCCAACTTCTGATCATAACTGAGAAATTATGGAGCACTTCATGCGCACAGTAACAGCTTTGATTGTAGTAAACCTGATATTGGACTGCAGAAGATATGAACTTGGTTTAGTAATGAGAAAAGTTACTTTAATTATGGGAGATACATATAAAAATGGAATCTGTAACTTCAATTATTTGAAACCTTTAATCATTTGATATTAAATGTTTTTGTAAATGTATCGAGGTAATTTTGACTGGGCGGTAGTGTATAATAGGCAATATTGGATTCGTCGCCTGTTATACATCTCTCCCAATTTTTACTTCCTATCGACTTGATGGAAATGAAAATTGTGAGAAGTGTATAACAGGCAGGTGATCCAGTATCACTTGTTATACACCATCACCCAAATTCAAAATTACCTCCAAGAAGTTGCAAATTTAAGATAGTTATTGTTTTCAAAATCCTTGGCTATATTATTCAACCTTTTCCTTGATAAGTGAATATCTGTCCATTATTTCAAGTAGAGAATGTGAAATAGTAGTCAATAATATAACTGGTGATATTTTTGAATTTCAAAAAATTTGTTCTTGTGATGTATCAACATTAGTAAGGCAGCATTTACCTCCTTTGTTTAATTGTCCCAAAAGCGTAAAAAGTTAGCTACATAGTGTGGAACTGAAGTCACATCTAGGTTAGATTAGCAGGTCCCTTCCCTGAAGGACAATAGAGAACCAGTTGGTTTTTACAACAATCCATTTTTCTCATACTATCCCACAAATTACCTGATTTGCTGAATTCATATCATTTTTCCATGCTGGGATTATGACCCCATAACCGCTAGGTTGCTAGTCCAGGACCATAAGCACCAGGCTAACCTAAACTTTTAGAAGACAATGGCAACAAAATTGGGCTGCACAGTGCCGCTGTTTTTTTTGTGCCGTCGCTATGTAAGTCTTGATGTGAAAAAAGCAGAGTCCACAACGCTTCCGGCCGCTTCTGGCATGGTCCCCACAGCTCCCCATGCTGGAAAGGGTGCTGGCACAAGCATGCCATGCATGCGCTGCAAGCGTCAGGAGTGGTCTGATAGTAATGCTAGTCAGCCATTCCAGTTGATTTGATGCAAGTTTTCATAACTTCAGCCGTGCAGGTCCTGTCTACACATGTGCTAATCACTCACAGCTGAACATGCATTCAGCTCCATTAAGGACCCCCACTAGCACTATTTAAAGGGCCAGCCATCCGACTTGCAGGTGAGGTGCTTTAGACTTACATCTGCTCTGGCAACGTTTGTGGAAGTACTGTGGCTTGTTTTAAGAGGTCTGTTGTTGAGCTGGTGCATTCATTCAGCGAAGGAAGAAGATTTAGTCACCTCTATACATTAAAATTCTGCAGCAGGTATCGTGGCTGTAGCTGTAGTGCCTCTGGGTCTGCAACACAACTGAGAAATGAAGCAGTTCTCTGCACTCTGTCTCAGTTAAGTACTTGACCAATCTCTGAACAAACCACATCTATTATGACACTTCCTATTTACCATATTAGCCATCTTGGAGGGAAAAATTAATTTCCCAATGAAAAATAGGATAAAATATGTATTGTGGTAACGAACGACCTGTTAATGAGATTGCATATATCAAAACTGGATATTCCTGTGACTTTGTTAGTGGGTCATTAATTGTAAATATAAACAAGAATTCTCCAGTGATTATTAGAAGCTTATTGTAGTAATATTTCAGGGTTTTTTTTCTTACATATCTTATAAGTCTTTCAGTTGCTTCCTTTCCAGGCTAAAAAGTCCAAGTTTCCCCAAACTTTCCCCATAACTCAGTCTTCTGAGACTGAGGATCAATCTCGTGGCTCCCTTCTGCAGCACTTGAATGTTTTTGTTATTTCACAGTGACCAAAACTAGACATGGTATAGAAGCTGCAGTCTGACAGTAATGTTACATCATTCTGTCCCATGGTTTATATTCTACTCTTTTAGCTCTGTAATTCAACATCCTATTGGCTTTGTTGACTGCTGCTCTGAAGTGGTTGTACAATTCCAGCGTTAAACCTATAATGCCTCCTCGGTCTCTTTCAGCTTCATTCTTGAATTTTTTTCAATGCCATTCATGGATTATGTGCAGCGTCTATTGCTTTCTTCTAATGTGCAGAACTTTACATTTGTCTGTACTAAATGTCATCTATCATTAATCTGCTCACTTACATATCTTGTCCAACTTGTTCTGTAGTTTCTGAGCTATCTCTTCTGATTCCATTGTTCCTCCTAGTATAGTATTATCAGGACATTTCACCACTTTTGTGTTGAATTACTGAATCCAAGTCATTTATATAAATTAGAAACAGTAGTCCCAGCAATTGGCCCTAACTCACCAACCCAGCACTCCAGCCTCACACAGACATAATTCCTCTAATGAGTGCTCATTGTTTCCTAACCTTCAACCACCTTCTTATCCAGTCAAAGGGTTTATCCTGAAGCCTTACAACATTGAGTTTGAGTCATATTTTTTCATGTCAGACTTTGTCAAATGCCTTTTGGAAATTGAACTACACCACATCATAGGGCTTACCACAGTTCACTTGGTTGAGGATTTGAGCAGGTGATCAGGTAGGATCTTTTTCTGAATCCGTGTAGACAACTGTTAACTAGATTATTGTTGTACAGATGATCCTGGAGTTTATTCCTGATAATTGTTTCCACTACTAATCATGGAATGGAAGTAAGACCAATGGGTGTGTAGTTACCTGTCTCTGTTTTGTTTCTCTTTTTAAGAACAGCACCACATTAACTTATTTCCAATCCTGGTGCCTCTCAGTGTCTAAAGACTCCCTGATAACTTTGAAGAGTAGTCATTGTC
The DNA here is from genome assembly GCF_036365525.1 of Heterodontus francisci. Classification (NCBI taxonomy): domain Eukaryota; kingdom Metazoa; phylum Chordata; class Chondrichthyes; order Heterodontiformes; family Heterodontidae; genus Heterodontus; species Heterodontus francisci. The sequence goes on along the minus strand of NC_090375.1, from coordinate 112,116,690 downwards.
ATTATCTAGATAACTGCAGCAGCCATTTTGCATACAGCAAGACCCCACAAACAGCAATGGGACAAACAATCAGTTTAGTTAGTTGCGATATGTTGGTTGAAAGAGAAAGTGTTGATCAGTATATCTCTCTGCTCTTCTTCAAGTCATAGGGTTTTGGTTTAATATCACATCTGCAGGAGAATGATGCTTCTAAAAATGTGGCATTCCCTCAGCACTGCATTGAAATGTGCACCTAGACCTTGTGCATAAGTTCTGGAATCAGTTTTAAATGCATAACCTTCTGACTCAGAGCTGAGGGGCTGTTGTGATAGCACGTTTGTTAGTATGTTAAGATAATATGTTTGATAGAATAAGTATAATCATTTGAATATATGTTTATGCAAATATATACATCATCACAGAAAGTGATGTAATACCAGACATTGCAGCCATATTGCTCAGTCAGTAGCACATGTACGCAGAAGCAAGAAGAAGACTTCCAATAAAACTTTGTGTTCAATCTCCCTTTTGATTGTGTTTGTATTAGTCTAAAGCCCCAGATAATACAATATAGTGGCAGCAGTGGTGAACCGGCAGCAGTAATCAGCAGCTGAATCGACAGTTGGAATCAGAAGCCTTGCCAGAAGCAGCATGACGGGACCAAAGCTCTCATATTGGGAGAGCAAGGTGTTAGTGGTGAGATTCGGAGTGTCCTGAGTGCACCCCAGGCTTGCCCCACCCTGGCTAAGTAAAGGTAGTCCCAGTATTAGCCAGAAAGACCAGGGCAGCGCCGTGTTTGGGCATGAATTTCTTCCTGTCATTGTCATACTTTCGCGCCACTGGCTGACCCCGTGGCCAGAGCCTCTCCTGCCTGCAAGCTCGAAGCCCACGCTGCAGCAACACATCTCAGGGCATGGCACAAGCTCAGCTCCCTAGACATTGTGGTTAGCTGCAGCTCCCATACTGAGACTAGCTCCTTAGGGGAAAAAGCAATAGAAGGCTGAGGTGATGGCAGCCAGATTCCCCAAGATGAACTAGAAAGTGTCTGATGTTGCGGGAGAGTTCAAAGTATTTAAAAAGAGGATGGAGTTATGTTTCTTGGCCCATGAAGTTGTAGATGCTGAAAAGCAAGCCATAAAAATCAGGAAAGTAGTCGGAAAATGAAGGCCATGTGGAATAAATACCTCTGGTTTGTCAGATTCTGATGAGAAGGATCCTGCAAAGTTATGGTCAACATTAGAAGCCCAGCTCTAAGTGAAAGTAAATTTTAGAATAAACCGCTTAGAGCTCATGTGATATAGGGAGAAAACCAATGAGTGCTTAGATAATTTTGTCAGTAGATGTAGGGAGAAAGCAAAAGAATGTGACTTTACGGATGTACAACTCAGAACGCAGATCTACTGGAAAAGCCAAATGGACACAGCATAGAGAGCGTGTTACGGGACGTTTGCAGATATGAGGTCATTGTGGCTGAAAAACAGTGTTTGCAAGCTTTAGAGTCTGAAACATCCGTTGGTGCGATATCAAGGGTGCCCAAGCAAAACAAGGTGTGCAGTAACAGTGGGCTCTCCCATAAACCGCCTAGATGCCCAGCGTACGCAGACACATGCAAATTCTGTGGGCTTAGAAGACATCAGGCCAAGCTCTACAGAAGGCCCAGCAGCAGGAGCTTAGGAAGCCAGAGCGGGCAGCGATCCAATCGCAGAGGCACACCACCCACAGGTGAAGGTAAGTGCGATAGTTCTAGGCATCGCCATAAGCACCAACCCATCCCTGAAATGAGGGCATGCTGGACACAACTGGATGAAGTGGATCAAGGTGATGTTACTACTCATGAGCAGCTATTTCACATGATCACCCTAGTGGAACAGGTTAATTCCATAACCAAAACGGAAGCTTTTGCAACACTGCACATCATTTGCACAAATAAAACTGAGACACATCAACTGCAAATAAAGGTAGATCCAGGTGCAAGTGCCAATACTCTACCTCTCTGCACTCTTTTTATTTATTCATTCATTGGATGTGGGCATCGCTGGCTAAGCTAGCATTTATTGCCCATCCCTAATTAACCTTGAGAAGGTGGTGGTGAGCCTTCCTAAACCTCTGCAGTCCATGTTGGGTAGGTACACAGTGCTGTTAGGAAGGGAGTTCCAGGATTTTGACCCAGCGACAATGAAGGAATGGCAATATAGTTCCAAGTCAGGATGGTGTGTGGCTTGAGGGGAACTTGCAGGGGGTGGTGTTCCCATGCATCTCTTGCCCTTGACCTTCTAGGTGGTAGAGGCCGCGGGTTTGGAAGGTGCTGTCGAAGGAACCTTGGTGAGTTGCTGCAGTGCAGCTTGTAGATGGTACACGCTGCTGCCACTGTACATTGGTGCTGGAGGGAGTGAATGTTGAAGGTGGTAAATGGGGTGACAATCAAGCGGGCTGCTTTGTCCTGGATGGTGTCGAGCTTTTTGCGTGTTGTTGGCATTGCACCCATCCAGGCAAGTGGAGAATCTATCGACCCGCTGTGGAAATGCAGTGTGCACATTCGGGAGAAGCCAGGGATCGAACTGGATGGCATGGAGAGACAAGGCAACATCCGCCGACTGCAGCTTCATGTTTGCCCATGGTTGAAAAGGACAGTTCCATTCGGTTTATATTTGGACCCAAGGAGATTAAACAAGCCTTGAGATGTCCACACAAGATAACAACACTGTAAGAACTGAACCCAAAATTTGCAGGAGTGAAACACTTCTCTAAGATAGATATCAAGAATGGATATTGGTCTGTACATCTGTCAAAAGAAGACGAGAGCTGACGACATTCGGACCCTTTTTGGCAGGTACTGTCTCCCCCGTCTATCTTTCGGGTTATCAGTCAGCCAAGCCATTTTTCAGCAACACATGGACCAAATAACAAAACGACCAAGAAACAAGCTTTGTTAGCTGAGTCCTGTCTTCAATATTATGATCCACAGAAAGCAACATTGCTGGAAGTAGTTACATCACAGAAAGGCCTTGGTGCATGACTTCTTCAGGACGGCAAACATGTTGCTTTTGGATCAAAACGCCTCCACAGGCAAATTACTCTAACATTAAAAGGCAAACCCTTGCGCTTGTCTTTTGGATCACCAGGTTCCACACGTACTGAATTGGGAGAAATTTGAGACAGACCACAAATGTTTGGAAATGATCTGGAGAAAACCGTTTACTAGTGCAGCGCCTCAACCCCAGAGATTAATCATTAAGGTTCAAGGTTATAACTGTGATGTCAGATGCAAACTCGGTAGTCAGATGGTCCTATTGGAGATTCTAAACAGACTGCCTAATCCTCAAAAGGCACGAGACATACCGCTCGACTTCCAGGTCGACGAAGTGTGTGCAAGCCTAGAGGTGTCTACAACTTGATCTGCTTCATGGATCACAAGTGATAGGAGCTCTGGAGAGAGACATCTCAAGACCCTGTACTCATGTCCTTTGGGGAAGGAAATCTGCTGTCCTTACCTGGTCTGGCCTACATGTGACTCCAGACCCACAGCAATGTGGTTGACTCTTACATGTCCTCTGAGATGGCCTAGCAAGCCACTCAGTTGTATATAACCGCTACAAAGTCAATAAAAAGGATTGAAACCGGACGGACCACCGGGCATCAACCTAGGTACCGGAAACGACAACGGCAAACCCAGCCCTGTCAACCCTGCAAAGTCCTCCTTACTACCAACTAGAAGGACAATGGCAGCAAATGCATGGGAACACCACCACCTGCAAGTTCTCCTCCAAGTCACACACCATCCTGACTTGGAACTATATCACCGTTCCTTCACTGTCGCTGGGTCAAAATCTTGGAACTCCCTTCCGAACAGCACTGAGGGTATACCTACCCCACATGGACTGCAGCGGTTCAAGAAGGCAGCCCACCACCACCTTCTCAAGGGCAATTAGGGATGGCCAATAAATGCTGGCCTGGCCAGCGATGCCCACATCCCATGAATGAATAAAAAAAAACTCATAACCCTGTGGCAGATTGTTGTGGATGGGTGACCTGAAACCATCCAGGAGATCCCCACAGATCTGAGAACATATTGGCCTTATCAGGACGAGATGGGTATTTCAAATGGAGTGCTCTTCAAAGGATGCCATGTCCTAATTCTGGCATCACTTCAGTCTGACGTACTTGGTCAGCTCCACCAGGGCCACATGGGAATAGAGAAGACGAGACGACTTACTCGTGAGTCAGTGTTCAGGCCTAGCATTAGCAAGGACATCGACCAGGTAGTGAGGGCTTTTTTTTTAGAATATTACAGCGCAGTACAGGCCCTTCGGCCCTCGATGTTGCGCCGATCATCTGACCTACACTATTCCATTTACATCCATATGTCTATCCAATGACCACTTAAATGCCCTTAAAGTTGGCGAGTCTACTACTGTTGCAGGCAGGGCGTTCCACGCCCCTACTACTCTCTGCGTAAAGAAACTACCTCTGACATCTGTCCTATATCTTTCACCCCTCAACTTAAAGCTATGTCCCCTCGTGTTTGCCATCCTCATCCGAGGAAAAAGACTCTCACTATCCACCCTATCTAACCCTCTGATTATCTTGTATGTCTCTATTAAGTCACCTCTCCTCCTCCTTCTCTCTAACGAAAACAACCCCAAGTCCCTCAGCCTTTCCTCGTAAGACCTTCCTTCCATACCAGGCAACATCCTAGTAAATCTCCTCTGCACCCTTTCCAAAGCTTCCACATCCTTCCTATAATGCGGTGACCAGAACTGCACGCAATACTCAAGGTGCGGCCTCACCAGAGTTTTGTACAGCTGCATCATGACCGCGTGGCTCTGAAACTCGATCCCCCTACTAATAAAGGCTAACACACCATATGCCTTCTTAACAGCCCTATTAACCTGGGTAGCAACTTTCAGGGATTTATGTACTTGGATACCAAGATCTCTCTGCTCATCTACACTACCAAGAATCTTCCCATTAGCCCAGTACTCTGTATTGCTGTTACTCCTTCCAAAGTGAATCACCTCACACTTCTCCGCATTAAACTCCATTTGCCATCTCTCAGCCCAGCTCTGCAGCCTATCTATGTCCCTCTGTACCCTACAACACCCTTCGACACTATCCACAACTCCACCGACCTTCGTGTCATCCGCAAATTTACGAACCCACCCTTCTACACCCTCATCCAGGTCGTTTATAAAAATGACAAACAGCAGTGGCCCCAAAACAGAACCTTGCGGTACACCACTAGTAACTAAACTCCAGGATGAACATTTGCCATCAACCACCACCCTCTGTCTTCTTTCAGCTAGCCAATTTCTGATCCAAAGCTCTAAATCACCTTCAACCCCATACTTCCGTATTTTCTGCAATAGCCTACCGTGGGGAACCTTATCAAACGCCTTACTGAAATCCATATACACCACATCCACGGCTTTACCCTCATCCACCTGTTTGGTCACCTTCTCGAAAAACTCAATAAGGTTTGTGAGGCACGACCTACCCTTCACAAAACCGTGCTGACTATCGCAAATGAACTTATTCTTTTCAAGATGATTATAAATCCTGTCTCTTATAACCTTTTCCAACATTTTACCCACAACCGAAGTAAGGCTCACAGGTCTATAATTACCAGGGCTGTCTCTACTCCCCTTCTTGAACAAGGGGACAACATTTGCTATCCTCCAGTCCTCCGGCACTACTCCTGTCGACAATGACGACATAAAGATCAAGGACAAAGGCTCTGCAATCTCCTCCCTGGCTTCCCAGAGAATCCTAGGATAAATCCCATCTGGCCCAGGGGACTTATCTATTTTCACTCTTTCCAAAATTGCTAACACCTCCTCCTTGTGAATCTCAATCCCATCTAGCCTAGTAGGCTGTATCTCAGTAATCTCCTCGGCAACATTTTCTTTTTCTACTGTAAATACTGACGAAAAATATTCATTTAACGCTTCCCCTATCTCCTCTGATTCCGCACACAACTTCCCACTACTATCCTTGATTGGCCCTGTTCTAACTCTTATAATTCGTTTATTCCTGATATACCTATAGAAAGCCTTAGGGTTTTCTTTGATCCTATCCGCCAATGACTTCTCGTGTCCTCTCCTTGCTCTTCTTAGCCCTCCCTTTAGATCCTTCCTGGCTAGCTTGTAACTCTCAAGCGCCCTAACTGAGCCTTCACGTCTCATCCTAACATAAGCCGCCCTCTTCCTCTTGACAAGCGCTTCAACTTCTTGAGTAAACCACGGCTCCCTCGCTCGACAACTTCCTCCCTGCCTGACAGGTACATACTTATCAAGGACACGCATTAGCTGCTCCTTGAATAAGCTCCACATTTCGTTTGTGCCCATCCCCTGCAGTTTCCTTCCCCATCCTACACATCCTAAATCTTGCCTAATCGCGTCATAATTTCCTTTCCCCCAGCTATAATTCTTGCCCTGCGGTATATACCTGTCCCTGCCCATCGCTAAGGTAAACCTAACCAAATTGTGATCACTATCGCCAAAGTGCTCACCTACATCTAAATCGAACACCTGGCCGGGTTCATTACCCAGTACCAAATCCAATGTGGCATCGCCCCTGGTTGGCCTGTCCACATACTGTGTCAGAAAACCCTCCTGCACACACTGGACAAAAACAGACCCATCTAAAGTACTCGAACTATAGTATTTCCAGTCAATATTTGGAAAGTTAAAATCCCCCATAACCACTACCCTGTTACTCTCACTCCTGTCGAGAATCATCTTCGCTATCCTTTCCTCTACATCTCTGGAACTATTCGGAGGTCTATAGAAAACTCCCAACAGGGTGACCTCTCCTCTCCTGTTTCTAACCTCGGCCCATACTACCTCAGTAGACGAGTCCTCAAACGTCCTTTCTGCCGCTGTAATACTTTCCTTGATTAACAATGCCACACCCCCCCCCTCTTTTACCCTCTTCTCTGTTCTTACTGAAACATCTAAATCCCGGAACCTGCAACATCCATTCCTGCCCCTGCTCTACCCATGTCTCTGAAATGGCCACAACATCAGGATCCCAGGTACCAACCCATGCTGCAAGCTCACCCACCTTATTCCGGATGCTCCTGGCGTTGAAGTAGACACACTTTAAACCAAGTTCTTGCTTGCCAGTGCCCTCTTGCGTCCCTGTAACCTTATCCCCTACCTCACTACTCTCAACAGCTTGTACACTGGAACTACAATTTAGGTTCCCATTCCCCTGCTGATTTAGTTTAAACCCCCCCGAAGAGCACTAACAAATCTCCCCCCCAGGATATTGGTACCCCTCTGGTTCAGGTGAAGACCATCCTGTTTGTAGAGGTCCCACCTACCCCAGAAAGAGCCCCAATTATCCAGGAAACCAAAACCCTCCCTCCTACACCATCCCTGCAGCCACGTGTTCAACTCCTCTCTCTCCCTATTCCTCTCTTCGCTAGCACGTGGCACAGGCAACAACCCAGAGATAACAATTCTGGATGTTCTCGCTCTAAGCTTCCACCCTAGCTCCCTGAATTTCTGCCTTAAATCCCCATCTCTCTTCCTACCTATGTCGTTGGTGCCTATGTGGACCACGACTTGGGGGTGCTCCCCCTCCCCCTTAAGGATCCCAAAAACACGATCGGAGACATCACGTACCCTGGCACCTGGGAGGCAACACACCAACCGTGAGTCTCTCTCGTTCCCACAGAACCTCCTATCTGTTCCCCTAACTATGGAGTCCCCAATGACTAATGCTCTGCTCCTCTTCCCCTTTCCCTTCTGAGCAACAGGGACAGACTCTGTGCCAGAGACCTGCACCCCATTGCTTACCCCTGGTAAGTCGTCCCCCCCAACAGTATCCAAAACGGTATACCTGTTGTTGAGGGAAACGGCCACAGGGGATCCCTGCACTGCCTGTTGCTTCCCTTTCCTTCCCCTGACGGTAACCCATCTACCTACTTCTTTTACCTGAGGTGTGACTGCCTCCCTATAACTCCTGTCAATAATCCCCTCCGCCTCCCGAATGATCCGAAGTTCATCCAGCTCCAGCTCCAGTTCCCTAACGCGGTCTGCGAGGAGCTGGAGTTGGGTGCACTTCCCGCAGATGCAGTCAGCAGGGACACTCTTGGCGACCCCTACCTCCCACATTCTGCAGGAGGAACATACAACTGCCTTTACCTCCATTCCCACTATTCTAGATTCCCAATAAATCTACTGAAAAACCAAACGGAAAAAAAAAAAGTCAAAACTTGTTCGCTTAGCAATCCGACGGACTGAACATTTTAAATAAAAAGCTTACCTTATCAACACACCAGAGTCCTTTTTTTTTGGTTAGAGGAGGAGGGTGAAAGGAGGGAGACTGGCTTGAAAGATGTGTCAGGAGCACCAAGCCAGTCAGCACAAAGAGCCGCTCCAACCACATGACATCCCGTCCTCGCCATGAACCAAGCTAACAGACCTATTCACCATGGGCAAGGAAGACGATCACGGACGATTACTCCTAATTCCCAATTGTTCAAAAACCTCGGAATATGTTGAGTGAAGCAGTGGCCAGCACTGTTAATGCCATCTTCAGTATCTTCGGTGCCCCGATGGAAGTGATATCGGTCAACCGTCCACAATACAGTGGGAAACCATTTCAGGATACGTGTGAAAAATGAGCTATTAACTATATAGTGATATAATTCCAAGTCAGGATGGTGTGTGGCTTGGAGGGAAACTTGCAGGTGGTAATGCTCCCATACATCTGTTGCCCTTGTCCTTCTAGGTGGTAGAGATCACGGATTTGGAAGGTGCTGTTGAAGGAGTCTTGGTGTGTTGCTACTGTGCATCTGGTAGTTGGTACACACTGCTGTTACAGTGTGTCAGTGGTGGAGGGAGTGAATGTTGTTAATGGGGTGCCAATCAAGTGGATTGCCTTGTCCTGGATGGTGCCAAGCATTTTGAGTGTTGTTGGAGCTGCAACAATCCAGGCAAGTGGAGAGTATTTCATCACACTCCTGCCTTTTAGATGGTGGACAGGCTTTGGGGAGTCAGGAGGTAAGTTACTCACCGCAGGATTCCTAGCCTCTGACCTGTTCTTGTAGCCATGGTATTTATATGGCTACTCCAGTTCAGTTTCTGGTCAGTGGTAACCCCTAGGATGTTGATAGTGGGGAATTCAGCGATCGTAATGCCATTGAATGTCAAGGGGAGATGATTAGATCCGCTCTTGTTAGTATGCTAAGATAATACGTTTGATAGAAGTATAAGCATTTTAATATATGTTTATGCAAATAGATATGTCAACAGTGTCTAAATCACACGCAGCTTCCACAGTGCAGAATGTGACACTGACCACTCCCTGGTGTGCAGCAAAGTTAGACTCAAACCAAAGAAGCTACATCACTCCAAGCAGAAGGGCCGTCCACGCATTAACACTAACAGAATTTCTTATCCACAGCTGTTACATAAGTTCCTAAATTTACTTGAAAAAGCCCTTCAAAACACTCCTGCAGGGGATGCAGAGACAAAGTGGGCCCACATCAGAGACACCATCTATGACTCAGCAATGACCACCTTTGGCAAACATGAGAAGCAGAATGCAGACTGGTTTCAAACTCACTTTGAAGAGCTGGAACCTGTCATAGCCGCTAAACACACTGCACTGTTGAACTACAAGAAAGCCCCCAGCGAGCTAACATCCGTAGCACTTAAAGTAGCCAGAAGCGCTGCACAAAGAACAGCCAGGCGCTGTGCAAATGATGACTAGCAACAACTATACAGTCATATTCAGCTGTCCTCCGACACCGAAAACATCAGAGGAATGTATGATGGCATTAAGAGAGCTTTTGGGCTAACCATCAAGAAGATCGCCTCCCCTCAAGTCTAAATCAGGGGACATAATCACTGACCAACGCAAGCAAATGAATCGCTGGGTGGAGCACTACCTAGAACTGTACACCAGGGAAAATATTGTCACTCATACTGCCCTCAATGCAGCCCAGTCTCTGCCAGTCATGGATGAGCTGGACAAACAGCCAACAAAATCGGAACTCAGTGATGCCATTCATTCTCTGGCCAATGGAAAAGCCTCTGGAAAGGACGGCATTACCCCTGAAATAATCAAGAGTGCCAAGCCTGCTATACTCTCAGCACTCCATGAACTGCTTTGCCTGTGCTGAGATGAGGGAGCAGTACCAGAGGACATGCACGATGCCAGTGTCATCACCCTCTCTAAAAACAAAGGTGACCGCAGTGACTGCAACAACTACCGTGGAATCCCCCTGCTCAGCATAGTGGGGAAAGTCTTCGCTCAAGTCGTTTTAAACAGATTCCAGAAGCTGGCTGAGCATGTCTACCCTGAGGCACAGTGCGGCTTTTGAGCTGAGAGATCCACCATTGACATGCTGTTCTCCCTTCGTCAGATACAGGAGAAATACCGCGAACAACAGATGCCCCCCTACGTTGCTTTCATAGATCTCACCGAAGCCTTTGACCTCGTCAGCAGACGTGGTCTCTTCAGACTACTAGCAAAGATTGGAAGTCCACCAAAGCTACTAAGTATCATCACCTCATTCCATGACAATATGAAAGGCACAATTCAGCATAGCGGTGCCTCATCAGACCCCTTTCCTATCCTGAGTGGCGTGAAACAGGGCTGTGTTCTCGCACCTACACTGTTTGGGATCTTCTTCTCACTGCTGCTCTCACATGCGTTCAAGTCATCAGAAGAAGGAATTTTCCTCCACACAAGATCAGGGGGCAGGTTGTTCAACCTTGTCCATCTTAGAGCGAAGACCAAAGTACGGAAAGTCCTCATCAGGGAACTCCTCTTTGCTGACGATGCTGCATTAACATCCCACACAGAAGAGTGTCTGCAGAGACTCAGTGACAGGATTGCAGCTGCCTGCAATGAATTTGGCCTAACCATCAGCCTCAAGAAAACGAACATCATGGGACAGGACGTCAGAAATGCTCCATCCATCAATATCGGCGACCACGCTCTGGAAGTGGTTCAAGAGTTCACCAACCTAGGCTTAACTATCACCAGTAACCTGTTTCTTGATGCAGAAATCAACAAGCACATGGGAAAGGCATCCGCTGCTATGTCCAAACTGGCCAAGAGGGTGTGGGAAAATGGCGCACTGACACGGAACACAAAGTCCAAGTGTTTCAAGCCTGTGTCCTCAGTACCTTGTTCTACAACAGCGAGGCCTGGACAATGTATGTCAGCCAAGAGCGATGTCTCAACTCATTCCATCTTGGCTGCCTCCGAAGAATCCTTGGCATCAGGTGGCAGGACTGTATCTCCAACGCAGAAGTCCTCGAGGCGGCCAACATCCCCAGCTTATACACCCTACTGAGCCAGCGGTGCTTGAGATGTTTGGCCATGTGAGCCGCATGGAAGATAGCAGGATCCCCAAGGACGCATTGTACAGCAAGCTCGTCATTGGTGTCAGACCCATCGGCTGTCCATGTCTCCGCTTTAAAGACGTCTGCAAACACGACATGAAGTCCTGTGACATTGACCACAAGTCGTGGGAGTCTGTTGCCAGTGCTCACCAGAGCTGGCGGACAGCCATAAAGGCGGGGCTAAAGAGAGTCAAACAGACTTAGCAGTTGACAGGAAAAAAGACAGAAGTGCAAGGAGAGAGCCAACTGTGTAACAGCCCCGACAACCAATTTCATCTGCAGCACCTGTGGAAGAGTCTGTCACTGTAGAATTGGCCTTTATAGCCACTCCAGGCACTGCTCCACAAACCACTGACCACCTCCAGGCACTTACCCATTGTCTCTTGAGACAAGGAGGCCAAAGAAGAAGATGTCATCACAGGAACTGATATAATATCACGTATTGCAGCCATATAGCTCAGTCAGTAGCACGTGTACGCAGAAGCAAGAAGCAGCTTCCCAATTAAGCTCTGTGTTCAATCTCTATGCCAGCCTTTTGACTGTGTTTGTATTAGTCTAAAGCCCCAGATAAAACAACATGGGCTACTCAATAAAATAAGCTGACAATTTTGTAATTTTTATAACCAGAAGAGAGAAGAGGCTTTCATCCCATCAGCCATGACTTAGTGGAAAACTATTGGATGAAATTGCACTATGCAATATTAGTACATGAATGTTTCACAGAATCATTAACCCATTTATTTTGAAGTAGAGTAAAAGAATTTCATATGAATCTATTAAGCAACAGCACACTAATATCGCACTGCACCACTTCCCCAGTGAATCCCAGAGCTGGAAGGTGAAAGTAAGGCATAGGAAGAGTACTTTTTGTGCAAAGTAGTCTACTATAACTATCTCAAGAATATTTGGCATGCAGCTATGCTACAAAGGAGAGAAATGGCAAACTGCTTTTTGTAGAAACTATTCCCTTCTAGACGTTGCTTATCTTTAGAGGCAGTAGGCTGATTTTCATGTGTTGATGATAAGAACCCCCAAAATGGCAGTATGTTAATCACACACAAAATTCATGAGTCAGTCTATTTGCATAATAATTTACAGTTCCAGGTGCAAATTTGGATGGGTGGAGGAAGCATGTTAGTGCTGGGAGCAGAAAATTGCATATAGGTGAAATTTAAAGGGATAATTAAAGGGAAGTGATGATTAAAGGGATGTAGCAAAATAGGCTGCAATAATAGAGCACTCAAAAGGCATCACAACCCATTTGTAGTCTTTTTCAAGGCTGAAGGGGCAGAAGACTAAGAAATAACAGATTAAAATGAAAGAAAAGGAATCCTCAGTGTGCAAGCATGAGCTTGCGTCAAGTGACAAAGGAACCCAGCACCCATTCCCTGTTTGAAGCCTGTTCAAGTGGAGATAGTGCTGCATGCAGTGGTTGTGAGGAGTGTTGCACTTACTGCTACTCCATCGCACCATCATCATAAATCCACAGATTAGGAGAAGTTTATTTCTGCAGAAAGTTGGAGCATAGAGTTCTTTGCCACAGTGAGAGGTTGAGGCAGATATATTGCAATTTTTAAGGGAAAGGCAAAAAATATGTAAAGCAGAGGTAGATAAAGGGGTACAGGGAGAGAGCTGGGTGGTGGCATTAGCTTTGGAGTGCTGCAGCAAAGAACTGGAACAGTTACTGTGCTATAAATTTCTATAGTTCAGAATAAAGTATTGATTTTCACGGAGACTCTTGCAGAGAGTTAATCAAGTGAAACTATTCATATACCATATAGAAAGTACAATGAATGCAGCAAAGTCCCACTAAGGTAGAGACACAGAAATTTTGGAACATATTCCTTGTTCCAATGTCTTTAACATTTCAGCTGATGTGGAAGAGGGACCTCACAATCTCTCCCAATATCATTCACTCTGGGCAGTTTGGTGGATGCTTACTTGCTTTCAGCATCACCACTAAGAAAATATTTAAACTTAAACATTCAGTAACATATTTAATTCTTTTTGGACTTCACAGGCAATAGGAATTTCTGGCATTGCATATCTAAAATTAGACCATTTATAAACAAGTTCAGGGAATGTCCACATGGATTAAAATGTTGTCATGCGCATCTTGTGAATCCTAACTGGATGCTAAAGACCCAGATTGTATATTTAGTCTCATCCTAATACTGAGATGCTTTTTCATGTTGTCCTCTCTATGTGACATTATGTAGGGCTAATATTAGCAAATGATAATTAACAGTACAATCGCTTCCTAGTGGCCTAACATAATCTCATTTTTGTCAATGCTGTCTCAGAAATAAGACACGCAACTGAATGAGAGAAAACAAGTCTCGGAGGTGTTTGAAGATTTTGTTACAAATTACTATTTCAACAAGCTTAAACCATGAGTCTATGGAATAAATAGGACACGTAATGGGGGGCCACAACTCAAAAATGATAAACTGAGGTCATCATTATTAGTGAGAAATAAATAGGATTCTATGCTTGCTAATTATGTATATCATGCACGACACACCAAATAATTGGTTGCAAATAGCCTTGTACACCCTTTACCAGAATGTGAGTAATATGTTATCCTGGTTATGCCACAAGGTTTGTGTTATATATTGGGCTCACTAACACCACTAAAGTAAGCCAACTGAACCTCAATATAAGGAATCCATTTTTAACTGTTTCAGTCAATGTTTAAGAACAAAATTGAGTCTGTAAATAATTGATAGAGATTGTGGGTTTTAAATAGGTTCCATTTGAACGAAAAAATGTGAGCATTGATTTCACTTACCGTGCAACTGAATAGAATTACACTCTTCTTATAATGAAACGAGTTTATCCTTATTGTGAGGCTTTGAGCATTAATCCAGTCGGCCTTCAGTTTCTGAACATACAGGGGGGCAGTTTTTAACTGCCTGGAGGCAGGCACCCAGTGGCAGGCCCGGTGGGGGGGGTGGGGTGGTGCCAGCGCTCCAGGCAGGCCTAGAGGCCCTCACTCCTTACTTGCCTGGCTGCGAATGCAGCCCTGCAGAGGGAATACCTCCTAACCCCACAGTGGTGGCCTGGCTGAAATATCTGTTTTTAATTAAACTTTTAAAAATCTTGGTGAGAGAATGCCTCCATGTTGAAGGACCCTTTCAGTTACTTACCATCGATTGCAGGCTGCTGCTCCTCTCAAGCTGGAAGGCCTCTGATTGGCCCTCAAGCTTCTAGAGCATGTCCACCACCCTTAATTGTACAGAGAACCTGTCTCCATGTCAGTTAAGCGGGTGCCTCCGTGAAAATCCCGAAGAATGACTGTTTCTGCCCAGTGTCAGGTTTGGGACCCAACTTCTGTTTCCCACCCCCGGAGGGAAAATCCAGAGTGATGCCTCAGTTAAACTAGCAGGCAGAGGAATTTATATATATATATATATGCATTATATGTTCACTTCCTGAAATTAAACATCATGAATGGCAGGCAGTGACTAGTGGGGTACCGCAGGGATCGGTGCTAGGACCCCAGCTATTCACAATATATATTAATGATTTAGATGAGGGAACTAAAGTTAATATCTCCAAATTTGCAGATGACACAAAACTGGTTGGGAGGGTGAGTTGTGAGGAGGATGCAGAGAGGCTTCAGGGTGATTTATACAAGTTGAGTGAGTGGGCTAATGCATGGCAGATGCAGTATAATGTGGATAAATGTGAGGTTGTCCACTTTGGTAGCAAAAACAGGAAGGCAGATTATTATCTGAATGGCTATAAACTGAGAGAGGGAAATACGCAATGAAACCTGGGTGTTCTCGTACAACAGTCGCTGAAGGTAAGCATGCAGGTCCAACAGGTGGTAAAAAAGGCAAATGGTATGTTGGTCTTCATAGCGAGAAGATTCGAGTACAGAAGCAGGGATGTCTTGCTGCAATTATACAGGGCTTTGGTGAGGCCACACCTGGAATATTGTGTGCAGTTTTGGTCTCCTTATCTGAGGAAGGATGTTCTTGCTATAGAGGGAGTGCAGTGAAGGATTACCAGACTAATTCCTAGGATGGTGGGACTGACGTATGAAGAGAGATTGAGTCGGTTAGGATTATATTCGCTGGAGTTCAGAAGAGTGAGAGGAGATCTCATAGAAACCTATAAAATTCTAACAGGACTTGACAGAGTAGATGCAGGAAGGATGTTCCCGAAGGTGGGAGAGTCCAGAACCAGGGGTCATAGTCTAAGGATATGGGGTAAACCTTTCAGGACTGAGATGAGAAATTTCTTCACCCAAAGAGTGGTGAGCCTATGGAATTCGCTACCACAGAAAGCAGTTGAGGCCAAAATATTGTATGTTTTCAAGAAGGAGTTAGATATAGCTTTTGGGTCTAATTGGATCAAAGGGTATGGGGCGAAAGCGGGAACAGATTACTGAGTTGGATGATCAGCCATGATCATAATGAATGGCAGAGCAGGCTCGAAGGGCTGAATGGCCCACTTCTGCTCCTATTTTCTATGTTTCTATGTTACCATGAGGGATTTTAGCTATAAGGTCAAGTTGGAGAAGCTGGAGTTTTACTCCTTGGACCAAAGGAGATTGAACGGAGATTTGATAGAGGTGTTCAAGATTATGATAGGTTTGGATAGGGTAGGCAAAGAAAAGCTGTTCTCATTAGCTGATGGTACAAAGAGGCACAGACTTAAGGTTTTGGGCAAGAGATGCAGGGGGATGTGAAGAACTTCTTTATACCGTGAGTGGTAATGACCTGGAACCTGCTGCCTACGAGGGTAGTGGAAGCAGAGAGGATGAATGATTCCAAAGGGAAATTGGATGTGCACTTGAGGGAAATAAACTTGTAGGGCTACGGGGATTGAATGAGGGAATGGGACTGATTGGGTTGCTCTACAGAGAGTCAACATGGACTCAATGGGCCAAATGGCCTCCTCTCGTGCCTTTGTGACTCTATGACCATAGCCTAGAAATTCAATTGTGCCTAAAAACGGGTGCACAGCAGGCACAGCATGCGCTACACCCATCTGTTCACATGGTCATTGGGATCACATAAAATGTGTGCTGGTACCTCACTAAAATGATGCTATTGTGCAGCCAGCATTACATGTGATATTCATTGGCTGTATGCCTGTTTTGGGGGCGGCGGGGAGGTGGAAATTGGACTTCTCAGACATCACTTAAGGCAGCCAGCACCTCTTAAAGGGGTTGGGGGGTGGGGGGGAGTTGGTGCACTCAGGCTATAGACCACAGGAAAAATTCAGATATTGAAAAAAATGGTTCAAAGTTGTCCAGACAAGGCATCCAGATTCTCTGCTGCTGTATTGGAGGCTTTCATCCAGGTGATGGACAGGAGAAGGGATCCTGAGCCCCTCAGGAGGCAAAAAGCCTTTCAGGTTACACCTCCATCAGCAGTAGAAAGTGGTCATTGAGGAGATCCAGAGATCCATGCCAGGAACTTAATGTTGCAATGCTGGAAGCAATTAATGATCTAATAAGTTGTTCTCTTATACTCTGCTCAGAACTTCTAGCCGCACTGCTCATATACTCTCTTCCACCACTCTCCTTGACTTTCCTACAGTTATTGCTTCAAACTTCATTCCACCTCTTTCTCTCCATACTCATACATTCACCAATATTACAGCATGCACTTCCCCATACTTCACAATTTATACATTGCATGCCAACTATTTGCCCATGATGGGCACATTCTCTAAACACCTCACAAGGATGCCACTAACACACTACCTTATTCACTGCAGGAGAAGGTCATGCACAACTTGGGTCAGGAGCCTGCCAATCGAAACCCACCTGCATATCCCCTCCCTTGTGGAAGAAAATATGCTGGCCAACACAGGCAGGGGGAGGTTCATAGCTGTGATGAGTGTTAATGCTGGAGGAAATGTTGCACAGATTTCTTCACACCTTGTCCTCTTTTTCACTTATTGTTTTTGTCTCACTCTATATACGCTGCATGACAAACTGCAGCTGCCTTCACCAGCCACTTATCTTTCTTTGCTCTCTCTTCACACTAAAAGCTCACTCTTGTCCCTCTTTTTCATTTCAGGTGCTGAAAATGTGGAGGTAACACTTCAGGAACAGGAGACTAGCCTTCCTGAAGATGCAGCATCTCTTATTCCAGCAAACATAAGCTCAGAAACTGACACCATTCATACTTTAGAGGCTAGGCTAGAGGATGGTCATTCATGTAATGAATCACTGGGCACAAGTGTGTAGGAATGAGGACAGGGGATAGGTTAACAGCTCGACAAAGGGTGATATTTCATATTAGCTCTGCTGCAGAGAACTCAGATTCTGACTGAGGGCTGAGGTTACCTAAAAAGGCTAACGCACGTACACAAGGAAATGCTAGGTGCAATGGACAGCCTGCCAGCAAGCTTGCGCATGATGCCTCAGAGCATAGATGCTGTCATCTTGGCTTTGGGAGTCAGTCTTGACAGACCCTTCTAGGATGTCACATCACTCCTGCACTCTATTCTTGTGCAGAGCTAGAGGACTGCTGAGAAATAGTCCTTGGCCTTGGCTCCATGGGAGAGGCACCTGCTATCCTCCCACAGGATGATTACCTACCTAATCCCCTGCTACCCACTCCACCTTGTTAGTGCCACACAGCCAGCTGGGTCAGAATGCCTTGGTCCATGCTGAGATGCTATAGTTTGTAACTGGGTCCTGAAGGCCTAGAGCTCCTTGAGGTCACCACCACGGGCATTTGAAGTGTCCTCAATGGAAGCTCAGCAGCCTTCCACCTCCCAAGCTGGAGTCACTGCAGTTACACCTCGTAGAAGCACTGCAATAGGTAAACAAGCACAGAAGAGGGTCACTAAGGGATTCCCAAGGGAATTCCTAATTATTTCTGTTAAATATTATACACAGATGGAATTTAGTTATTTGAAAAAGTGTTTTTTTTTGTTCTGAATTTAGTGTTGGTGTTGATATTTGTAGTGAAATGTGGTTGAGGCCCATAAGACTGAACTGAAGAAAGGCAATTGGCTGGTGGTAATAAGGCCAAGCAGTGATAAAGATTGTACAAGTTTTGGTGTATTGGGGATGGAGTGGTGGTGGGGGGGGGGGGGGGGGGGGGGGTGATTCATCTGAAGCATTTTGGGAGCTCTCTGAGAGCTCTGGCAGAAAGGGCATTGGTAGTCAATAATGACCAAGGGGAAATAACAGTTTGCACCGATCATAATCCATGAAAGTTTTTGGAGAAATTCAACACCAAGAACACCAGATTGTTCCAATGGAGTTTAATGTTACAACCATTTACCCTAAAGATGGTACATGTTACAGGAAAGAGCAATGTAATTGCCAATCCTCAATCCAGAATTTAAAGAAACGGTATAAAGGAGGAAAACAACGCGGAGACATGAAAATAATGTTGATAACTGTGTAAAATATAAAATATTAACGATGGAGGTGTTTACAATGTTATATTTTGATAATGTTGTAGAAAAATCATTATTATGGTAATTGATTTTCTATTTCTGGTGGGGAGGTGTCATAAACGCTGGACTTTGTAATATGATTATGTTTTTAAAAACTGATTTTTAATGCAGTGTAAGAAGGACTCAGAGGAGATCTGTGACCTCATGTCAACTCTACCTAGAGACAAGGCAGGGATCCTGGTTACCACGTGAACAAGGAACCCAGATCAAAGATCTTTTTGAAAGCAGAATGCAAGGTTGTAATACCTGACGAACAATGTGTTTCACTCTCCCAGACTCTCAGATCATAAACAGGGAGCCAGGGGTTCAAACTCAAGTTGAAAGTTTTACACCTGGAAACATATGAAGGCTTGTGTGATTCTGGTTTGACCAGACATATGGACTCTGCATATTGTAAAAGACAAATGACTATTGACTTTTGATTTCAACAGGCTTTCAGAAGTCTGGAGGCTGTAAGAAAGACCAGAAGACACAAAGACCAGTAATGGCAGCCACAGGAGAGAGAGAGAGAAAATATCTGCTCTCAGAACACTGATACAGCGAAGGCTGCTAAGACTTGAATCCAATTCAAAAGCTAAGGATTGCAGAGGAAAAAAGACCAACGGGGTCGCCAGAGATTGCTTTATTCATGAAAGTCCAGGTGAAAAGTGCTCGGAAGAAGTGAGTGAAGAGGACATTGATTTGGAGAAGGACTGGGAGATCCAACTCATTGAAACTTGGAAGAATTTTGCATTTTCAACGGCAAAGATATTGCTTCAATGAGGACATTGTTTAACAGATAAATGTAGGGGGGAGTTTGATGCAGTTCGCTGCATGTACTTGGTGGCGTGCGGAGTGATATAACTAGGTGGGAGGTGTTTTTTTTTCGGATTCCCAATGGTGGGATATCTTAGAAGAATTAAGTCGGCAGCGGGTTTGCGGCTTTCCAGGTTCCCCCAGCATGGTGGTGGATTGCAGCTCTGCATTCATTTAAATAACATGAATACTCATTACCCTATGCATAGTTACAATTTAGTCCTACCTGCCAGATTAAGTGAATGGCAAGCGATATTCCCGTGCCACACGGTTCACGAATGTTTCAATGTGGCATCCAACAGTCGGATTTGTGTAGTTGAGTCTTGGGACTGTGCTCTTCTCTCTTTAACTCAGCCGCTAAACTAACGCCAGCATTGGAATGGATCTTTGCCTCCAGGCTTGGCATCAGCAAGGATGAATCATCTCGGGGAATGGTGGCGATGGCATGGGCAGGGGCTACATGGGGAAGCAGGGCAGGGTAGTCTGGGAGGGACGGGTGGGGCTGAACAGGTGCATGGAGGACTAGGGCGAGGCGGAGTGGAGTATCCAGGTTGTTGGATGCTTGATGTTGATGGTTAAGATGCATTTTGTGGACTTCGGGGGTGGTGGGTGGATTAGAGCAATACTGTGTGAAGATATTTGGCAAGGGTCTAAAGGGAAGGATGAGTGCTGTCAACGTCGGGAAGCTGTGGGTCAAATTGAAGGTACTGGCTAGCAGAGGGAATGGTCACAGTCAATGGGGGCAAATGGATTCTAATAGGGGGGAAAGGTCAAGACTAATGGGTGGGTATTCGACAGCTTCATATGGAGGGGAATGGGACTCGGCAACAACGGTCAGTTCGATGTGAGGATGATCAAGTATAAGAGTCGACATGTCGATAGCAATGGGAGTAGAAATGGAGGGGAGGGATGACATGAATACATTGATAATTACACTGTGCACAGTAATGGGAGGAGGTTCAATGGTAATGGAGGGAAGAGTAACGGTAACTTTGGGTGGACCAAGTGGGTTCAAGCTGGAACGTTGCAGGAGGTTGGAAGTGGGGATATTTGCCCTGAATTCCACACGCACCACCTTCTCCAACGATAATGGAAACCACATGGACACCAAAGATTGTAAGGACAGTGTGACAAGGAAAACAACAGTGGGTGTGTCTTCTACCTGGCTGCATTTTGAAGGCAGATATAAGGGAGCTGTTCATTGCCTCGATATTTCAGCTCACTATCAATGGAGGGCTGAATCACCACGCTCTGCTTATTTATTGTTCAGAAAAGCCACAGCGACTTGGTTCTCATACACCCAATTTGTCTAGTACCACAGGAAGAAGAACAAAGAGAGAATCTAAGGAGGACTCTTTTCTTTCAACTCATGATGCCTGAGCACCAGAAACAGGCAGAACGGGAAAGTGAAGATGCTCCAAATGATAACATCCAGGAATGGCCTTATCGAAGACGGGCACTGGCACGTCATCGCATCCTCAAGACAAGGACAAATTACTTTCAAATATCAGAGAGTCAATGCTAGAGATGCCTAAGGATGTCACGTCAAATGGTCACAGAAATTTGGAGGATCCTGCAGCATGACCTGCAGCATGCTCAGCTTCAGTGGGAATCCCATGCCAGTTGCCTTCAAGGTGACTGCTGCACTCAATTCTTTCTCCAGCGACTCCTTCCAGGGATTCACGAGCAACATATGTAGCATCTCACAGTCTGTAACCCACAGGTGCATCAAAGAGGTGACCAATGCCCTTTTTTTGGCATTCCAATAATTTCATCTACTTAAATGTAGATGAGGACTGCCAGGCAGCAAGGTCTACGGCCTTCGACACCATTGCTGGGTTCCCTAGAGTGCAAGGTGTGATCGACTGTACTCATGTGGCCATTAGAGTTCCCTGGGACCAGTCTGCTGTCTTTATTAATCACAAAGGCTTTCACTCTTTAAACGTGCAACTGCTGTGTGACCACAGCAGAAGAATCATGCATGTTTGTGCACGTTTCCCAGGGAGCTGTCATAACTCCTACATTTTGAGGAACTCCCAGCTGCCAGCAGATTTCGAGGAACCAGCTGAAGTGGCCAGATAGATCCTGGGTGAGCAGGGTTACCCACTTAGTACATGGTTGATGACATCAGTACATCATTCCAAAGCGCTGTTGAAGAGAGGTACAATGCTGCACATGCATCCACCAGAGCCATCATCGGATACACCATTGGCAAGTTGAAAATGCGCTTCTGCTGCCTTGACCGGTCTGGAGGGGCTCTTCAGTATGTGCCACAGAGGGTGTCAAATAATCATTGCCTGCTGTGCTTTGCATGCCTTGCACAACCATGCAATTAGACATGGCAACATTCTGTAGGCAGAGGAACAGGAGAAACACCAGACCGCCTCAGATGAGGATGACTATGAAGAGGGTGAGGACAACAATGACAATGATGCCATCATCGATATGAAGGCCATGGAGAGGCATGCAAGGGACATCAGGGAGAGCCTAATTTACGCATGTTTCAGCCAACACTAAGCTATATCATCAAGGAATGTTGGCAGGAGAAACATAACAATTCCCCACGGAAATTCTCTTTTGCATGAGGTCTTATTCACCGCTGCAATCTTAACGAAGCACTTTCATGTGATTGGAATTTCAAATCATCCATGGGCTTCGATGAATGTGACTACACACCACTGCAAGCAGTGTTAAGTTATGACTATAGAAAACAAAAGTAAGGCATGACAGTATTGGAAAAGATTATTAATCATCAATAGAAAAACAGCCATCATTGAAGATGGAAGGCTCAAATTCCAATGAGACAAACAGAGACACTTTAAGCATGTGCTTTACTTGAGTTCACACCATTTCCTTCAGTTTCCACATATGGCTGCAAGACAACAGATGACACTTCGTCCTTACGCCTTGTGGCTCCTGCCTCGCCATCTCCTCTCGGCCTGCCTCCCTCCTCTCTCCTGATCTCAGAGGTCTCCTCCTCAGCCGTGGTCAGCATCCTCCTGTCTTAGCACATTCACGTTGGTTGTGGCTTCATTTCTCCTGCAAAATAAGGGAGGCAAAAACAGTTTGATTTTTGTTAAAGCTTCAATTTAAGTTAGTCTGAGGATAATTACATAAAAGGAATGCTGCTGATCCCTGAGGCTGCAAGCACAGAGGGCTGAATTTTACGAGTGCGCCGCAGTTCGCAGAGGCGCACTCTGATGGCGCTGTCCCTGAGCCCCCACGATATTACGCGCAGGGGCTGATTTAAATAGAGGGGGCAGAGCGGCTGCCCCCGATGACGTAGAGAGGGCAGCTGCCGCATCCCCAGCAACGGCGTCCGGTGCCACTGCGCTGGCACCGGCGCCATTTTTAAAGGGCTTTAAGTCCTTAGCAACAATTAAAATTTTTAAAGGTGTATCAGTATTAATTTTTATTAAATAAAAACTTACATGATGGAGGCCCTTTCCCAACCCCCGCAATGGTCATTTCATTGCCCGAGATAACCAAAACATGCCTTTTTCCCTGCCCGAATTTTACCCCCAACCTTCAAACTTTTGCCATTCAACCCCTTCCCACCATCCCCACATCCAATCAAAATTGATTTCCCCGCTCCTCCACCCCTCCCGCCCTGAAAATTTTATTCCTCTCCCCTCCCCACCAGGTTCCCACCTCGTAACTCTGTACAGAGTTCTGAAGGCGCGTGTGGGACGAGCAGCGGCCGTAAAATTGGTGTGGGATGGCCGCCGCCAGCAGGTAAGTGAATTTGCATCTAATTTAGTATAATTTGAATACATATATAAATCCCCGCTGCCAAACGGCGTTGGGGGGGGTGGGGGCTGCATCAAGGTTCCCCCGCCGCCGGTAATATGCTTCGGGCCCTTCTCGGCGTCGCTGTTGAGGCAGGCCTTCCCCGCAGAATTTTATGGGCCTCCCGCCACGACCCACGGCATCAAGGGGCACGTAAAATATAACCCCAAATGTTTTATATCTGTGGCGATCATGGTGCTTGGGGCAGTGACTGTGGGTTCCACAATGAAAGGCCACCCCCGCCGCATGATCCCACGTGTTCACCGTGCTTGTTGCCGCACGGTCAATTTAAACACAGAATTGCGTGGGAAACATGATTTGCAGTGGGAGCGGAAGTTGCGACAGCTTCCAGCCCTGCCGTCAGGAACTCCGCGGCAGTTATAAGATTCCACCCACAGTGTGCCGTTTTCAAGTGTTTTAATAAGTTAAAGGGAAGTCCCATTCTCTGTAATTTAATGTATTAGATACTTACAAAGTACCGTTTAGTTAATGTTGATTTTTAGTTTAGTTGTTATAGCAAAAGTCTTTCAATGTGAAATCTTGCTGTGTACTTCTTTAAATTGGTCTGGGAAGTTTATATCTCTTTTTTAACATGAACGGTCTCACTGAGGTCATTACACTCTCCATTGGGAAAAAGATATTGATATTCCGCCTGGCATACAGTGCCTCAGTAACCTTCTTGATACAATGCTGGTCTACAAACTAGGAGATGTTACTGATGTCACCTTCGGCAGCTGAGAAGGAGGCTGTTGTACAAAAGTTAAGAGCCATGATCGGTGGCTCACATTGTGATTGCAGCAGCTGACATAACTGAGTGATATCCTTCTTTGTGAAGAAAACAGACCTTATTCTTTCCTCCTCCAAGAAGTTTAAGCAGGAGAAGTGCTCCCTTATGTGTATTTTTTTCTGCACAGTGCCCTTCTTCTCCCTCCTGTCCCAACAACTCCTGTGCTCTCCTGGCTTCTTGGCTGCTCCCCCTCATCCAACAGCCTATAAGAAGACCTACCATACCACCCATGACAGTATGAGACTGCTTTGAAAATAGCCAAAAGCTATCCAGGATCAGCAAAAACTTCCCAGAGGTCAGAAATCAGTGGTAAAAGTGAGAAAATAGGCCAAAAAACACCCAGAAGTTAACCAGCAGCCTAAAAGGACAAACCAGCAACTAATCTGCAACTACTGGATGAGCCTTTTAAATAATTTTAATAGTAAATTTAAATAAAGGTCCATGCTGTCTGTTAGTGCCATGAGTTGCTGAGCAAGTTTCTCACATGGTGAGTTTGGCACAAAGACAAGAATATAACATTTATTACCACTTAACATGCTTCTGGCCTCGATGCCTACAGTGGAGTCTGATCCAATATGGCAGGCTGATGAAAGTGCTGATCAGAGTTCTGATGAAAGGTCACAGACCTGAAGCGTTAACTCTGTTTCTCTCTCCACAGATGCTGCCAAACCTGCTGAGTTTTTCCAGCACTTTCTGTTTTTATTTCCAATATGGCAGGTGGTGCACTTCTGACATGAGACAGTTACACGTATGCTGCCTGCCATATTGAATGCCTAGATGTCTGTTTTACACCGGTAAAATGGACATGACACCAACCAATTTCTAGGTGCATAATTTTCAGAAATGTGCCAATAAGTTAAAATGATGTTTCAAGGGTGAGATTTACCACAGATTTTGAGTACATTCACTTTGGGGTCTCACAATGAACTGGTCTACAATCTGTAGGATAGCTGCAGTTTCTGTGAAATCAATCAGACCAGTTATTAGAAGTGGTGTGAAACTACAAAATCAAATAGTGTCATTGCACTACAATTTCTCAATGGCTGTAAAACAAAAGCAACCAAGACACTTTCAACTTCTTAAATCTTTCAATTTAAAGCTGTAAAAGTGAGAGGGTCAACTTATCATTTGTAATGTTAGAAAAATACTGATTGCCCTGTCAACCCTCTCTAACATTCAAAGATTGGGTGGGAGTTTAGCTCCAAGTTACAGAAATAGACAGTGGCGTGAATTTGCAGTATAATTGGTATTGTTGGCTTACACCACATTCAAAGCAGGCACCAGTATTAAATCGGTATTGTAGATGAAGCAGTCTGTGTCAAAATACAACAAGACCTAAACGACATTCAGGCTTGTGCTGAAAAGTGGCAAGTAACATTCACGTCACACAAGTGCCAGACAATGATCATCTCCAACAAGAGAGAGTCTAACCACCTCCCCTTAACATTCAATGGAATTGCCATTGTTGAAAGATCCATCAGCAACATCCTGGGGGATCACCATTGACCAGAATCTTAACTGGACCAGCCACATAAATACTGTAACCTCAACAGCAGATCAGAGGTGGGCCGAAGGGCCTGTTCTGTGCTGTATGTTCTATGTTCTATGTTCTATGTTCTATTCTGCAGCGAGTAACTCACCTCCTGACTCCCCAGAACCTTTCCACCATCTACAGGGCACAAGTCAGGAGTGTAACAGAATACTCTCCACTTGCCTGGATGATTGTACCTTCAACAAAACTCAAGAAACTCAGCACCATCCAGAACAACACAGCCCGCTTTATTGGCACCCCATCCACAACCTTAAACATTCACTCCCTCCTGCACCAGTGCACTGTGGCTGCAGTGTGTACCATCTACAAGATGCACTGCAGCAACTTGCCAAGGCTCCTTCGACTGCACTTCTCAAACCCCTGACCTCTCCCAGCTACAAGGACAGGAGACACATGGTGACATTGCCACTTCCAAGTCACACACCACTCTGACTTGGAAATATATTGCTGTTACTTCACTGTCGCTGGGTCAAAATCCTGGAGCTCCCTCCATAACAACATTATGGGAGTATGGCCAATACACAGACTGCAATAGTTCAAGAAGGCAGCTCACCACCACCTTCTCAGGGGCAATTAGTGATGGGTAACATATTATGGCCTTGCCAGTGATGCTCACAACCTGTGAATGAATTTTAAAAAAAATTAAAATTGTTTTTATGGGACTGCTTGCACCTCTATCCCTAATGAAATGCCCAGTGACATTAGGTACAGGAGGAGGCACCTGAAAGCAGGTAGCATTAGTCCCAAAGACTGGGAAGGTCTAGGGTAGAATAGCGACATGCTGTCAGTGAAATCGTAACATTTTTCAGAAGGGAGTTGCAAGCACCAAGAGGCAGGAGTGTGCCAACTCAAACTGACCGTATTCATATACAGGTGCAGCCTGTATGCAATGAATGCAAATGTTTACAGATTTATCTCCTGAGACGATAAATCAACTATTAAAGATTGAGTTTGCACTACAACAGGTGATATGTTGCCCCAGGAGATGTGGCTGGGTAATCACTACTTCATTAATTGATGCTCTGCTTGTTGCCTGTCCTGGCTGCAACTTGTAGCAGATACTACTGCTTCATTCCAGGACCAGACACTGTGCTGCAAGTGAGAATTCCTGATCTTGCAATATATCAGGATTTCAAGAGGGAAAGATGTGCCAATGTGACTTGCACGGGTTAGATTGGACTGGGGTGAGGGGGTTAGAGGGAGAAAGTATCTCTGTGTCCTGAGGGATTGGAAGGACCAGAATCTTTCTGTCAATGGGTTGAGTTTTGGAACTCCATGAAAGGGGGAAGAGTGACTGTTGAAGTCGTTTTTGAGGATGTAATGGTCTGGTTGGTCTGTCGAGTATGGATAAACTCAAATTGCAATTACATTTCCTATAAACTTTTTAGATTAAAAATCTATGAATTGTCAAGTTAAAAGCTTTAAAATTAATCAGAATGCATCACTTTTATTTCAAAAATTGTACATTATCCAGATCCCACCACCCGCATCCCCCCTCCACCCCCACCTCTGCAGAATTTTTTTTTTAATTCATTCATGGGATGTGGGCGTCACTGGCTATGCCAGCATTTATTGTCCATCCCTAATTGCCCTTGAGAAGGTTGTGGTGAGCTGCCTTCTTGAACCGCTGCAGCCCATTTGGGGTAGGTAGACCCACCGTGCTGTTAGGAAGGGAGTTCCAGGATTTTGACCCAGCGACAGTGAAGGAACGGCGTTATAGTTCCAAGTCAGGATGGTGTGTGACTTGGAGGGGAACTTGCAGGTGGTGGTGTTCCCATGTATTTGCTGCCCTTGTCCTTCTCATTGGTAGAGGTTGCAGGTTTAGAAGGTGCTGTCTAAGGAGCCTTGGTGCGTTGCTGCAGTGCATCTTGTAGATGGTACACACTGCTGCTACTGTGCGTTGGTGGTGGAGGGAGTGAATGTTTGTAGATGGAGTGCCAATCAAGCAGGCTGCTTTGTCCTGGATGGTGTCAAGCTTCTTGAGTGTTGTTGGAGCTACACCCATCCAGGCAAGTGGAGAGTATTCCATCACACTCCTGACTTGTGCCTTGTAGATGGTGGACAGACTTTGGGGAGTCAGGAGGTGAGTTACTCGCCTCAGGATTCCTAGCCTCTGACCTGCTCTTGTAGACAGGGTATTTATATGGCTACTCCAGTTCAGTTTCTGGTCAATGGTAGCCCCTAGGATGTTGATAGTGGGAGATTCAGCGATGGTAATGCCGTTGAATGTCAAGGGGAGATGGTTAGATTCTCTCTTGTTGGAGATGGTCGTTGCCTGATACTTGTGTGGTGCGAATGTTACTTGCCACTTATCAGCCCAAGCCTGGATATTGTCCAGGTCTTGCTGCATTTCTACACGGACTGCTTCAGTATCTGAGGAGTCACGAATGGTGCTGAACATTGTGCAATCATCAGCGAACATCCTCACTTCTGACCTTATGATTGAAGGAAGGTCATTGATGAAGCAGCTGAAGATGGTTGGGCCTGGGACACTACCCTGAGGAACTCCTGCAGTGATGTCCTGGAGCTCAGATGACACGGCACAGTGGCGCAGGGCAGCACAGTGGCGCAGTGGTTAGCACCGCAGCCTCACAG
This sequence comes from Heterodontus francisci, assembly GCF_036365525.1. NCBI lineage: Eukaryota > Metazoa > Chordata > Chondrichthyes > Heterodontiformes > Heterodontidae > Heterodontus > Heterodontus francisci. The sequence continues at coordinate 112,088,390 of NC_090375.1, read as the reverse complement.
CTCCAGCGACCTGGGTTCAATTCTGGGTACTGCCTGTGTGGAGTTTGCAAGTTCTCCCTGTGTCTGCGTGGGTTTCCTCCGGGTGCTCCGGTTTCCTCCCACAGCCAAAAGACTTGCAGGTTGATAGGTAAATTGGCCATTATCAATTTCCCCTAGTATAGGTAGGTGGTAGGGGAATATAGGGACAGGTGAGGATGTGATAGGAATATGGGATTAGTGTAGGATTAGTATAAATGGGTGGTTAATGGTCGGCACAGACTCGGTGGGCCGAAGGGCCTGTTTCAGTGCTGTATCTCTAAATCCAAAAAATCTAAAAAAATCTGATGTCAAGGGCAGTCACTCTCACCTCACCTCAGCTGTTTTGTCCAAGTTTGAACCAAGGCTGTGATGAGGTCAGGAGCTGAGTGGCCCTGGCGGAACCCAAACTGAGCGTCACTGAGCAGGTTATTGCTAAGCAAGTGCCGCTTGATGGCACTGTTGATGACACCTTCCATCACTTTACTGATGATTGAGAGTAGGCTGATGGGGCTGTAATTGGCCGGGTTGGACTTGTCCTGCTTTTTGTGTACAGGACATACCTGGGCAATTTTCCACATTGCAGAGTAGATGCCAGTGTTGCAGCTGTACTGGAACAGCTTGGCTAGGGGCGCGGCAAGTTCTGGAGCACAGGTCTTCAGTACTATTGCCGGAATATTGTTAGGGCCCATAGCTTTTGCAGTATCCAGTGCCTTCAGTCATTTCTTGATATCACGTGGAGTGAATCGAATTGGCTGAAGTCTGGCATCTGTGATGCTGGGGACTTCAGGAGGGGGCCGAGATGGATCATCAACTCAGCACTTCTGGCTGAAGATTGTTGCAAATGCTTCAACCTTGTCTTTCGCACCGATGTGCTGGGCTCCCCCATCATTGAGGATGGGGATATTTGTGGAGCCACCTCCTCCAGTTAGTTGTTTAATTATCCACCACCATTCACGGCTGGATGTGGCAGGACTGCAGAGCTTAGATCTGATCCGGTGGTTATGGGATTGCTTAGCTCTGTCTATCGCATGCTGCTTACGCACTTTGGCATGCAAGTAGTCCTGGGTTGTAGCTTCACCAGATTGACACTTTATGTTGAGGTATGCCTGGTGCTGCTCCTGGCATGCCCTCCTGCACTTTTCATTGAACCAGAGTTGGTCTCCTGGCTTGATGGTAATGGTAGAGTGGGGGATATGCCGGGCCATGAGGTTACAGATTGTGGATGAATCCAATTCTGCTGCTGCTGATGGCCCACAGTGCCTTATGGATGCCCAGTTTTGCTTTGCTAGATCTGTTCGAAATCTATCCCATTTAGCACTGTGATAGAGCCACACAACACGATGGACGGTATCCTCAATGTGAAGGCGGGACTTCGTCTCCACAAGGACTGTGTGATGGTCACTCCTACCAATACTGTCATGGACAGAAGCATCTGCGGCAGGCAGATTGGTGAGGACGAGGTCAAGTATGTTTTTCCCTCGTGTTGGTTCCCCCACCACCTGCCGCAGACCCAGTCTAGCAGCTATGTCCTTTAGGACTCGGCCAGCTCGGTCAGTAGTGGTGCCACCGAGCCACTCTTGGTGATGGACATTGAAGTCCCCCACCCAGAGTACATTTTGTGCCCTTGCCACCCTCAGTGCTTCCTCCAAGTGGTGTTCAACATGGAGGAGTACTGAGTCATCAGCTGAGGGAGGGTGGTAGGTGGTAATCAGTAGGAGGTTACCATGCCCATGTTTGACCTGATGCCATGAGACTTCATGGGGTCCGGAGTTGATGTTGAGGACTCCCAGGGCAACTCCCTCCCTACTGTATACCACTGTGCCACCACCTCTGGTGGGTCTGTCCTGCCGGTGGGACAGGACATACCCGGTGATGGCAGTGTCTGGGACATTTTCTGTAAGGTATGATTCCGTGAGTATGACTATGTCAGGCTGTTGCTTGACTAGTCTGTGGGACAGCTCTCCCAACTTTGGCACAAGCCCCCAGATGTTAGTAAGGAGGACTTTGCAGGGTCGACAGGGCTGGGTTTGCCGTTGTCATTTCCGGTGCCTAGGTCGATGCCGGGTAGTCCGTCCGGTTTCCTTCCTTTTTATTAACTTCGTAGCAGTTAGGTACAACTGAGTGGCTTGCTAGGCCATTTCAGAGGGCATGTAAGAGTCAACCACAATGCTGTGGGTCTGGAGTCACATGTAGGCCAGATCAGGTAAGGACAGCAGATTTCCTTCCCTAAAGGACATTAGTGAACCAGATGGGTTTTTACAACAATCGTCAATGGTTTCATGGCCATCATTAGACTAGTTTTTAATTCCAGATTTATTATTTAAATTCAAATTCCACCTTCTGCTGTGGTAGGATTCAAATCCATGTCCCCAGAGAAATACCCTGGGTGTCTGGGTTACTAGTCCAGTGATAATACCACTACGCTACCGCCTACCCCGCATCACCAATGGGTGTTTGGGCTGGGATATAGTATTTTAAGGAACGTTAACAATTCTAAATTTTCTGCCAGTTCACACCTAACACATTAGAGGAAATACATTTACTATTGCTAATTGGAAGATTGTTTTATTTATTTCTTATTAATTACAATATAGCGAGAACTCAGGGTAAGATGGTTATAGATAGGATTTGAAGAACTCTGCATGAAAATGCACATCAGTCACAAAAACTCATACTTACAGGCATCCTCTATTGATGACAGATAGTTTAAATCTGTAAACACTTTCCGTCAGTCCATAATCTGTAGGATTTGTTGACTCTAATTTTAAAATATTACTTATATTTTGCTAATCAGTGTATTTTCTTTGTCGACCATGAGCGAAAACACTAAATGAAACTGTTCTTGCAGCTTGCACTTTACTGAACTTTGCAACTTATTCATAGAAATCATCGAATCTAGAATGGTAGCAGCACAGAAGAAGGCCATTTGACCCATTGGGCTGAATTTTATTAGCGCTCCGCAGTTGGCGACCTTCCGACACGGAAGTGCCGCCACTGAGCCCCCACGATATTACACACGAGGGCTCATTTAAATGGCAGGGGTGGAGTGGCCGCCCCTGATGATGTAGAGGAGGCGGCAGCCGCAACCCTGGCAATGGCGTCAGGCGCCACCATGCAGGTGCCGCCGCCATTTTTAAAGGGCTTCAACCCTTCATTAGAGATTTGAATCTTTAAAGGGAAATTACCTTTTAAACTTTTTAATCAAAAATCAAAAGCAGGAGGCCCTTTCCCAACCACCTCTATGGTTGTTTTATATGCCAATTTAACAAGCATTAATTTTATTCCCAACCCGAACTTTCCCCCCCAAACTCATCACTTTTGCCCTTCAACCCCTTCCCACCCTCCCCACAGCCAATAAAAAAAGTTTTCCCCGCTCCCCCCACCCGCCCTGATAATTTTAGTCTTCCCCCCTCCCCACCAGTTTCCCGCCTCGGATCTCTGTACGGAGTTCCGAAGGCGCGCGAGTTGCAATCAGCGGCTGGAAAATGGGTGTGAGACGGCCGCCGGCAGCAGGTAAGTCCATTTGCATTTTAAGTAACCTAATTTCCATATTTTAATGAAGGCTTAGCTGCTTCGCACTGAGGCCTCGCCGCTGCTAATATCCGGCGGGGCCCCATCGGCGTGGTGGGTCGTGGTGGGCTGCTCCCGTTATCATTTACGGGCCTCCCTGCCATGACTCACGGCGTCGAGGGGCTAGTAAAATCAAGCCCACTGTGTCCATGCCAGCTCTCTGCAAAAGCAATGTACCCAGTCCCACACCCCTGCCTTTTCCCGTAGCCCTGCAAATGTTTTCTCTTCAGATAATTATCCAATTCTCTTCTGAAGGCATCAGTTGAATCTGCTTCCACACACTTTCAGGCAGTGCATTCCAGATCCTAACCACTCGCTGTGTAAAAAGGTTTTCCCCATGTTGCCATTGCTTCTTTTGTCAATAGCCATAAATTGGTGTCCTCTGGTTCTGGATCCTTCTACCAGTTTCTCCCTATCTACTCTGTCCAGACCCCTCATAATTTTGAACACCTCTATCAAATCTCCTCCTAATCTCTTCTCCAAGGGTAACCACTCCAGCTTCTCCAACCAATCCACTTAACTGAAGTTCCTCATCCCTGGAACCATTCTCATGAATTTTTACTACACCTTCTCTAATGCCTTGACATCTTTCCCAAAGCATGGTGCCCAGAACTGGACACAATACTCTGGTTGAGGTGAATCAGTGTTTTATACAGGTTTATCATTACTCCTGTGTTCTGGTACTCTGTGCCCCTATTTATAAAGTCCAGGATGCCATATGCCTTATTAGCTGCTTTCTCAACCTGCCCTAAAACCTTCAATGATTTATGCACATATACCCCCAGATCCCTTTGCTCCTGCACCCATCTTAGAATTGTACCCTTTAATTCATATTGCCTCTCCTCATTCTTCCTGCAAAAATGAATCATTTCACACTTTTCTGCATTAAATTTCATCTACCACTTGTCTGCCCATTCCACCAGCCTATGTCCTCTTGAAGTTTATCACCATCCTCCTCACAGTTCACAATACTTTCAAGTTTTGTGTCATCTGCAAATTTTGAAATTGTGCCCTATACACCCAAATCTAGGTCATTAATATATATCAAGAAAAGCAGTGGGCCTAACACCACTTTATATCTTCCTCCAGTCTGAAAAATATCATTAACCCTTTCTGTTACCTCATCAAAAAACTCAATCAAGTTAGGTAAACATGATTTGCCCTTAACAACTCTGTGCTGGCTTTCCTTAACTCATTCACATTTATCCAAGTAAGTATTAATTTTGTCCCAAATTATTGTTTTTTAAAGCTTTCCTACCACCAGGATTAAAATGACTGGCCTATAGTTGCTGGAATTATCCTTAAATCCTTTTTTGAACAAGGATGTAACATTTGCAATTCTCCAATCCTCTGGCAAGGAGAGAGCCAACTGTGTAACAGCCCCTACAACCAATTTTATCTGCAGCACGTATGGAAGAGTCTGTCACTTTAGAATTGGCCTTTATAGCCACTCCAGGCGCTGCTTCATAAACCACTGCCCACCCCTTACCCATTGTCTCTCGAGACAAGGAGGCCAAAGAAGAAGAAGAAGAAGAAGAAGAAGAGTCCTCTGGCACCACACCTGTATCTAAGGAGGATTGGAATATTATGGCCAGTGCCTCCACAATTTCCACCCTTACTTCCTTCAGCATCCTTGGATGCATCTCACCCAGTCCTTATCAACTTTAAGAACAGCCAGCCTATCTACTACCTTCCCTTTATCAATTTTTAGCCCATCTAGTTTCTCAACTATTGAGGTTATTTTGAAATAAAATGTCAATTTTACAAGTTTTAGCATTACACAGATTCTTCTCTTCAGTACAAAACACAAACCAGTCATTTACAGTAATTTAACTGTCCCTCATGGCAGACTGGTACAAAAGGTGAAGTCACACGGGATCAGAGGTGAGCTGGCAAGATGGATACAGAACTGGCTCGGTCATAGAAGACAGAGGGTAGCAGTGGAAGGGTGCTTTTCTGAATGGAGGGATGTGATTAGTGGTGTTCCGCAGGGATCTGTGCTGGGACCTTTGATGTTTGTAGTATATATAAATGATTTGGAGGAAAATGTAGCTGGTCTGATTAGTAAGTTTGCGGACGACACAAAGGTTGGTGGAGTTGCGGATAGTGATGAGGATTGTCAGAGGATACAGCAGGATATAGATTGGTTGGAGACTTGGGCGGAGAAATGGCAGATGGAGTTTAATCCGGACAAATGTGAGGTAATGCATTTTGGAAGGTCTAATGCAGATGGGAAGTATACAGTAAATGGCAGAACCCTTCAGAGTATTGACAGGCAGAGAGATCTGGGAGTACAGGTCCACGGGTCACTGAAAGTGGCAATGCAGGTAGATAAGGTAGTCAAGAAGGCATACGGCATGCTTGCCTTCATCGGTCGGGGCATAGAGTATAAAAATTGGCATGTCATGCTGCAGCTGTACAGAACCTTAGTTAGGCCACACTTAGAATATTGCGTGCAATTCTGGTCGCCACACTGCCAGAAGGACGTGGAGGCTTTGGAAAGGGTACAGAAGAGGTTTACCAGGATGTTGCCTGGTCTGGCGGGCATTAGCTATGAGGAGAGGTTGGATCAACTCTGATTGTTTTCACTGGAACGATGGAGGTGGAGGGGCGACATGATAGAGGTTTACAAAGTTATGAGCAGCATGGACAGAGTGGATAGTCAGAAGCTTTTTCCCAGGGTGGAAGAGTCAGTTACTAGGGGACATAGGTTTAAGGTGAGAGGGGCAAAGTTTAGAGGGGATGTGCGAGGCAAGTTCTTTACACAGAGGGTGGTGAGTGCCTGGAACTTGCTGCCGGGGGAGATGGTGGAAGCAGGTCCGATAATGACGTTTAAGAGGCATCTTGACAAATACATGAATAGGATGGGAATAGAAGGTTACGGTCCCCGGAAGTGCAGAAGGTTTTAGTTTCGGCAGGCATCAAGATCGGCTCAGGCTTGGAGGGCCGAATGGCCTGTTCCTGTGCTGTACTGTTCTTTGTTCTTTGTTCTTTGTACTTTGCACCCACTTTCTTTATGTATTATTTTTCCAACTTCGTGATCTATTAAGCATCATTTTATTTTTACTTTCAATGATGTAGTTTAATCAGTAAGAACAGAATTGGCAAAGGCAAGGGCTGCAGCCTTTTAAATAATTGCAGTTGTGTGGATCAACACCACCTTTGTGACTGTGAGCTTCCAGAGTCAGCCCATTCCAATGGTGGATGTTCACCATGCAGAATTAATTAGCGGCCAAGTTCGAAGTTATGGTGGAATTGCTGTGGCTTTATGCAGCACCCTTTCCAGAATTCCTACCCTCCTTTTTCTAGGAATGGAAAATGATCAAGGTTAATCAGTTAGACAGTGATCCAAAGCAGAACACCACAAAGTTTTTAAATGTCAGTGCAAGTGATAACTCTCAAAAGGGGCCATTCCAAAGATAAATAAATAATGTTTTCCTCAGACTCAATTTTCTTAGTGCCTCTCCACCCACAACTGAAGCATATTGCAATGGGAGCACTCAACCTTAGAGCACAGAAATGCTCAGGGCTGTGCATATCCTGATTGGTTTAATATCCCAACAGATTTAGAAAAGCTATTTTTAGAACCTGTTAATGATTGTAGGTTTTTTATGCTTTAGACAAATGAAGTTAATTAATAAGGGTTTAAAATTCTGAGCCATATCACATTCCTGTCAGGATAGTTTTTCATATTGACAATAGAGTTGGCTGCATTACAATGTGTGCTGAATGCCATCCTTCAACACTGGGCTTGCATAGCGTTTGAAGTGGTATTGCAGTGATTTTGCTTTCGAATCCTTTAACAATTGAATCGCTCAGTGAACCACTAATTACAGAAACAAAGTTTCGGTACAAACTCTTTCTGTGTTTATGTTGAATCTTAACCTATAATTTACTTTAATCTAATGGCATCTTGTTAGTGCAGTTGATAATGTATCTGTGCAGGACTATTGATATCTCAGATGTTTAAAACTGACTCAAATAACATTCAAGCATCACTTCTTACGTACTGAAAGATATTAGTGTAACAAAACTGCTGGAATGAAATCAATGAGAACATGGAAGGGTCAAAATGATTAATGATTTTTACTAAGTTAGAGTGAAGTAGATTAATGTAGAATTTTTCTACTGCAATGTTTTCTTCTTACCCATTTCCAATAGTGTGAAATAAATCTGGACTTCTAAATTTGACAATAGGAGTGACTTGTGCTCAATCGCACATTTAGGACTTAAATGTCAATCAGTAAGATTTGGAATAATTCCATGAATACATAAACATTTGCTGAGGATTAATGAGAATACTAAACACGCCTTTTATAAATCTTTCATGTACAGAACTAGTTATCCATGCAATGTAGAGAGCTGCAATGCTTATTTACCAAATTTTGGGGTTGCAAACTTTTTCCGCCTTTTCAGAATCTCTGGTTCTAATACCGCAAACATGGTTATCCGCCTTCTAACCTACCATATAGGAGCAAAGTTATTCCAATTCAAACAAAATCTGCCTTTGGTTATTGGCAGATATATTACAAAGAGAAAGGGACAGGTGTATTTCTTGTTTGCACATTGTGGCAGACTTTGGTAAATCAGCTAATTTCAGACAGGGCAGCAATTAGGGTACTGCAATTGCCCCGGTGCCCTAGGGTAAGGATGGAACTATCAGCTGAGTTCTTGCTCCAAATCACTGTCTAGTGACCTATTTTGGAAGTGGACTTCAAGTAAGAACAGGATCAAGTTCAGTGGTTCTCTGCATGGTCAAAAAACCTGGTCACATGCACTGTCAATATCACAGATAAAGAAACCTACTCAGGCAAGATACCGAAGGGTGGTCAGCACACAAGGAATCAGCACAAGTTAGCACCTTCAAAAGAAGAGGAAGAAAAATTGCAAAAGTACATTTCGGCATATGATCTAATGCATACATGTAAGTCTTAAACAGGGAAGCATCAGATCTGGTTCAGTGAATTTATCGATTTATGCAAGACTTACTATACAATATTTATTGAATGTGAAATTTTTGAAAGTAATTTTGTGCTCATCAAGCAATGTAATGTCAGTGCTGTGGAGTGGAACACTTTCCCACTTTTTCTTCCAATGTTAGCATCAAGCTGTCATAGAATTAAGTATAGTACAGCCGGAAGCAGGCTATCAGTTTTATTTTCTGGTTGCCAGATCTGGTAGTTCCAGAATGGAATGGAGAATCAGGAGTCAGAAAGTTCAAGTGGAGAGTCATATTGGTTATATCTCTACTTCTTAAATTGTCATCTATCACCAGCTTTTTGGTCCAGCCTGAAGTATTGTAGCCCAAATTGAATGATAAATGTAGTTTAATGTTGCTATGCAGCTAAATTAAATGAAGTGCTAATTACCATCCATTTAAGACAGGATTGCACTGTGGACTATTCGCTCATCAGAAGCTCCATGTTTGATTCTTATAGGGCCAAAAGCTTTATAGCTATTCAAAATAGAAAACTTCATCCATAAAGTATATATATAGAACTTTGGTTTTTAGGAAAAAATGTTTTACTTTTTTTGTAAAGTTTTGGAGAATTTGTTTTCTAGTTAATGTTTATATGCAACCATAAATAGGGAAGTACTGGGGCAAAATTGGGCTCAGTAGCACCTGTTTTTGGGGGGGGGTTTATGTGTGTCTTAGGGTTCAAAAAGGCATCCGTGGCATGTGCGCACACATCTGATGTGAAGATCACAGACCCTATTTTAGTAAAGGAGTTAGTGTACATACACTTAACGTCCACCAGAAGTATGCAGAGCAGGCAGATCATGATGTGAATCAGCGTGCATCACTGATTTGACACCAATACTGCCATTTTGAATTTGATGCTCCAGGCAATGCCTTCTCTTAAACTTGCACAGCTGAACATGCATTAAGCAGCAGGAAAGACGTCCATCAACAGTGCTATTTAAAGGGATCATCAACTACTTCCAGGTTAGTTGCTGGTGTATTTATTTTGGCTGTTGCTACAATCTTATACAAATTTGGTGCTTTCCATAGTTGTTTCAAGTTTCAAAAGTCTACAGGGAGTGGTGTGGCAGGTGCTAAATTACATTTGGCAGACTTCAAGGCTTCTGCACAGATCAGTTGCTCTCAGACATGCGTGCATTAGTTGGGTTTCCCCTTGGAATCAAGAATGACTAGGAGAATGAGTAGAGGACATGTATCAATTCTTTATTCTCAGAAAGCTAAGTATAATTGACTGTTTTTAAGTGCTATGTGGCCACATAAGGATCAAAACTAGGGTCCGCTTTGCACAGGATGTCATTTTAGTAACGAGGTTTGCACGTGCATGTCTAATGACCACTGGCAGCATGCAACACTAATTTGATGTTCGCACTGCCATTTTTGAACTCCACACTGTAGCCAATGTCCTGTCTTAACCTTACATAGCTAAACACAACATTAAACAGAATGAGAGATCTTCCCACCAGCACTATTATAAGGACTCATGATCGACTTACAGGTTACTTCCTGGATTGTTTTGTCTGGCTGCTGGTGCAATTGTACATGTTTTTGGAGCTTTCCTATACTTGGTTATAGTGTGGAAAGTCCATAGAGAGTGGTCTAGTTGGTGTTGAAGCAATTCTTCGGTCATTTAAAATTTTGCACTAAAACAAGTTACATCCAAACATGGGTGACCTTGTAGGAATTTTTTCAGGAATTAAACATGACTGGGAGAATGAAGAAAGGACACCCAGAATAGGACAGTTGCTCGAAGAGAAAGGAGGAGAAGGGGTCTCTGCAAGAGGCCATATCCGCTGAGGGTCTTCAGACAGCAATACTTCAATTTCAGTGAGAAAGAATGCATGAGATGTCTTTGCTTCATTAAAGAGGACATGACTGAAAGGAAGGCAAGGACAGGATTGCCTGTGACTGTCAAGATGACCGTGGCTCTTAACTTTTATGTGGCTGGTTTCTTCCAGGCTGTTGCTGGAGATATAAGCAACAGTTTGCAGCATGTTCTTGCATAGAGGATGTCATGGAGACTCTCTTTACACAGAGAAACACTTTCATCTCATTTCCTCTTGCCAGAGTCAAGCAGGTGGATTTGCATGGATTGCAGCTTACCTATGGTGCAGGATGCCAATGACTGCATACAGATTGCCTTGCATGCACCTCACGTTAAATCTGCCATTTTCCTGAGCTGAAAGGGTTTCCACTTCCTCAATGTGAAACTGATGGGTTGAATTTTATGCCTCCCCCGAAGAGTGGGATGGTGGGGGGGGGTGGTGGTGTAAAATGGAGCGGGAGGCTTCGGGAGCCCTTCCCGACCCACTCCCACCTCCGCCACCGCTTTACGCAGGGCGGTGGCACCAACAAATGGCCCGCCCTCCCCTGGCCAATCAAGGCACTTAAGTGACCTTAAGGGCCTTCGCCTGCCTCCACGCAGATTTTACGGGTGGCAAGCGGGCGTCCTAAACCCGAGAGAAGCTGCTGACAAAAGCAGATGGCTCTCTGACGTCCCGGGGGGTGGCCCTCATGATTGGGTACCCTGTGCCCGATAGAGGACTGCCCCCACTGCCCCAACGACCCCCAACACGCCCGCCCGTCCCCCCAAATGACTACCCTTGCCTCGCCGGGGCCCGCCTGATTATCCCCGGGCTCCCCGATGTCTTCTTCAGGTAGCTGGGCTGCAGTCCCAGCATTGGCTACCGCTCCCTGTGGCGCTGCTGGGACAGAGAGCTGCCAGCCCACTGATTGGCCGGCTGCTCTATTCGGCGGGGCTTTCTGCTCAAGTGGGTTGATGTCCCGTCTCAGACCAGTTGAAGCCCGGCAACCTGCAAAATACGGGTCAGATCCCCAGGCGAGGCGGAAGTGAGTTCGCCACCGACTTGGCTCAGTGCAGTGTTGGTAAAGATCCCGCATCATTACTGCTGGGACCAGAACATTTACCCACACTTAGGCTAATTAATGCAGAGGTGGTGTCCCTGCCCACTCTCTGGAAAGTAAGGGGCGAGCCCACCTCTGCTGGCCCTGGAAGCCATGACTTTATTTTACAGTCCTCAGGCAATTAACTGTCTGCAGTTGTGGTTTCCACCCCTCTAAGGCAGGATGTCCTGCCTCCAAGAACTGCCGACCAAGTAGAGGGCCGGCAGCTCTTCAGTGCCAGCACGCCACCAGGAGTGGTGGCTACTGCTGGGACTGTAGCAGTTCTCGGAGCAGCAGCCATGGAGGAAGCTTGGAGTGCAGGTAAGTGTGGTCGGGGATCGCTGGGGCAAATCAGGCAGGCCCAAGCGAGGGGTGGGGAGGGGCGTCGATCACAAGGGCAGGGGGGTCTTTCAGCAGGGGCAGCACTTGCCGCTGGAGGGGCCCTCCCTGGGACATAGGGTGCCCTATCACGAGGGACTCCCCCGCCCAACACCGAGCCCACAGAGAGGCCGCCAGGTTTTACTGGGTGGCCTCCCCAGGTGGCAATGTGCCAATCTGCCGCTGGTAAAATGACAGCAGAACAGCCGCAGTGTGAAGAGGCCCTTAAGTGGCCTTTAATTAGCCACTCAAGGGCCTCAATTGACCCAAAGGCGAGCAAGGCGACAGCCATCCTACCTGATTTTACAACCGCCCCCTCTGCCTCCCACTCCACTTTGGCAGGGTGGTAAAGGGAGTGGGGGAATCCAGCCTTAAGAACAAACCAAAAAAGTGCTCTTTTTATATTGGTTTCAAATTTTTAGCTTTGCACACCACCCATTTCTATTATGACTTTGAGTGAGATTTAGTGCTGTCACATGCTGAATTATAGGCTGTTTTGTGTTGTGCACCATGCCCACTAGTAATCAGGCTAAAACTATCCAGCCTCATTTCAAATAGGACATCTCAGGTGGTAGATTTGGTTTTCAGAAGTGACAGAACAGCAAACTCTCCCACAACCTTTAAATTTATATCCAACAAAATAATTTGGAAGGATTACACTAGAGAAACATCACAGATAAATCTGTGTTGACAGAGGTGAGCTAAAGGACACATGATGATGATTGCCATGTCAAGGATGCTGCAGAAAACAAAAATTCATGTTCCCATTTTCCGATTGTGCATGCATACAAATGGTTAGCGTGGCTGATGCAGGTACAGAAATGCTTATGGGATTGTAAGATTGGTTGTCATTAATCCCAAGCTTAGCTCTCAGCTAAATCTTCTGCTGTCTTTTCTGTTGTAAGGTTACCAACTGCTGGCATTTTGAATTGTATTGTTTAATTGTTATCAATGGGATGGCTGCCTGACTGGTCCATTATCTTCAGTCCTCCCCTTAGGCATAGCTATATGTAATCACATTTTGCTCAAGAGTGCTGGCCTTTTCCTTCCTCACGCTTGCTTGAAGAGATTTGTCTAAGGAGCCGTCCCTCATTTATTTTCACCACATGGTCAATCCTGGACAGTTGCCCCCTTATCAGCATCAAATGAATGCTGGTGATGTTGCTCATGTTAGTACTTTAGTTTTGGACACATTCATAAATTGCAGAGGTACCTCATCTGAATCCTGGCATATTCTTTCACATGCTTTCTGTAGAATAATCAGGACTTGCAGCCATACAACATGGCGGAGATGATGGTATATTGATAGGCTTTGTTCTCAATCTACATCCACATTCATTAGTCCAATTCTGGCTTCTTGCACATCCACTATTTTAATCACTCCAATTGCGGCAGTTGTGCTTTCCGCTGCCTAGACCCTAAACTCTGAAAATTGTCCCCTAAACCTCTCCGCTTCTCTACCTTTCTCTCCTCCGTTAAGATGCTTCTTAAAACATACCTCTATGACCAAGATTTTGGTCATTTGTCCGATTACCTTCTCATGTGGCTTGGTGACAAACCTTGTTGCATAATTCACCCATGAAGCAACTTGGGATGTTTTACTGCATTAAAAGTGCTGCATAAATGCAAGTTGTTTTTGTTGATCAAAGACTCACTTTTTTGAGATCCTCTTGGTTTCTTGATTCTGCTTGTAACCTACTGTTTGCACTTCCTACCAGTGGAAATGATGCTATTCAGGTGTGCTGGACTACATTCTGTTAATGGTAACTTTTAGCGGCCACACAGATTGCTCACTACCATAATAATAAAAGCAAAATACTGCGGATGCTGGAAATCTGAAACAAAAACAAGAAATGCTGGATTCACTCAGCAGGTCTGGCAGCATCTGTGGAAAGAGAAGCAGAGTTAACGTTTCGGGTCAGTGACCCTTCTTCGGAACCCCTCACTACCAGCTGTTTTTTAAAACTGATTTTAGTCAATAGCTGGTTGTGGCTGCTACAAAGTAATCACTGATGAGTTGGAGCTTTTCCTCCAAATGCCCTTCAATGAAACAGTTGGCAGCATAAAGCAACATTTGCTATTTCCTCCTTCCCTCTGGTGAAGAAGGTTTGCTGCGCATTCAATAGCTTTAATAGCATGGGTGGGAAGAACACAAGATTCAAGACTCTTTTAATAAAAATTAGTTACTCAACCAGAAATGACTTCGGATGAAGAGGTCTTTGAATTTTCATGAAGTTGTTCTGTCTATTGGCACGTGCTTGAAACCAAACCAAAGTATAACAACATTACACCGTATACAGGTAGGGAGTAGAATCAAAGCAAGACAGCAGATCACATCAGATAATAGTCTCATTTTTCACATATTCACCAATTATTGACTTTAGTTCAGCAAAAACAATCTCTAAATGTGCACCATACACTAATTTATGAAATAAATTATTCTCGAGTCCAAATTCTGTTTTTTTTCTACAAGGCTAGTGACTAGAACAGTTCATTTCCTGTTTTCCTTCTTTCTGACTGTATTTGTTACCTCAGGCAGCCAGGACAATTTACCACCTCCAGCCTTTTGCGAATCAATTTAGTCAAGAATAAATCACATTTCACAAAATTCAAAAATGCTGCTACAGAATTCATAGATAGTTGATAACTTCTGAACATAACTCTTGAGGAGTGTGGAACTGTCAGTTTGCAAAGAAAATTATTGATTGACTCTTGAGAGCCATTTGACTGGGTGCAAATGTGTGTGAACTGTCATTTGGTCAAAATTGTATCTTAAGTTTGAGTATTGATGTCTGTGCCAGAACCAGCAACCCACTAGATATTGACCAGCACATTGCAAGAATAAACATTGCACCCTTTATGTTGCTACTATTTCTGCAAACTTTGATGAAGTCTTAATATTACAATAGTCTTTGCAGCCAAAGTCTACTCGTGCAAAAGAAAGTGCAAAATAATAGATAAACTGTATTATGAAATGAATCCAGTCTTAAATTGACTTAAAAGGATTGAATTTTAACGTATCATACATAGGTCTAGTATATGGCACGATGACATGCATTTTATTGGAGAAAGCGAGAGTTCAGTTGAGTCTGAACTTTCTGTGACAGATTTTCAAATTTTAGCTGGTTGTTTAATGCACCAAAAGGCAGTGTATCCCTTGCTGGGCCTGTATCTAGATAAAAGGAGATCTGCAGATGTGCCAGGGGATTATTGAAATTTTAGAAACTGATACTGTGTGGTCAGGTAGTAAAGGGTGACAGATTGGGACTAAGATATTGGAATAGATTTTCAACTTGCCACTCGGGTGTAAAACTGTCATGGTGGTTGGCTCCCATTATGGAAACCTGCTAGTTTCTTCTGTATTGATTTTCATAGAAATTAAAATCAGTGGGTTTTATAAAAGGTAGTCCATCCATAATACCAATTTTAAGCCTAGGCGACAATTTAAAATCTATCGCATTGCATTTAATGGTATTATTGTCTGACTCATCAGAATACATTGTTTATCTAGTTTTTTCTCATGCTAAATAACACAAGTTATATGACAAAAATGCACAATCATAGTAAGTATATGACAAGACGCACAGGTATGACTTTCCTACTTAGTATTTACAGCAATATATTTATAAGGATGAGCTGGATTTTATTCGGCACTGCGCGCTCTGCAGCGGCGCGCTTTGAACTCGGCGGCCTTCCGACATGGAAGGGCCACTGCACAGCCCCTGCGATATTACATGCGGGGCCTGATTTAAATAGAGAGGGCGGGGTGGCCGCCCCCGATGACATAGAGGGGGCGGCCACCGTGTCCCCGGAAACAGCGTCTGGCATCACCACGCAGGCACTGGCGCCATTTTTAAACGGCTTTAAGCCCTTAACACAGATTTTAATTTATAAAGTTACTGTGGTGCCGATTTAAAAAAAATAAACAATTATGATATGGAGGCCCTTCCCCAACACCCCCAATGGTCATTTAATTGGCCCTCGTTGACAAAACGCACTTTATTCCCTACCCGAACATTCCCCCCTAGCCTTCTATCATTTGTCATTCAACCCCTTCCCAACAGCCCTGCAACCAATAAACAGTGTTTTCCCCGGTTGCCCACCCCTTCCACCCTGAAAATTTTATTCCTCCCCCCTCCCCACCAGGTTCTCGCCTTGGAACTCCATAGGAGTTCCGAAGGAGCGCAAAGTACTAATGGCGGCCGTAAAATCAGCCTGGGACGGCTGCCACCCGCAGGTAAGTTCATTTGCATATCATTATTTTTAATTTAAATAGTTAGATGAAGGGTTCGCCACCATGCGGCGGGGGGTGGGCCACACTGAGGTCCCCCTGCCCCCCGTTAATATGTGATGGGCCCTTCTCAATGTCAGGGGTCGAGGCGGGCCTCTCCCCGCAGAATTTTATCACCCTCCCCACTGCCATGACCCATGGCCTTGAGGGTCTGGTAAAATTCAACCTGATTTGTGTGGACTAAAGATTCAGACCACATACTGACCATTGAACATGTATCATACTAATATTCTATGAATAAAAGAACTTGTAACTTTTAATGCAAACTGTCAGTTTAGTCATTGAAAGATTTATAACTGATGTCAAACTGGAAGAGTTGTACTTTAGTGGCTGAATGCTTATCTATAGTTTTTCTTACGTTCCTATTTGCATAGAAAATCTAGGAACATTCCTATGCCCATGATGACATCAAGGTACCATAAACGGTTCTTTCTCCCCTGAAATATACATAAATTCTGAACATTCTGGTGGAATTTTATCAGCCGTGCAGAGGTGGCTTTGAAGGCAGAGAATTTCTGCAAGTTGTGCACCAGGTGATCTACCCAACAAATTCCCGCTTCCAAGCGATCTTGCTGGAGGATGAGTCTGACCGGCAGCAGCCAGGGAGCTAATCAAAATCAATTAAATGCCTCATCCGGGCACCCGCACCCCACCCCCCCCCCCCGCCCCCCACCACCCCTGCTGAGTCTGAAGCTTGGTAGGAGCTGTTACAACCAAGATGGGAGTAATGCACTGTTAATTCAGTCCCACTATTCCACAGGTCATAGCATATCAAATAAAGTTTCCCACCGATTGAAGGCTATCCAAATTAAACACTCTATTTTCCCCCCAGAATAAAGCACACCAAATCAAGTTTCTTTAAACAACAACAACATTAACTATTTATCAGAAAAGAAATAGTAGGTCTTAACTACTCACAAGATAAATCTGTACATGAAAAAAACCCTTATTCTCTTAACCTTTATGCACATACACATACATTCAAAAGAAACGGTTAACTGGTTTCGAAAGGGGGTTTTGGATTATGACTATTCCTTAGGAATAGAAGGAATAATAAAAAAATTGATGTTCACATTCTGGTAGGATGTTTTCGGTATGGTGGGGTGTCCCAGAGTCAAATAGTCAGATGCCACTCAAAATCGCTCCAGGTGAGGTTAATGAACAGTCGATGATGCGTTGGTGTACACGGCAATTTAACTGCAGCAGGCGTCACATAGGTCTTCAATCAGGGGTGTAGCAACAGGTCTGCTTGGGTTTTGAAGCAGCAGTCTAGTCGTAAAAGAATTCTTCAGATTTCAGGATTTTTTTAGAACACAGGAGGCAGCAGGAATCTCACTGGATGTAGAAATTCTGCAGAGACCGGAGGCAACAGGAATCTGCTACCTTTCAGTTGCAGGATTCCTTTGCAAGTCTCCTTTACAGGGAGAGGTAACACTTTTTCTGGGTCTTTTCTCTGTTGCTCCAGGCAGGACAAGCAAAGATTTCAAAATGCCTGCTCTTTGACAAATTCACAGGCTTTTAAAGGGTCCAAAGTGAAAAATGCACCTCCTGAACATGGTCACATGTCCAGACACAGTCACTCAAGCTGCTCTGAAGAAAGGTCAAACCCCTGTGATTTCCTTGAAACTGCAGACCTTCCTGTCCTTTTACAAGTTTCACTTCCTTTCAAAACACCCATAAAGTTCAACTCTTTGTTTTGAACTTCCTTTTAAAACATTGCTGGAATTCTAATTATTTTTGCATGTGTCTTTCACTGAGCAACATTCTTTAATTAGTTTTTTTTGAAACACATGGAAGTCCAAGATTTTAGTAAAAAAGAAATCATTTGTGGCAGTGTCAAGAAGTGACCTTTGAGCAGCAGGCTGAGGGGACAGCAAGGTCTCCTTTAAATCAGCCCCTCCTGGAACCGCAAGGATCAGAGGGCCACAACTGTGGTCGCAGGCCATCCTGTGGAGGGGATTTCCCTCCGCAATGATGGCCTGGCAGCTGTGGCCACACTTACTTTAACAACCTAGGATGTCTTCAAAGGGCACATCCATCTTGGGACACTCTTGCAGTCTCCCACCTACATCAGCAGCGCCCACTTCTCCCAGTGGGGCTGCCAGCTGCCCACAGTCTCGTCCTTGGAGAAGAGAAGGCTGAGAGTAGATCTGATAGAGGTATTCAAAATCATGAGGGGACAGAGTGGATAGGGAAAAACTGTTCTCACTCATGAAAGGATTGAGAATGAGAGGGCACAGATTTAAAATGATTGGTAAAGGAAGGAAAAGCAACATGAGGAAAAACTTTTTCACACAGCGAGTGGTTAAGGTCTGGAATGTGGTGAAGGCAGGTTCAATTGAGGCATTTGAAAGGGAATTAGACAGTTATCTGAAAAGGATGAATGTGCAGGGTTATGGAAAGAAGGCACGGGAATGGCATTCGGTGAATTGCTCATTCAGAGAGCCAGTGCAGACACAGTGGGCCGAATGGCCTCCTTCTGCGCTGTAACGATTCTGTGATTCTGATTCTGCTCCAATTGGCCCTTCCACCTGCACAGCGGCCTGATGTTCCTGATTGGACGGGGTTCCCTGATACAACCAGTTAATTGGTCACCTTCATGTAGATCACGCAGGTCGACACAACTCGGACTCCATCAGGTTCAGGAGCCATATTTGGTCCTGGCACACGTTTAAAAACAATGTCAGTAAGATTCTACCCTATAAGTTGGGCTGGAGTGATTTATAGACTGTAATATAATTGCAAGGCATGAATGATGTCCTGTTTGATTGTGCTGAGCTTCAAAGCCCACATTCTAGACCAGGGTTGTCCAACATATGGCCCGTGGGCCAGGATGCGGCCCGCCAAACATTTACATCCGGCCTGAAAGTGTAAACTGTTCCCGGGGCCGTTCCTCATCCTCACTGTGACTGGAGATTAGAAATTTCCTTTTGTCTTCTTCTTACAGAGTGGCCTTTTTAAAAACATCGCTATCAGTTTCATAGCCGACAGCTGCTGACATCGGAAACAGCGGATTCCCAACAGACTTAGGGTTTCTCGGTGGGTTCTGACTTTTTCTTTCAAAAAGCCCACTGGAAAACCCCGAGTCTGTTGGGAATCCGCTGTTTCCGATGTCAGCAGCTGTCGGCTATGAAACTGACAGTGATGTTTTTAAAACAACTGGCCAACCATCTGCGCAGCGTTCCACTCTGCAACTGTGAGAGACAGAGAGGGGAGAGAGGAGGAGAGGGGGGGAGAGACAGAGAGAGTAATGGGAACAGAGAGAGAGAGAAACGGGAACAGAGAGAGAGAGAGGGGGAGCAGAGGGAAAGGAAAGGGGGGGACAGAAAAGGGGGGACAGAGAGATAAAGAGGGGGACAGAGAGAGAGAAAAAGGAGGACAGAGAGAGAGAAAAAGCAGGACAGAGAGAGCTAAGGGGGAACAGAGAGGTGGAGGGACAGAGAGACGGGGGACAGGGAACTCTGAGTAAGGAACACTGAGCGGGGAGTGGGAAACACAGAGCGGGGAACACTGAGGGGGGAGCAGGGAACACTGGAGACATGGGGTGGGGGGGGTGGGGAGAAGGAGACGGAGAGAGGGGGGAGAAGGAGACAGAGAGACAGAAAGACAGACAGAGAGGGGTGAGAGAGACAGAGACATTGAGGGGAGGGGGGAAGAGAGTCAAGAGTCATTTACTTAAGGCACAGAAGGAGGCCATTCTGTCCATTGAGCCCATGCCTGCCCTCCACGGAGCTATGCTGTCAGTCCCACTCCCTGGCTCGATCCCCATAGCCCTGCAAGTCTATTTCTCTCAGGTGGCAATCCAACTTCCTCTTGAAGTCATTGATCGTTTCCATTTCCATCACCCTTGTGGGCAGCAAGCTCCAGGTCATTATCACCCGCTGCGTACAAAAACTGCTTCCTTATATTCCCCTTGCATCTTTTGCACAAAACTTTCAATCTGTGTCCCCTAGTTCTAGAGGGAAGGGGGCGGGAGGTGGGGACAGAGAATGAGGCACACACACACAGAGTGCAGGGAGAGGAAGGAGAGAGAACAAGATCTCTTCTGACAGATGGACATGTATCCAGAATACTCTGCATTGCTACAGCAAGTGTGTGGGCAGAGATTGACGACTTATGCAAGCAAAAACAATGCCCAGGTATGTCACTAAATCAGTTTTCAGTATAGTGATGAGAAAGTAAGTCAATAAATTAGTCTTCTCATTGAAAGCTTCTTCACAAAAATGCACATTTGTTGTTTTTATTAGTAATTTTTATAAATTTTTATTGTCTTTATCTTTCAAAATTTGCTCCCCAGGCTGAGCAAAAATTGTAATATGGCCTTCCGCCTGAAAAGGTTGGACAACCCTGTTCTAGACATAAACAATATCATCTACTTCCACCTCTAAAACATTTCCACCTTCACTCCGCCTCACCCTGCTGACATCAAAATCTCATTCACGCCTTTAGTCCCTCCAGGTTTGATTATTTCAATTTCTCACTTGCTGGCCACCTCCTGAGTTCCACCCTTGATAAATTGTAATTCATCCAAAATCCTGCAGCATGCATCCTATCACATACAACACCTCAATCACACCAACCTTTTACCACTTTCATTAACTCCCATTCTTCATGCACCATATTAAAAGTCCAAAAGTATTAAGTCCCTCCATTGACTGGCCCTTCATATATCTGCAACCTGCTCCTGTCCTATGTAGCAACCTGTGCCCTCACCATCTTGACCACACACTTTGGAATGCTGTTCACAAACCCTTGTGCCTTGTTACTTCTCTTCCTTATTTCAACATCCTGCTCAAAACCTGTCTCTTTAAACTGTGCAGTCACCTCCTCTAACCTTTCCTCATCAGTGCTCAATATGTATTTACCTCCATGAATCACTTTGAGATGGGTTATTATATTAAAGGCACTGCATAAATGATGTTCTTGTTGCCATTGAACTATGAGAGCTTCGTTCTGGGCTGCATTCACTTGTAGCATGAATATTTTATTTTCTGTCTGCAGCAGCTGTGTGATTGAAGAAAGGTATAGCATGTAAAATGTAATGATTATGGAAGTCTCAATAATTTGGTGTGAAATAAGTGATTGGCTCAGTGGCAAGCATGCTTCCTTCCAAGTTAGAAATTTCATAAATGCAAGCTCCATTCCAATGATTTAATTCAAATTCACACTCCAGTAGCAGTACTAAAGGAATAGTGCATTATGAGCAGTGTCATCTTTTGGATAAGGCATTAAAACCAAGTGGACATAAAAAAAAATCTTGTGGCACTATCTGAAGGAGAGTAGGGACCAGTCCTGACTAACATTCCTCCTTCAACCAGCACTACCAAAAACAAATTAACTGCTCACCATCTGATTACCATTTGCCGGATCTCGCTACATGTAAAATGTGTTTGACTACAAAACAAACCACTGTAGTTAAAGATATTTCTGAGAGCCATGGTAAGGTTCTGTAGGAACCCAAATCTTGTTTTGACAATCTCAAAATTTGTTGCTGCCCTATAGTCCCAAAATCTGCAGCCAAGCAGGGCTCTCACCAGGTCCCAGTCTGGCACTGAGGAATTCAGGATTTCCTGTTGTGTGGGATGAATCTCCACCCACTCCAAACATTGCCACCATCATAAGGGGACAGGGCAGGGACAAGTATGGGAAGTTCCAACTTCAGAAGGTCCTGCATCTCAGTCAGGTCTTCAGTGGGACCCAGTATATGATTGTTCGAGGTATGCCTAGACAGACCATAGGGACATTAAGAACAGGACTGGCCATTCAGCCCCTTGAGCACGTTACCATCGTGGCTTGACTGCACCTCAACTCCATTTACCCACCTTTGCTCCATATCCCTTGATAATCTTACCTAATAAAAATTGGTCTATCTCAGTCTTGAAAGCTTCAATCGTCCTAGCATCCACAAACTTTATGGAGGAGAGAGTTCAGATTTCTACCACCCTTTGTGCAAAAGGGTGCTTCTTATTTTGTTCCTGAATGGCCCATCTCTAATTTTACAATTACATCCCTTTGTTCTCAATTTCCTCATCAGAGGAAAAGGTTTCCCCGTCTTTTAACATTTTAAACACCTCAGTCAGATGACCCTCAATCTTCTATACGCAAGGGAATACAAGCCAAGTTTATGTCCTCATAATTTAACACCCGAAGCCCTGGTATCATTGAGGTGATTCTGCACTATGCCCCCTCCAAGGTCAATATATCCTTTCTGACATGCAGTCCCCAAAACTTAGATGTTGGTGCACAGGCATAACTTCTGACAACTGGCAGTTGTGAGATTTTCTAAGTTTCCAGGCAATGAAGAAAAAGACTACTTTTATTTGAATTTTAAAGCAGCTCCAACTGAGGGGTGTGGGGCACCACTTTGTTTGTTCCAGGTGGGGAGCTCAACACTCCCCACCCCAGCAGAACATTTTCATCTGAACTTTTAGCCTTCTTTGGTGGGCAGGTGCCCCAGATGTGCCCAAGTGATGTGGGCTTCTATCACTGTGATGCAAGTCAGGGAACCCTAGAAAGTCCACCTGGGTCAGCAGAGGAAATGTGGCAGATAGACTCCTGAGGAGGCACATCACTCTTCCCTTCCCAACATATTTGTGACTAGGAACTTGTAATGATGATTCATAAGCAAACACTAAATAATATAATTCATTGCCACAGCCCATCAGTGGGTTACCTCTAATGATGGTATTTCAAATGAAGGCTATTAAGCAACTCTACTTGTAACATGGCAGGTAGATTTTGAGAAATGTACTTAAATGCTAAACTGAATCCTAAGTTGTCATGGAAGCAGAACATAAACTATACCCTTCAGACAACACACTGATTGGTCCAGAGAAGTGTGATCATTTGTAAGATAATTGACAATGGGAAAACCATATGTTAAAATAACTAAAACCAAAGAAAAGTAAAACAGAATTATGAAACGGTTATTGTTAAAAAAAAACTATGGAAGATAAATGTGGAGATGATGTTAAGCAAAGTTATGTGAAAATGGAGGAAGAATAGCCTTATATGTTTAGGAGAATTTAGAAATTAAGGAAAATGCTTTGATAGCCCAAAGGAAGACACAAAATTAAATTAATTGTTTAAACTTTGGAATTGAGATTCTGAAGATGCACAAGCTATGAAGTTGTTCTATATTTTTTTACATTATAAGTAAAGAAAGAGATAAATGTAGGGCTCAGTTTTGCTGAGTAGAAAACTCCAGGAATGACCTTACTAATTTGTCTTGAAGTAACAAGCAGGTGGGGATGGAGATTAACATTAGGCCTGCTGTAGACTCTCTTGGTTGGCATTTGGACAATTTACTGAGCTTGTGCTGCTGGTGGTGAGCCTTGTCCACCAATTACTGATAGTGGGAAATTGTCATTTAATAATGATCATATTAGCCCCATATATAACAGTATCTAAAACAACCACTTGCATTTGTACACTGACTTTAACATATGAAAAACACCCAAGGCCCTTCACAGGAACATAATCAGACAACATTTCACACCAAGCCAAAGAAGTAGATATTAGGTTGGGTGAAAATGGGCCCAGACTAATTTTTCCCATGGTATTTTCAGCTTTGATGTTTGTGCCTTAAAAAACTCCTATTTAAATTCCTCTGCCTTACCACTTCACTCCTCACTTTCAAAAGCCTCCTAAAAAACCCACACTTTCATCCCCTAATCTTTATTTCCCTTTATTCCATCTTGTTTGGTGTGCACTTTTTTCCTCTGCTGTGTAAAGCCCTTTGGGCTACCTCTGTGTGGATAAAAAGTTATTGTTGTAGAGGGATGAGCTTCAATGGTATTTTCTCACTCTTCACTTGCCTTAGGTACTTTGTATGTAAAACTTTGTAAACTATAACAATTTAATTTGGTTATTCTATTCATGTTTGAAATATCATTGTTGGAACCAGTTCTTCCTTCTTCTGCCCACTTCTTGCTGCATGCAGCACAAAATATTGCAGTTGAACATCACATGCCCCATTGTGGGAAATCTATGACTTGGTTGTTGATAAAACAGTATAATGCCTCTAAGTTTCTGACAATCACTAGCATCAGATTTCTGAGATAGGTGTGCTGTTACATTTAGAATTGGCTGCAATCTGTTATGTCACCTAACATTCAAAGAACTCACACACAGGTGCGCAATTCTTGAAAGCTGTGGTAAAGGGCCTATCCAAATGTTTGAAACCCCAAAATGAGGGCTAATGCTGTTATCTGGATGTTTTGCAGAATATCTGATTTCATGCCTTTATTTATTAAATGGAAAAAAGTAGGTTGTAGTAATCTGGAGCTCTCATGGCATTTTTGTGTATTATTTTACCATGGCAACTTGTTTTGCAGTATACGCAAGAGCTTAAATGATTAAGTGACCACATGTGCATTTTAACATAAGGACAGAGGGCAACCCCATATTCAGCTTTAATTTTCACAAACTAGAGGCATAAAATGAATTGAGATGACATCATGTATCAAGACATTATGAATATTTTGCATTATGGATATTTTATACATTTTTAACCAAGAATGACACTCTCCTGAATATTTTCACAAATGAAGATGAATATGCAGAGATCCATTTGGTTGATTTTGTGCCAGATGGCATAGAAGTAGAGGCTCCATGAAGCTGATTTGCTTGAATCGTTTTTGCCATATTGCATGCTGGCATCTACTTGACTTTATATCATCTGTAACCACCTACAGCATTTCTTTACAGTATCTCAAAGCACTCAAAACCAGGCCTGCTACTGTTGCCAGATTTTAAAAAGACAGTTATCTCTTTTTGACAATCTGCACAAAGTGCATTTCAAAGTGACTATGAATAAAATGGATAAACCATATAAATCTAGTTACTCGAGCCTTCTCAAAAATCAGCAACAAGTCAACAATGCAAGTCTGTGAGCTCCAGTACTAGTGATACCTGATAACTGCATAACTAGTTTTGGCAAGAATTTTTATATTTTGCATCTTTATTTAGAAATATATGAAAAATATCTAAATTTAACCATCTCTCATAACTTAGCTCATTTCATTAGCAGTTCAGTACAAATCATAACCAAAACCATTTAAAGGGGCTTCCTGGTAAATCAGTTTGCCAGGTTTGTAAACATCAGAAGCACAATGACATTACTACACTATTGATGTCAATGCTAAAATAATTTTTAAAAGGTAGTTAAAAAGTTGAATATTTCAACTGCCTCCATGGTTCACTGGATAGCTATGATGTGGATGTATTACTCAGACATACAGACCAAGAAGGTGCAAGGTTTTATTCCTGGTCTGTGCTGAGTTAATTAATCTTAGCTAGAGATCCCATATGGGTTAAAGAAGTGGCATCAGCACACCTAGGCTAGGGAGGGTAAAATTCAACCACAATTTCTAATCTTAAAAGCTTCCAGTGATCCCATCCCCACTAGAACATGCTCTATTAGAATGTCAGATCAAGCTCAGTATTGATGGTGCCTTCCAAACACTCAAATAGATTGTCCAGACTCATAGCTGAAACATGGTCACTTGGGACAGTTACCTTCGGACTGCTGCCATCTTTAGAACTGTATTTCAGCATGAATGACCACATTCAGAATGAGACAGGTTAGAAAGGAAACTAGAAAATGAAATATGTTCCTACAAATCATGCATTACAATTGTTTGTGATGTGGAGCATATTGCACACACATGCAAACGTATGACAAGAAAGGTGAGAAAAGACCATCAAGGCTGTTAATGCTCACCATTTCCAGTGGAAGGTCAACCACTTGAATAAACCACCCAATTTCTGGAAGAGGCATAACAACTGAGAACAAAAAGGCCAGAGCCAATTTCAGGAAAAACTGCAGAAAATTCTTCTGGAACTCACTAAGGCATTCTGTTAATTCCTTACTGGGCCTAGAACCTGGCAAATGACCAGCTTGGAAGAATCATAGCAGTGGCATTTCCTCCAATTTGCATTTGGAAATGACAACAGCACAAAAGTCAATTATTGTTTAAGCATTTACACTGACCCTAATTGCATAAACAGAATCAGATTATTTTTTAGATATTATACATGACTGACTATCCAGCAATTCTGAATCTGGACCATTATCAAAACACACACTTTGTAAATAGAACCTGATGCTTCATCCATAGGGATCCTTTGCAAGTATAATCTTTGTTTCATAACTGCGTTTTGCAGACACCAGAAAAAGGTTATTAAAACTATATTTAATGTTTGAGTACGTACTTTATAGTAAGCATGACATGGAAAAGGAAAATTATGGACTGCATGTCTATGATTTTCCAAGGTGCACTGCCTACAAGTGCCACTCCTTGCTGCGACTGCCAATTGCAGAGTCAACCTTATCATGCAGGACTGGTGACATTACACACAGAAGTTCTCAAGCATGTAATATTTATTACCATGCTTTGTCAACCATTGAATATTAAACAAGTCCTCATTGGCGCTCATAGAACAGGTGTATTACCAATGGTAGATATTTTTGTTTTAAATGCATGTTACCACCTTTAGAAGTGGCTTTTCCTAACCTAGGACATGTCTGAAAAAAATCATACAATAATAATGAATTATGCTGAGGGAGATACTTCAAACAAATTATACCCATCAGCTATAAGATCCTGCATCAATAAACCAAGGAGGTTTGTGCATAATTAGCATAGATCTCTGCTGACATGTTACAAAACTGCTGTTTCTCCAAACAATGTGGGAACAGCTTCAAGTTCTTTGCTGACTATGGATAACATGACTTATCATTTTCATTCACAGCTAGCTGTCATTAAATACATCAGTATTTTAAAATGTTAGGTATGAACTTGTTTTTGTTTTTGGCACATGCAGTGTCACCCTGAAAGGGCAATGCTCTTTTGTGAATAAATATGAACTGATGCAGTATTTCAGACTTGAAGAGCCTCCAGTATGAGCTATCGATCTGAGACCATGCGCTGTAGAGTGAGAAGTGCAGCTGCCAAACCCAATGTTATATTGCAGGCTAGAAATCTCACACTACCCACCAGGAGAAAGCTGTATGTATATGTGCAGAGCTATGCTTCCCAGCATCGTCTTTTAATGTTAGGACAGCAGGTCAGAGAATATGCATTTTCATAACACCAAAAGGTTCAAAACTAACTGAGCACATTAGGAGATGCTGCCTGAACTGCTGCGTAGTTCTAGCATCTTCTGTTTATTTTTGAGCAATTTTTAATTCATTCTACACACAGGACTGGAGTTATACTTCACTTGGTGCCATCTACAAGTAGTGTGAGATGGCCTATTAGATAACACCTGACATCATTATTCTGGACTGAGACTTGAACCTGATCTGGAAATTTTATTATATAAACAGAAGATGCTGGAAAAAGTAGATCAGGCAGCATCTGTGGAGAGAGAAACAGAGTTAACCTTTTAGGTCAGTGTGCTCTTGGCAAAACTGGAAAATTGTTACAGATGTACAGGTTTTAAGCAAGCACAGAGGCAGGGAAAGGGGAGAAAGGAGGAAAGAACAAAAGGGAAGGTCTGAGATAGGGTGCTAGTGTCAGTAAAGGTGACTGTGAAACTACAAAATTGTTATAAAAACACATCTGGTTCACTAATGTCCTTTAAGGAAGGATATCTGCCATCCTTACCTGGTCTGGCCTACATGTAACTCGAGACCCACAGCAATGTGGTTGACTGTTAACTACCTTCTGAAATAGCTACCAAGCCATTACATTTTATCAAACTGCTACCGAAAAGTCAAATAAGAATAAAACAGGATGGAGGACCCAACATCAACTTAGGCAACAGATACAGCAAAGGCACCCCCAGCCCAGTAGGCCCTGCAAATTCCTCCTCATTAATATCTCGGTACATGTGCCAAAATTGGGAGAACTGCGCCACAGACTCTTCAAGCAACAGCCAGACATAGTCATACTAACAGAATCATATCTTACAGCCAATGTCTCAGACTCCTCCATCACCATCCCTGGGAATATCCTGTCCCGCCGCAGGACAGACCAACCAGAGGTGGAGGCACACTGGTATATGGTTGGGACGGAGTGCCATACAAAAAGTAAGAGCTCATGAAGTCGGGGGTTATAGATTAGCATGGATGGAGGATTGTTTAATGGAGAGGAAGCAGAGAGTAGGGATAAATGGGGCATTTTCAAGTTGGCAGGCTGTAACTAGCGGAGTGCCACGAGGATCAGTGTTGGGCCTCAGCTATTTTTACAATCTATATCTAACTCCTTCTTGAAAACATTCAATGTTTTGGCCTCAACTGCTTTTTGTATAGAAACATAGAAAATAGGAGCAGGAGTAGGCCATTTGGCCCTTTGAGCCTGCTCCGCCATTCATTATGATCATGGCTGATCATTCAACTCAGTAACATGTTCCCGCTTTCTCCCCATGCCCTTTGATCCCTTTAGACCCAAGAGCTATATCTAACTCCTTCTTGAAAACATACAATATTAATGACTTAGACAATGAGACCGAGAATAATGTATTCAAGTTTGCTGAGGATACAAACCTAGGTGGGGATGTAAGCTGTGAAGAGGACTCAAAAGGCTGAAAAGAGATATAGATAGCTTAAGTGAGTGGGCAACAAGATGGCAGATGGAGTATAATGTGGGGAAGTGTGAGGTTATTCACTTTGGTTGGAAGAATAGAAAAGCAGAATATTTTTTAAAAGGCGTGAGAAATTTCTAAATATTCACAAAATCATACCTTACAACCAATATCCCAGACTCCTACATCACCATCCCTGGAACACATTTCTGTTAGCATGCAGGTACAGCAAGCAATTGGGAAGGCAAATGGCAAGTTTGCCTTTATTACAAGGGGATTGGAGTACAAGAATAAGGAAGTCTTGCTACAATTGCATAGGGCTTTGGTGAGACCACACCTGGAGTATTTTGCACTGTTTTGGTCTCCGTATTTAAGGAAGGATATACTTGCATTGGAGTTGGTACAGCGAAAGTTCACTAAATTGGTTCCAGGGAAGGGTGGGTTGTCCTATGATGAGAGGCTGAGTAAATTGGGCCTATACTCTCTGGCGGTTAGAAGAATGAGAGGTGATCTCATTGAAGCATAAAAGATTCTGAAGGGACTTGACAAGGTAGGCACTGAGAGGTTGTTCCCCTGGCTGGGGAATCTATAACACAGGGGCATAGTCTCAGGATAAAGGTCAATTATTTAGGACTGAGATGAGAAGAAATTTCTTCATTCAGTGGGGTGTGAATCTTTGGAATTGTCTACCCCCGACGGTGGTGGATGCTCCATCCTTCTGTATATTTAAGGCTGAGATAGAAAGATTTTTGATCTTTCAGGGAATCAAGAGATATGGGGAGTGGGTGGGAAAGTGGAGTTGAGGCAGAAGCTCAGCCATGATCGCATTGAATGGCGGAGCAGGCTTGAGGGCCATATGGTTTACTCCTGCTCCTATTTCTTATGTTCTTATGACTCCATGAAGTTTCAAGGCATCAGGTCAAACATGGGCAAGGAAACCTCCTGCTGATTACCACCTACCACCCTCCCTCAGCTGATGAATCAGTACTCCTCCACATTGAGCACCACTTGGGAGAAGCACTGAGGATAGCAAGGGAACACAATGTACTCTGGGTGGGGGACTTTAATGTCCATCACCAAGAGTGGCTCAGTAGCACCACTACTGATTGAGCAGGCCAAGTCCTGAAGGATATATCTGCCAGACTGGGCTTGTGGCAGGTGGTGACAGAGCCAACACAAGTGAAAAAACCTACTTGACCTCAACCTCACCAATCTACTTGTCGCAGATGCAGCTGTCCATGACAGTGTTGGTACGAGTGATCACTGCATAGTCCTTGTGGGGATGAAGTTCCATCTTTGTACTGACAGCATTCTCCATCATTTTGCATGGTATTACTAACGTGCTAAATGGGATTGATTCAGATCAGATCTAGCAGCTTAAACTGGGCATCCATGAGGCACTGTGTGCCATCAGCAGCAGGGTTCTCCTTTGCCACAATCTGCAACCGTATGGCTCGACATGTACCTCACTCCAGATGGAGGAAGATAGAAGAGCAAATTTATAAACAAATATCTGACAAATGCAAAAACAATAAGGAAGTTAATAGTGGAGTTTTCAATTACCCTAGTATTAACTGGGATACAGTCAGTGTAAAAGGCACAGAGGGCACAGAATTCCGAAATTGCATTCAGGAGAACATTTTTAGCCAGTATGTGGCAAGCCCAACAAGATGGGGGGCAATTCTGGATTTAGTTTGAGGGAATGAATTTGGGAGGGAGAAAGAGGATCAGTGGGAGAGCATTTTTGTGGTAGTGATAATAATTGTTAGATTCGGCATTGTTATGGAAAAGGACAAACATAAAATAGGAGGAAATGTTTTAAATTTGGGGAAGGCCAATTTTGCTAGGCTTGAGAAGCAATTTAGCAAAAGTAGACTGGAAACAGCTACTTGAAAGTAAATCAGTCTCAGAGCAATGGGAGGTATTCAAGAAGGAGATTCAAGGGGTTCAGGGTAAACAGGTTCGCACAAAGGAAAAGGATGGGACAGCCAAATCTACAGCCCTCTGGAAGATAAGGTGCATTGAGGGTAAAATAAGGCAAAAAAGGGAAGCTTGTGTTAGACACCAGAGCTTAATACAGCAGAAAGCCTAGAAGAGTATGGAAAGTGTAGGGGTGAAATTAAAAGGGAAATTAGGAAAGCAAAGAGAGAGCATGAAAAAATATTGTCAAGTAAAATCAAGGAAAATCCAAAGATGTTTTATAAGTACGTAAAGAGCAATAGGATAACTAAAGAAAGAGTGGGGCCTATTCAGGACCAAAAAGGTAACAAATTTCTGGAGGTGGAGGATGTGAGTAAGGTTCTTAATGAATAATTTGCGGCTGTCTTCACAAAAGGGAGGGCTGATGAACAACTTTGTCGTTAAGGAGGAAGACTGTGAAACATTGGGTGGGACAAACAAAGAGAGAAAATATGAAAGGGTTTGACACCATTGAAAGTAGATAAATCACAGGCCTGGATGTAGTCTATCCCAGATTGTTAAAAGAAGCAAGGGAAGAAATTTCGGACGCTCTGACCATCATATTTCAATCCTCCCTGGCTACAGGAGTGGTGCCAAAGGATTGGAGAAATGACAACTTTGGACCAGTGTTTGAAAAGGGAAGAAGGGATAATCTGAGTAATTATAAGCCAGTTAGTTTAAAGAAGAAAAGTTGAAATTTATTAAACTTAAACTCTAATTTGGTTGACGCGTATGGATAAACGACACGCCCATGCTAGCATGCATAAGCGATACACACATGCAAATAGAGACAGAAAAGAGCAGAAGTGGAAAAGTGGAAAAGTTTGAGGCAATATCTGAAGGGTTTTTGGGCTGGACTTTACCTTAGGAGGACGGGAATTTGCCACCGACCAGCTATTGCTGGACGGCCTTTCATGTCCCCAGCACGCTCGCTTGCCACAGGTAAAATACCTGTGGAGGTGGGTGAGGGCCCTTAAGTGGCCACTTGATTGACCTTGGGGGGGTGGGCCGTTTCCCCCCCGACCCCCCGCCCAATGCCGTAAAGTTGACCGGAGGCGGGAGTGGGGCGGGTAGGCCTATCGGATCCTCCCGCTCAATTTTACGCCACCCCCCACCACCATCCGACCTGCTGGGACAACATAAAATTCAGCCCTTTGTTACGGTTCTTGGAGCTCACTGTAGAGTCTTTGATTGTAGGTTGCCTTTGCTTTTCGTTGGGGCCCAGTATTCTTCTTAAACCTTGTTCACTGTAGGAGACTTTTCTCTCTTGGGGTTCATGTGTCTTCAGTGGATTTAGAGGCTTGTGAGAATGAGATGGGAGCAGGCAGACAGGAGCGGCTGTGGCGAGCCAACCAGGAGAGATCTTCTCAGTCCAGGAGCATTCTGCTTTCTGCCCAAACTGTTTGTACCAATTCAAACAACTCAGGTTGCCCAGCAGGTTAGTCATGTGACTAGCTGGTTTGACAATGTCCTTTTGTGTATTCGGCCATCTTAGCAGTCAACCTGGAATGCGAGCTCCCCTACGTTCAACGTCTGGTGATCAAAAGTCCATTGTGGGTTGAATGGGTCAGGGAATGGCTGCTTTGTCCTTCCAAACACTGTCTGTTAATATGCAAATGTCTTTCCAGCCAAGATCTGGCAATTTATTTAAAGCAAGTCCTTTCTTCACTTCAACAACAGTTTGAAATTTAATGTCCATGTGGTGAAATTAATATGTCTCATGCTTGGCAGGTGGGTGCCTGCATGACAATATCATGGAGCAAGATGCCTCCTCCAATGATGAGGAGGCCAAGGAGGATTCTGCCCAGGCAGTGCCAGCCTCAGGCACAGCAGGAAAGTTGCCATTAGATATGTGCTTATACATTCACGTTTCCTATGACCGCTACCCCCTTCAGTAACCGCGGTAATAAAGCCAAACCTTTAAGCAGCCTTGCTGTCACCTCCTTCCTTTGGCACTGCAGTGCCCAGGTGCACATTGCACAGTGGCAAGGCCGAAGCTTTAAGCACTCGGGGCTTGATCCCTTGCTTCCAGCCCCTTGGGAAGAAGGATTTAAATGAAGTCCCATAGGGCATCAACAATAGGAAGGAGACGCAGTGAGAGAACATAATTTCTTTATTCCGCATGACACCAAATCCATCTGAAATGCACATTCACCTGTATATTCCAAGGAGTGTTTATGTGCTCTTCTTAAATACTTTCCGGGTGCTCCTACATGGTGCTGTCCTGTGCTGTCAGCTGAGGTGGAGGCAGGCTGCTGACCTTGCTACCCACTTGCTTGAGATGATCTTGGCGGTTGCCCCCTGGCTGCCTGAGTCCTGAAGGGCACGGCACACTAATGGTCTCCTGCACAGGTGCAGGGACCACCTCTATCAGCGGGGATGATGGAGGCATTGGTTTCACTGGCAGAAGGGCTTTAGAGCTACTGTCCACACCAGGAGCACCCTAAGAGGAACCCCCAGATTCGGGAGGCTGCTGCTCCTCCCCCCTTAAAAGGCACAATTGTACCTCCCTGCTGAACTGAGAGGGGTGTGGACCTTGTGGAGAGTCCAGGTGCCTCATCCCCCTCTTGCTTTGCCACCACTGAATGGAGCTCATGGACAAAGTGATGGTTCGCAGTCTGCATCTCCAGCAACCACTAATTGGTCTTCTGGATGTGTCTCTCCATGATATTTGCCAATCTCTCAATGGAGGAAGTCAGACGTGCACCATCAGAGACAGTGCAGCACCTAAGGCCTGGATGGGCTCCTCCATTGACCGTGCTTGGGTACACAAAACCTCTGACATCTCTGCCAGATGTTGCCTTACCACTTGCTGCAGCTGAAGCATTTCCTGTGTTGCCAACAACACTAGAAGCATGTCATCCGCTTGGGGCTTAACATGGGACTGGCCTCCCACAGACCTCCGACTGCTAGTGGCCTCAGCTGTCACAGATTCCGCCAACTGCTGGGAAGTGTCTGTGATATGCTCACCAGATTGTGTGCCTAACCCTAATCGAGACCTATGTGGGAGTGGAGGGTACAGGGGAATGATGTGAAGGTGTACCCTCTGAGGCTCCTTCCACCTCAGAGGTGGCCAGCTGTCCCCCATTCTCTCCAGCTTTTCGCTCTTGTCTTTCATCTTGACCTGCACGCGAAAACAGAGACATTGAAGGGTTAGGGTCTGGCTTTTGTGACATTTCAACCACCCCTACTGTGCTGCTCCATTGATGTCATGGTGAACATATTTTCAGCATGGCTCTTTGGTACCAGATACACACTTGTGCCCCAGGAGATGCTCACTCACTCTCTTGGGTAAGTGTCCCTGTCTTGCCATCAGCTATGGAGTGGCCACCTTGCTGCCCTGCCAGTTGCATGGCCTCCTCCTCCATCTGGCTTAAGACATGGAGATAAAGCATTCCACCATTGGTCTTGGCACACTTTTTCTGATTGTTGTCTGTCTTCTCCTGCAGACACAATGATGAACAATGTTAGTCTCCCAGCAGGAACAAGCCCAAGATCTCTCATGGTGATGGACCAGTGGTCCATTATGGGGGCACACATATGCCTCCTGCATGCAGCCCCCTCGAGGGACTGTGTGGGTTATACAATGACTGACGTGCTGCTCTTACTGTGATGCAACCAAGCCTCAGGCAGCATGTCCTGCTGCCCTTCTCAATTTCACATGACTGGGTGGTCACTCCTTTTCCATCAAATGCTCCCTCTCACTGAGCCACATGCAATGCCCAAAGAGCCCAAAGTGTTTGGAGTTCTCACCTTAGCAGCTCAGATGAGGTCATTGACCCGCTTCCTGCAATAGAACCATGTCCTGTGGATGACCGCACGGCTACTGACCTCTTCTGCAATCTCCGTCCAGGCTTGAATGGTCAGGTGGGCAGGTCTCCTCCTACCATTCCTGAGGAAGAGGAACTTTCTCTTGCAGCCTGGAGGAGAACTTGTAAGGAGGCGTTGCTAAACTGTGAGGCCACCCGGTGTCTTCCTTCAGCCATGGTCGCTGCAGACTCACATTCAGCTCTTTTACTATTAGGCAGCAGAATAGGCCCTGGGGCTGCAGAGGTAGCAGAAGGGGTCCTGGGCCTACATAGGCAGCAGAATGTATCCTGGAGCAGCGGGTAGGAGTAAATGCAGGGCTGGCAGCCTTTTAAATATGTCGCTAGCACCTGCCAGTGTATCAGATGATGGCGCCATCAATGCCCGATTCCCCTCTTCTGGCCCTTGAGTGCATGGGTCCCACACTTCCACATCCTTAATTGTCCAGTCGCTGCTGAGAACCGTGCTGTCAATTAAAAGTTCAGCCCTATGATTCTATTTTGAAGTGGAATAGCAGCATTTTACTCATTTGGCAGACCTTGTTTTGAATGGTGCAGCAATTAACAATAACAGTCTGAATAGTGTCACATTTGTACAAAGGAAAACAAATAGGATCCAGCCTGATTTCTTAATTCCTCCCTTCCTGCTCTTGATATGAAAGTTAAACTGGTAAAGCTGTATTTAGGGAAGAAAATATAAATTTATCCAACATGTGGCTAGATAGGGAGAGGTCTGAACAATTATCCATTATGAAGGACTTTTTTGACTATACTAAAGATAATGTCCATCGTTCAGGCAGTTTGATTTGTGGACCATGCACCTGACCAAAGTTGAATGGATACGCTTGATAACTATTAGCATCATTTTTCCTGTACTATCCACATTGCAATGAGCAAGCGCTGTAACTTCATCTTTGGTAGTATTGCATGGGACCAACTTGCTGCTTGTAAATGTTAGGTTTTCCTTGAGCACTGCCCAGTGATGAATTTCAGTTTCAGCTACATTCCAAATATGCTTTAGAAACCTGTGCTGTGTCAAATTCATGTGTCCTATTTTACAGCGAATATCCATGTACTCTTACTATGTCTACCCTTCCAGTCTGGTTGGTGTGGGAGGGAGAAACAAGCCTGTTATTCACTGCTGTAGATTGCAGTGGCTGGCCCTGTAGCTGTGGCTATGGAATTGTACCCAAGCAAATGTGTTCCTTTTGTTTGTGTGAATTTGGACAATAGAAAATTCTGGCAATATATAGCTGCATCAGCATCTGAAAAAAGAAACAACAGGTTTTGGCAACAAACCTTCACCCATATACTTTTACCTGCCTTTGCATATTGAGAGCCAATGTCTCTACAGCATTTTCTGCTTTTATTTCAGATTTCCAGCATTTACAGTTCATAATTACACTGAATTTGGTCACACCTCATGTAATTCACAGTCAGTACAATTCAGTTTACATTATCTGTCCAGCTAGTCATACTTTTTGTCTCGAGTGTTGCCATTATAAATTTTCATGTCCGCATTTATAATGGAAACACCTCCGTAAACTTGTCACTCTGGATCTGACGATTGGGTTCCCACAACTCTGACGAAACTCTTACTGAATTCTAGTATATAGTGTAGTTCCGACAACAAAGAAACCTATACAACTTCAACTAAAGGCTCTATCTGACATTCTGGTCATTCTCTTGAATATTTTAAACCAGAAAATTCCTATTTAGATCATTGAGGATCCTCAAATGCCCCGAGCCGTGCCCGGTCACCTCGTTGTGCCGCCGGGGCACTTTTCTATTCAGCGTCATCTCCCTCTGCCTCTAATTCCTCCTCCTCTCTCATCTCTTGCTACTGTTCTTCCCCCGATGAGCTGTCTGCTCCAGGGCTTCACTGTCCTCAGAATCCACACCTCTCTGGAGGGCCATGCTATGGAGAATACAACAACCCACCACAATGACCAAGACCTTGTAGAAGGCTATTGGAGGGCACCACACAACAAGTCCAGACACTGGAATCACATCTTGAGAAGCTGATTGGCCTGCTCATTGGTTGTTCTAGTGAGAAGGTGGCATTGGCTGTATCGCCTCAGTGCCTCTGTCTGGGGCTTCTGTAGAGGGATGAGTAGCCATCTCTTCAAAGGATATCCCTTTTCCCCTAGGATCCATCCATGTACTTGGGGGTTGGAGTGAAGATCTGAGGCAGCCTGGACTGGCGGAGGTTGCATGAGTCATGGCAGCTGCTAGGAAAACAAATACACACATGGAGGAAGCTCTTGTTGTGGTCACTGACCAATTGGATGTTGAGGGAGTGCGAGCCCATTCTGTTGATGATCTGACTGACTGGTCACTGGGTGTCTTGATGCCCTACACCTGGAGGAATCCAGTGATGGCCGCAAAATCAAATGCCTTCTGTACATGTGAGGCTGCCTCTGTCATGAGATGAATGTACTGTCCAGCTCTGGCATAGAGGGCATCAAGGACCTGAAAAATGCAGTGGTGCATTGCCATTTACAAGATGCCACAGCTGATCCTTCGAAGGAGCCAGAAACAAAAACGTTCAAGGAGACAGTGGATTTGCTGACTACTGGTAGGACATGGCAACCAGAGCTGCAAGGTGTGAGGTCCTCAGCAATGAGGTCAGAGATTTCAGTGACCATCTGCCTGGAGAATTGCAGTTTCCTGTGGCACTTGGTCTCGGTCATCTCGAGGTAGGTCCGTCTTTGGCAGTAGATCCTGTGGTGAGGGTATGGCATCTGTGTCCTTCCTGCCCCTCTTTCCTCTCCTGTGCCCTCCTGCTGCTTGGATTCTGCTCTTTATGTGGAGGGTGTTGCCTCTCGTTGCCACTGGGCCCAAAATCTAAAAGTCATTCCCAAATTGCCAGCTGCAGCCTTCCTTTTGGACAGGTGACCATCTAATTGTCCTTACCAGCCTTGCTGTACTGTCCCTGCAATGCCAAAAGGGGTGATGACCCAGTTCAGTGTCCTGGCACTGACTGCCCACAATCCCTGCCACCTGTGCAGCACCTATGGCAACTCCGTTCGCAATGATGAGGCCCCCTTTGCCCTGCTGACCCTCTTATGGGGCTGGGGTAATTCCCTGGAGCAGCCATGTTGGCTTCCCACTCAATACCCTCCTCTCTTCAGTTGGTCAGCAACGGACAGCTTGTGAAACCCGTGCGCCCTCTTCAGAATTCAAACTTCCTCTTAATGAGCTTTTAAAGTATTTTAATTGCTCTCAATCAGGAGGTGGATGCAATCATTGTGCCTTCCTCTCCCCGCCCTGTTGAATGTTGCCATGGCAAGAATGGCATCTTGAAACTGACATGCCAGCTGGCGCGGATATTTTCGGGCCACTCTCCCAACTTCGCTCCAGATCTTGGGTGGAGGCGTGGGGGCCCATAATTCAGTCCATTGAGTATGTGCCAGCTAGTTTAAAGAGCGATTCAGTTAGTACCACTCCCATGCTCTTTAGTCGTATCCCTGTAATTTTTTTCTCCTTCATGTATTTATTCAATTCCCTTTTGAAGGCTACTATTGGATCTAGTTCCAACACCCTCTCCGGCAGTGCATTCCAAATCCTAACTGCTCATTGTGTTAAAAACTTTTTCTCATGTCACCTCTGATTCTTGATAGATGATAAATATTAAAGACAAAGTCAACTTTTGATTTATGACAGAGGATAAAAGAATGTTTATGCATTTTGAACAACTACCACTTTCAAGTGTCAACGGAAGATTTTAGAAAAGTTGAATTCAGTTTGTTTTCATAGTGTTATGACGGTGCTTCTATATTTTTTGTTAAGTTTTTTTTGAGGTTTCATATATTTCAGAATTATGGGGACATTGTTTTATTTGGGAAAACTGAAAGGATTCCATGGATTTGTTTTCACTTGAAAGGATACTGAGAGGTCTTGTTTGAAAACAACATTTACTGGAAGTCACCTGCCTTCAGATAAATATCCAGCAGGGACTTTTTGACTTGGGGGAGATGTTTACAGAGAAGTGACAGGTCAAGATTGATAGGCGTCAGGAGGCTTGACTCTTGAGATATTGTTTTTGGTTTCGCTTTGGACAATGTGTTGGGGTGTGAACTGTTTTGAAGGCACATAGAGAAAACCATCCAATAGAACAGTCATCATCAGCACCCTCTTCCATCCCTTTGAGAACCTCCTGAGAATCAAGTCTAAGAAATAGAAAAACTGATGCTTCATATCTTCTGAAATGCCTGCCAAAACCCCTGATGCTGCATTTCTCCTGGAAAGCCTGCCAAACTGATCCTCAACGTCGCCTGAAACGAATTGCTATAGAAAGATCCCAGTGACTGCCATCTGCGTGTATTTGGGACGCCAAACCAAAAAGAGACAACTGACATCTTTCCATATCTTCTCGTTTTCTTCAAGAATTAGCAAGTATTAGGACAAAGTATTCTTTTTTTGTCTTTTTATTGTAACAGAGCTCTAAGTGTGTGAATGTATGGAATTTAAAAAGGGAGCTTTCATATTTCAATCTGTGTGTTAATGCTTTGCTTTGTTATAGGTTAAGTCTTGTTTTATAATCAACTGATAATTTTGTTGTTTATTAAAGAAACCTGGTTGGTGTTTTTTATTCTGGGATAACGAGTAGAGTATATGATTGACAACATGAAAGGCACAATTCAGCATAGCGGCGTCTCATCAGACCCCTTTCCTATCCTGAGTGGCGTGAAAAAGGGCTGTGTTCTCGCACCTACACTGTTTGGGATCTTCTTCTCCCTGCTGCTCTCACATGCATTCAAGTCTTCAGAA
Source organism: Heterodontus francisci (assembly GCF_036365525.1). NCBI lineage: Eukaryota > Metazoa > Chordata > Chondrichthyes > Heterodontiformes > Heterodontidae > Heterodontus > Heterodontus francisci. The sequence continues at coordinate 112,049,179 of NC_090375.1, read as the reverse complement.
GAAGGAATTTTCCTCCACACAAGATCAAGTGGCAGGTTGTTCAACCTTGCCCATCTTACAGTGAAGACAAAAGTACAGAAAATCCTCATCAGGGAACTCCTCTTTGCTGACAATGCTGCATTAACATCTCACACAGAAGAGTGTCTGCAGAGACTCATCGACAGGATTGCGGCTGCCTGCAACAAATTTGGCCTAACCATCAGCCTCAAGAAAACGAACATCATCGGACAGGACGTCAGAAATGCTCCATCCATCAATATCAGGGACCACGCTCTGGAAGTGGTTCAAGAGTTCACCTACCTAGGCTCAACTATCACCAGTAACCTGTCTCTCAATGCAGAAATCAACAAGCGCATGGGAAAGGCTTCCACTGCTATGTCCAGACTGGCCAAGAGAGTGTGGGAAAATGGCGCACTGACACGGAACACAAAAGTTCGAGTGTATCAAGCCTGTGTCCTCAGTACCTTGCTCTACGGCAGTGAGACCTGGACAACTTATGTCAGCCAAGAGTGACGTCTCAATTCATTCCGTCTTCATTGCCTCCGGAGGATCCTTAGCATCAGGTGGCAGGACCATATCTCCAACACAGAAGTCCTCGAGGCAGCCAACATCCCCAGCATATACACCCGACTGAGCCAGCAGCGCTTGAGATGGCTTGGCCATGTGAGCCACATGGAAGATGGCAGGATCCCCAAGGACACATTGTACAGCGAGCTCGTCACTGGTATCAGACCCACCGGCCGTCCATGTTTCCGCTTTAAAGATGTCTGCAAATGCGACATGAAATCCTGTGACATTGATCACAAATTGTGGGAGTCAGTTGCCAGAGCTGGCAGACAGCCATAAAGGCGGGGCTAAAGTGTGATGATTGGAAGAGACTTAGCAGTTGGCAGGAAAATAGACAGAAGAGCAAGCAGAGAGCCAACTGTGTCACAGCCCGACAACCAATTTTATCTGCAGCACCTGTGGAAGAGTCTGTCACTTTAGAATTGGCCTTTATAGCCACTCCAGGTGCTGCTTCACAAACCACTGACCACCTCCAGGCGCTTACCCATTGTCTCTCAAGACAAGGAGGCCAAAGAAGAAGATATGATTGACTGCATCGGTAACTGGGTAAACAGTTAAATATATGTTGTGACCTGTGGAGAAGTGGAACTAGGAAAGGCAGTGCACTCCTCCCACCTCAGTCGTAACAGTAGACAAACCTATTCAGAACACAGAATCACAATTGTTACAGTGCAGAAGGAGGCTATTCAGCATATTGTGTATACACCAGCTCTCTAAGTGAGCAATTCACTTAGTGCCATTCCCCTGCCTTCTCCCCATAACCCAATACATTCTTTCTTTCAGGTAACTATTTAACTATCCTTTTGAATGCCTTGATTGAACCTGCCTCCACTGTAGTCTCTGGCAGTGGATTCCAGATCTTAACCTCTCACTGTGTGAAAAAAAGTTTTCCCTCATGTCACCATTGCTTCTTTTGCCAATTACCTTAAAGTTGTGCCCTCTCATTCTTGATACTTTCATGAGTGGGAATGTTTCTCTCTATCTACTCTGTCCAAACCCCTCATGATTTTGAATATCTCTTATCAAATCTCCTTTCAGCCTCCTCTTCTCCAAGGAAATCAGTCCCAACTTCTCCAATCTATCTTTGTAAATGTAGTTCTTCATCTCTGGAACCATTCTCTTGAATCTTTTCTGCATTGTCTCCAATGCCTTTACATCTTTCCTTAAATGTGGTGCCCAGAACTGAATGCAAAACTCCAGCTGAGGCTGAACTAGTGACTTATACAAGTTCAAAATAACCTCCTTGCTCTTATACTCTATACATATATTAATAAAGCCTCGGATACTGTGTGCTTTATTAACTCTCTCTCAACCTGTCCTGCCACCTTCAATGACTGATGCACATATACACCCAGGTCCCTCTGCTCCTGCACCCATTTTAGAATTGTACCCTTTATTTTATATTGTCTCTCCATGTTCTTCCTACCAAAATGAATCACTTCACATTTCTCTATATTGAACTTCATCTGCCACTTCACTGCCCATTCCATCAGCTTGTCTATGTCCTTTTGAAGGACATAGAAGGTCCTTTTCTATATTATGCTCCTCACAGTTCACAATGCTTCTAAATTTCATCTGCAAAGTTTGAAATTGTGCCCTGTACACAAGGTCTAAGTCATGTACATGTATCAGGAAGAGCAAAGGTCCCAACACTGACCCCCTGGGGAACTCCATGACATACCTTCCTCCAGCCCGAAGAACATCTATTAACCACTACTCTTCATTTCCTGTTACTCAGCCAATTCCGTATCTATGTTGCTACTGTCCATTTTATTCCATGAGCTATAACGTTGCTCACAAGTCTGTTGTTTGGCACTGTATCAAATGCCTTTTGAAAGTCCATGTACACCACATCAACAGCATTACCCTCATCAACACTCTCGGTTACCCCTTCAAAAAAATTCCAGCAAGTTAGTTAAACATGATTTTCCCTTAACAAATCCATGCTAGCTTTCCTTAATTAACCTGCATTTGTCCATATGACTATTAATTTTGTCCTGAATTATAGTTTCTAGAAGTTTCCCCACCACTGAAGTTAAACTGGCTGGCCTGTAGTTGCTGGGCTTATTTTTACATCCTTTTTTAAACCAGAGTATAATATTTGCAATTCTCCAGTCCTCTGGCACCACCCCAGTCTAAGGAAGACTGAAAAATTATGGCCAGTACCTCCACAATTTCCACTCTCACTTCCCTAGGTATGCTTGGATGCATCTCATATGGTCCTGGTGCTTTATCAACTTTAAGTATAGATAGCCTACCTAATACCTCCTCTTTATCAATTTTAAATCCTTCTAGTGTATTAATTGCTTCCTCTTTCACCGTGGCCTGAGTAGCATCCTCTTCCTTGGTAAAGACAGATGCAAAGTATTCATTTAATACCTCTGCTATTCCCCCTGCTTCCATACATAAATCCCCCTTTTGGTCCCTAATCTATCCTACTCCACGTTTTACCACCCTTTTACTATTTATATGCCTATAAAAAACTTTGGGATTCCCTTTTATGTTGACTGCCAGGCTATTTTCATACTCTCACTTTGCTTCTCTTATTTGCTTTTTCACTTCCCTTCTGAACCTTCTATATTCATCCTGGTTCTCCATTGTATTATCTACCTGGCATCTGTCATAAGCACACTTTTTCTTCTTCATCTTCATCTCTATCTCTTTTGTAATCCAGGGAGTTCTGGATTTTTTTGCCCTACCTTTCCCCTTTGAGGGAATATATCTTGACAGTGCCTGAAGGTAGCCCATTGTTCAGCTACCGTTTTTCCTGCCAACGTTTGATTTCAATTTATTCAGCCCAGATCCATTCATACCCCACTGAAGTTGGCCTTTCTCCCAGTTAATTATTCTTACTCTAGATTGTTCTTTGTCCTTTCCCATAGCCAACCTAAACCTTATGATACAATGATCACTGTCCCCTAAATGTTCTGCTACTGACACTTGATCCACTTGGCCCACCTCATTCCCAAGAACCAGGTCTAGCAGTGCCTCCTTTCTTGTTGGACTGGAAACATACTGCTGTAGGAAATTTTCTTGAACACACTCTAGGAACTCTTGCCCCTCTCTACCCTTTACACTACTACTATCCCAGTCTATATTCAGATAATTAAAGTCCCCCATTATAACTACTCTATGATTCTTGTATCTCTCTGTAATTTCCTTGCAAATTTGTTCCTCTGTTGGTGGCCTATGGACTACACTGAGCAATGTAATTGCACCTTTTTTGTTCCTTAGCTCTAGCCAAATAGATTCTGTCCTTGACCCCTCTGGGATATCCCCGCTCTCAAACACCGTAATACTTTCATTAATAAATACTGCCACTCCTCCCCTTTTTCTTTCTTTCCTATCTTTCATGAACACTTTGTATCCAGGAATATTTAACACCCAGTCCTGCCCATCTTTGAGCCAGATCTCTTTAATATCCACAACATCAACTGATGCCCTTCCTCCTGCACCATTCTTCAAGCCATGCATTGATCCTCCCTATATTCCTATTTTTACTCTTGCTAGCGTGTGGCACTGGGAGTAATCCAGAGATTACTACCTTCGAAGTCCTACTCTTTAACTTCCTCCCTACCTCCTGGAAATATGACCGTAGGACTGCAATACCTGCCCTTGCTATGTCATTGTAATCAGCATGCACCACAACTTCTGGCTCACTCCCTTCCCCCTGCAGAATATCCAGCAGGGTATTTCCATGATGCTATTTACCCTGGCACCAGGAAGGCAATACACCATACGGGACTCATGATAATGGCTCCAGAAATTCCTATCTGTCCCCCTGACTATGGAATCACCTATAAGAACTGCATTTCTGCACTTTGCTGCTCCCTCCTGTGCAGTCCCTTGCCCATTGTTGCCATGGTCAGGACTGCACTCTTTCAAGGTGTCGTCACTCCCAGTCAGTATCCAAAGCCGAGATCCTAAATAATGCAGCATGCACTTCCCCAAATTCAGTTTAGTAAAAACCTAAATTGCTCAATTAAGATTAACTTGAGTCAATTTGTTTAGTATTGCAAATGGCCTTTATCATTGTCAAATAGTTTACATTTCCATAGACTGCAATGACAGTAAATGTACCAAAGGATTTGGAAGGATTAAAACAGGTGAGCCTACACTTACTGTACTGTGCCCTGATATCAGCCTGAGCTGATCCTATCTTTACTGTTTATAGAATGGACTTTATGGTTGTTCTGAACAACATCTCTTATTCGTTTATTGTGAAGATCGTTTCTCTTTGTAGTCTTTGTTCATTCAGAGTTATTGGCCAGAATTTTACCCCCCGCCACAGGAGCTGGCTGGAAGCAGAGGCGGGATGGGGTGGGGGAGGTGGCATGTAAAATTGTGTGAGAGGCAGGGGGTGCTGTTCCCATCGCCTTTCCACGCCCACTAAAATTTTACGACCGGCGGGGGAGGTGACAAACGGCCCAGCGACCCAGCCCAGGCCAATTACGGCCTTAAGTGGCCAATTAATTGCTAATTAAGGCCCTCCTCCCACCGCTGCTGGTGTATTACCAGTGACGGGCGGGTAGCTCGGGACCTCAGGAGGCTGTCCAGTACAAATTGGCGGACCCTTTGTGACCTGGGAGAGGCCCTCCTGAACTGCCCTCCCTACAGTGCATTTCCCCCCATCTCCCCCCCCAAACCAACACGCGTTCCTCACCGGGGCCCAGCCAATTGTATCCGGAGAGGCCCCACACACTTACCTTAATTCCGGTGACTCATCCAGGCTGGCTCCTCTCGCTGGGTGCAGTCCCAGCAGTGGGCAGCACTCCCAGTGGTGCTGCAGGGACTGAGAGTTGCTGGCCTGCTGGAATTGGCCGGCAGTTCTTGGAGGGTGGACTTCCTACCTCAGAGGGGTGTAAGTTCCGCCCAAGGCTAATTAAGGGCAAGGGCCAAGTAAAATCACTGCATGGCTTCCAAGCCCAACAGAGGCAGGCTCACCTCTGACTTTTTGGCCAGGGGCAGTGCTTCTGCCCCGATGTAAAGTTCCGGCCATTGATTTACAGAATCTGCATATATGGTTTTTCAAACCGAGTTATGTCAATTATTCTCTTTCTGATGATGCCAACTGTAAGCAGTAATATTTAGAACAAAAAGGAGGCAATCATTATTTTAATACAGAGTTTCAAATCAATAACATCAGTTGCCATTTAATTGGCTGATACGTTAATCTATAGAAACCGCTGCTAGCGGAAATCCAAGCTGGTGATGCTAAATGCTTTCAAATAATCGCTTATTTATTCAGCTTTTGTGTTTTCTGCCAAATATTTTCAGTAAATATCGTTATGATTAAGTATAACTTTCGATTGAAAGTTATTTTTCACTTTTGGAAATTTGATTTGTTCGGGACAGATGGGAAGTGGTGTGGGTGACTTTCACTTTCCACCTCTCAACTGACTGCAGGTAGTATTTTAAAACTAGTGTTTTAATCCCTGAGTGTTTTAAGTGTCAAACAAATAATTAATTGACAGGTTTCCCCATAGGTTAAAAGAGAAAGATAAATATTTACTTTTACACAAAAACCAAAAATTATGTGTGACATGCATTCTCAGGCACAAACACATACACACAAGAAAGGGTCGAGAGTAGAGCATAATATGCAATTAGAGTTCAATTGTTGTAATAGAGTGTTGTTTTAAAAAGCCTTCAGAAGCTTTTAGGGAGGAAATCTAGCGGTGTGGGCCTGAATGTTCCTTGTCTTGAAAAGGATGAAGTGTCACAGAGTTCATAGAGTCATAGTCATAGAGTTATGAAATGGGCCCTTCGGCCCATTGTGTCTGTGCCGGCCATCCAGCACTGAACTATTCTAATCCCATATTCCTGCACGGCCCATAGCCTTGTATGCTATGCTGTTTCAAGTGCTCATCTAAATACTTCTTAAACATTGTGAGGGTTCCTGCTCCACCACCTCTTCAGGCAGTGCATTCCAGATTCCAACCACCCGCTGGGTGAAAAATTTTTTCCTCAAATCCCCCCTAAGCCTCCTACCCCTTACCCTAAATCTGAGCCCCCTGGTTATTGACCCCTCTGCTAAGGGAAAAAGTTTCTTCCTATCTAACCTATCAATGCCCCTCATAATCTTGTACACCTCAATCATGTCCCCCTCAGCCTTCTCTGCTCCAAGGAAAACAACCCTAGCCTTTTCAGTCTCTCTTCATAGCTGAAATGCTCCAGCCCAGGCAACATCCTGGTGAATCTCCTCTGCACCCTCTCCAGTGCAATCACATCCTTCCTATAGTGTGATGACCAGAACTGTACACAGTACTCCAGCTGTGGCCCAACTAGTGTTTTATACAGCTTATACAGTTCTTGTGGTTAAGCCTCAATCCAAAGTCGATGGTGGAAATCTTGGTTCACTTTTGCAGAAGTGGAGTTCCAAAGTCACCTTGCAATTTCTCTGCTGCAGTAGTTAAAATATGTTGTGAGCAGGGCTGCTGCTTAGCTGGAACTGTTGCATAGCTGTTCAGGCTGAAAAAGACGTTCTCTGGCTGTTCTGCAGCTGTTGCCCCTCTCTCTCTCCAGAGAGATGCCTTTTAAGGTAGAAACTTGTCAGGCTGCGGTGTCAATCAGGTGACTAAGGGCTCTCTCTCTCTTGGGGTGATTCATTCAATGTTGCAGGGTATGAGAACCATTGTTTGAGGATGGCACCTCACTGTGGTCATTTTGATAAGTAGGTGTTATTTCTCACCTAATATGTGGCCTTGGCTTCGGAGTCAGTCTGTCTGCAAAAGTCTTTGTTAGCACCATTCCTGCAGAAAGGAGTTGTTAGCATAGAATGGGCTGTTTTTCCATTTTAATGTGTTTTCCCAAAGCCAATTCAGATGCGGATAATGGGTTTCATCTTCAACAGAAAAACGTGTTTATTGAGAGAACAGGAGAGGTCACCTAACCTCTACTCCATTCTGTCTGTGACATAAATGTATCCTTTTTATGTAATTCTGTTCAAAAGTTAATTTTTATTTTATAATTCCTGAAGTTCATTTCATATTTCATCGCTGTCTCCTTTGTGAGCATGGCAGATTGAATAAAATAGAATCAATTTAAGAGAACAACAAAAAGTGCTGTGTCAAATCATTGCTTATTCTTGCAAAATGATGCTACATGGAATTGGTTCACAATAATTTTTCTGGCAGCCTGACTCTTCAGTGAAATTGGGTAACCACAGCGTGAATGCAAAAAAAAATATCAGAATTTCAGTGTTGAGTTGCTCTTCAGACATACCATTCTAAAAAACAAAAAGAACTTGCATGCTCAGACAAGTGGATTGCAGAAGGAGTGTGCATTTATGTATTGGTTTTAACATCACAGCATTCGGGTCAGTGTATGAACAGAGAGTGGAGCCTGTGATCCCAGATTGGATCAAAACTGGAGCGCACAAAGTGGTATCACACCTTGGAGGCGGGGGGGGGGTGGGGGTGGGGAGATTTTCTGCAGGAGATGGGGGTCTGAACAGCTGGCAAGAGCCCAGCGTTGTCTCCTGTGGGGAAGGCCTGCTGTATTACATGCCAATTAGGCACTTAAATGGACAGCAACATGCCTTCCCCAGGATTAAGGACCCCAGTGATGGAAGTGGCACCTGGTGAGAACTGTCGGCCAATCAGAGGCCGTCGGCTCTTTTACTGAGCAATGCCACCGCGGAGGCAGTAGCTGCTGCTGGTAATGCACCCACCAGAGGCCCAAGAGCATTGCGGGACCCAGGCCATAGGTGAGTCATGGGGGGATGGGTTTTGTGAGGTGAGGTTCGCGGGGGAGGAGGTTATAGGGGGGTTGGCAGCAAGGACTAGGGGGTGGCTCTCAGCAGGCCCCCCTTCCCGATGCCGGGTTCCCCGATCAGGCGCTAAGTGTCTTTGAACAAGGGACTCCCCCCTTCCCCCTGGGAGCTGGCAAGCAACCCAAACGGGTTTTCCGAGTGACACCCCCGCCTGGCAACAGGCTCGCCCGCCATTGGGCAAACAGCAGTAGAAGCGGGATGAGGGCCTTAATTGGGCATTAATTGCCCACTTAAGGGCCTCAATTGGTGGCGGGATGAGAAGGCCATCCATGGGCCTTCCAGCCATGGGCGTAATTGGAGTGGAGGCAGGAAGGTAGCGGCCCCCACTCCCCCTCCCAGCGCCATCAATCCATCAGACTAAATGCTCTCCCCACCTCCAAACTTGGCATGTGGTAGAGTGTAAAATTCCCCCCTAAACTCTGGGGCCCAGAATTTGATGCAAAAATGATGGCAAGTTAAAAGCACACACCACCACTGTTATGTAAATAACACAGCAATTTGTGGTGAGGAAAAGATAAGCCATCAATTACGAATTGCCACAAATTGCTGGACAGTTTGAGCCTCTCTGCCTTTAGTCTCACATAAATGGAAGCTCACCATCAACTTCCCTGAGAGTGTCATGAAACTGCTGCACTTCCCCGTTAAAAAAAAATGTAACTTGCCACTGAAAGTCAAGACTGATCATTTAATTTTTTAAAGTTTTAAATCTTTTTAAAACTTTTTTAAGTTTTCCGAAGTATCTTTCCACTTCTCACCAGTGAGAACTGGTATTGCTAACTATATCATAACACTCACCTCTTGTTGCTGCTTGCACCAACCATAATGTGAACATCAGGAAAGGTTTCTTCTATAACTATCTGATATCGACATCACCTAAACATTATACATTGAGAGAATATCAGTCGGTTCTAAGAAAGGAAGGACATAAATTAGTGAAGTGCTTATTGCTGACATGGTCAACTCTCAGACTACCAGCAAAGATCAGATGTCCACCAAAGCTACCAAGTATCATCACCTCATTCCATGACAATATGAAAGGCACAATTCAGCATAGAGGCACCTCATCAGACCCCTTTCCTATCCTGAGTGGCGTGAAACAGGGCTGTGTTCTCGCAACTACACTGTTTGGGATCTTCTTCTCACTGCTGCTCTCACATGCATTCAAGTCTTCGGAAAAAGGAATTTTCCTCCACACAACATCAGATGGCAGGTTGTTCAACTTTGCCCATCTTACAACGAAGACCAAAGTACGGAAAGTCCTCATCAGGGAACTCCTCTTTGCTGACGATGCTGCATTAGCATCCCACACAGAAGAGTGTCTGCAGAGACTCATCGACAGGATTGCGGCTGCCTGCAACGAATTTGGCCTAACCATCAGCCTCAAAAAAATGAACATCATGGGACAGGACGTCAGAAATACTCCATCCATCAATATCGGCGACCACGCTCTGGAAGTGGCTCAAGAGTTCACCTATCGAGGCTCAACTATCACCAGTAACCTGTCTCTCGATGCAGAAATCAACAAGCGCATGGGAAAGGCTTCCACTGCTATGTCCAGACTGGCCAAGACGGTGTGGGAAAATGGCGCACTGACACGGAACACAAAAGTCTGAGTGTTCCAAGCTTGTGTCCTCAGTACCTTGCTCTATGGCAGCGAGGCCTGGACAACATCTCAACTCATTCCATCTTCGCTGCCTCTGGAGAATCCTTGGCATCAGGTGGCAGGACCGTATCTCCAACGCAGAAGTCCTCGAGGCAGCCAACATCCCCAGCATATACACCCTACTGAACCAGCCGCATGGAAGATGGCAGGATCCCCAAGGACGCATTGTACCGCGAGCTCGTCCCTGGTATCAGACCCACCGGCTGTCCATGTCTCCGCTTTAAAGACATCTGCAAACGCGACATGAAGTCCTGTGACATTGACCACAAGTCATGGGAGTCAGTTGCCAGTGATCGCCAGAGCTGGAGTAGAGCCATAAAGGCAGGGCTAAAGAGTGGCGAGTTGAAGAGGCTTAGCAGTTGGCAGGAAAAAAATCAGAAAAGCAAGGGGAGAGCCAACTGTGTAACAGCCCCGACAGCCAATTTTATCTGCACTGCCTGTGGAAGAGTCCGTCACTTTAGAATTGGCCTTTATAGCCACTCCAGGCACTGCTCCAAAAACCACTGACCACCTCCAGGCGCTACCTATAGTCTCTCGAGACAAGGAGGCCAAAGAAAGAAAGGTCAACTCTCACCTCTGGTTTGTGTGGACAATTCAAACACCTGCGGCTTTAAAGGACCCTTTAAATGACGAGATTAGATTCCTGCAATGCCATCCAGAAACAGAAAAATTGAAACTGTGGAGTTTCATTCCTGCAGGTAGTAAATTGTTTTTAACTTTAAGCTTTATTTTTTTCTTACTTTTCCTTTCTGTCTCCTTTTTCTCTCTTAATCCAATCTTTCTCTTTATTTATCTTTCTAATTCTGACTCTAATTCACCCTATTTCATTCCCCGTTGTTCCTGTACCTTTCTCTATCCTTAAATCTCATTGCCGAAACAGATAGACAGTTTGTCGTGTTCTTCACCCAGGTCCCAGAAGTCTCCCTGATCTCACAGCACTATTATAAATTTGTGCTTCCAGCAATTTGGGTCGCAAAATATTTTTGAGCTGAAGGGCAAGTAAAAATGTTTCATTAATATCATGTGCCACAAGATTCAAATGGGAAACTCTGCTCCAGCAATTCTGGGCCAATAGACTGGAATTCAGATTCAAAAGTGCCAGTGAGGAAGCAGAAAGCTAGACTACCAGTAAGGTACTGTGGTTCTTTAAGAAACTCAAAGAAGGGAATTTAAGGAACAATCATTTAATTCTCTACAGATCCTAGTTATAAAAGGCTGATACAGTACCTGATAGTTCAGTGGTTTATTGCACTTTATGGTGTAATGCTGCGCTATATACCCTAGGAAGGTCATAATCGGGCAATTGTGGAAAAGCAGACCATTATTGATCCTAATCTGTGCTGTCAGTACATCTCAGTCATAGTGATAATGAAATTTACAATTAGCTTGAATGTTCTTAGGCTAGGGAGGGGAAAAATTTAATCTAACACACACTGTTAATCAGTGATGCCTGCATTAAGTGATTGAGGCAGCTGCTAGGAGAGGGCATGGTCAAGCTCAGCTGTGGTAGTCCCACAGTTGAATTGTTCCATATCACTCAATGTTTTTGATCATACTTAAAGAATGGGCGTTTGGCTAGGCACAAGAGGATTGTCACTCTTGGAACCATACCAAGAATTAATTTCTGCCTTCAGGAGTAGACGGATAAGGAGAGAGAATTGAAGGGAAAATATTCCTGATTTTGAGAAATGGTTAAGACTGGGGGTCACTGATTTAATTTTCATGATATCACAACTCAACACAGAAAATGCTCCTTCCCAGATGGTGAAAGTTTCAATATTTAAAGGCATATTAATTTGAGTTTAATAAATCTAGCATAATTTCCTGATCTCAAAATGGTCAATGGGGCTTAGTCACTTCGGAAGATGGAAAGTGAGTGCTAAAATAATGTTTTTGGATGCTCCTCTCTTTTTGTGCTCTTTTGAGGAGGAAGGAGAGAATGCAACGGTGAATGTGAGGCAAGTTCAATTGAACCAGAAGTTGACATCTTATCTCCCATAGCTATGTCTATAGGCCCAAGTGCAACTATCTAGGAATGCCTTTGGAAGAGTACTTGTAGACTCTTCAATTCACCAAGGAGGCAGTGACAGAGTTGTGCCATTTGCTAGGAGCTAATCTGCAAACAACCTTCTCCACATCAACAACATTATCAGTGGCAATTAAGATCACTATAGACCTGAACTTTGATGCAGTAGTTATCAGCAACATCAAACAATCTACAGTGCACAGATTCATTAAGCAGATTACTGATGTACTAGAATTAGAATTAGAACATTACAGCGCAGTACAGGCCCTTCGGCCCTCGATGTTGCGCCGACCTGTGAAACCATCTGACCTACACTATTCCATATGTCTATCCAAAGACCACTTAAATGCCCTTAAAGTTGGCGAGTCTACTACTGTTGCAGGCAGGGCGTTCCACGCCCCTACTACTCTCTGAGTAAAGAAACTACCTCTCACATCTGTCCTATATCTATCACCCCTCAACTTAAAGCTATGTCCCCTCGTGTTTGCCATCACCATCCGAGGAAAAAGACTCTCACTATCCACCCTATCTAACCCTCTGATTATCTTATATGTCTCTATTAAGTCACCTCTCCTCCTCCTTCTCTCCAACGAAAACAACCTCAAGTCCCTCAGCCTTTCCTCGTAAGACCTTCCCTCCATACCAGGCAACATCCTAGTAAATCTCCTCTGCACCCTTTCCATAGCTTCCACATCCTTCCTATAATGCGGTGACCAGAACTGCACGCAATACTCCAGGTGCGGTCTCACCAGAGTTTTGTACAGCTGCAGCATGACATCGTGGCTCCGAAACTCGATCCCCCTACTAATAAAAGCTAACACACCAAATGCCTTCTTAACAGCCCTATTAACCTGGGTAGCAACCTTCAGGGATTTATGCACCTGGACACCAAGATCTCTCTGTTCATCGACACTACCAAGAATCTTCCCATTAGCCCAGTACTCTGCATTCCTGTTACTCCTTCCAAAGTGAATCACCTCACACTTTTCCGCATTAAACTCCATTTGCCATCTCTCAGCCCAGCTCTGCAGCCTATCTATGTCCCTCTGTAACCTACAACATCCTTCGGCACTATCCACAACTCCACCGAGCTTAGTGTCATCCGCAAATTTACTAACCCACCCTTCTACACCCTCTTCCAGGTCATTTATAAAAATGACAAACAGCAGTGGCCCCAAAACAGATCCTTGCGGTACACCACTAGTAACTAAACTCCAGGATGAACATTTGCCATCAACCATCACCTTCTGTCTTCTTTCAGCTAGCCAATTTCTGATCCAAAGCTCTAAATCACCTTCAACCCCATACTTCCGTATTTTCTGCAATAGCCTACCATGGGGAACCTTATCAAACGCCTTACTGAAATCCATATACACCACATCCACTGCTTTACCCTCATCCACCTGTTTGGTCACCTTCTCGAAAAACTCAATAAGGTTTGTGAGGCACGACCTACCCGTCACAAAACCATGCTGACTATCGCTAATGAACTTAGTCTTCCGGCACTATTCCTGTCGACAATGACGACATAAAGATCAAGGACAAAGGCTCTGCAATCTCCTCCCTAGCTTCCCAGAGAATCTTAGGATAAATCCCATCTGGCCCAGGGGACTTATCTATTTTCACACTTTCCAAAATTGATAACACCTCCTCCTTGTGAACCTCAATCCCATCTAGCCTAGTAGCCTGAATCTCAGTATTCTCCTCGACAACATTTTCTTTCTCTACTGTAAATACTGACGCAAAATATTCATTTAACACTTCCCCTACCTCCTCTGATTCCACACACAACTTCCCACTACTATCCTTGATTGGCCCTAATCTCTAGTCATTCTTTTATTCCTGATATACCTATAGAAAGCCTTAGGGTTTTCCCTGATCCTATCCGCCAATGACTTCTCGTGTCCTCTCCTTGTTCTTCTTATCTCTCCCTTTAGATCCTTCCTGGCTAGCTTGTAACTCTCAAGCGCCCTAACTGAGCCTTCACGTCTCATCCTAACATAAGCCTTCTTCTTCCTCTTGACAAGCGCTTCAACTTCTTTAGTAAACCACGGCTCCCTCGCTCGACAACCTCCTCCCTGCCTCACAGGTACATACTTATCAAGGACACGCAGTAACTGCTCCTTGAATAAGCTCCACATTTCGATTGTTCCCATCCCCTGCAGTTTCTTTCCCCATCCTACGCATCCTAAATCTTGCCTAATCACATTATAATTTCCTTTCCCCCAGCTATAATTTTTGCCCTGCGGTATATACCTGTCCCTGCCCATCGCTAACGTAAACCTAACCGAATTGTGGTCACTATCACCAAAGTGCTCACCTACATCTAAATCTAACACCTGGCCGAGTTCATTACCCAGTACCAAATCCAATGTGGCATCGCCCCTGGTTGGCCTGTCTACATACTGTGTCAGAAAACCCTCCTGCACACACTGGACAAAAACTGACCCATCTAAAGTACTCGAACTATAGTATCTCCAGTCGATATTTGGAAAGTTAAAGTCCCCCATAACAACTATCCTGTTGTCCCCCATAACAACTACCCTGTTACTCTCGCCCCTGTCGAGAATCATCCTCGCTATCCTTTCCTCTACATCTCTGGAACTATTTGGAGGTCTATAAAAGACTCCCAACAGGGTGACCTCACCTCTCCTGTTTCTAACCTCTGCCCATACTACCTCAGTAGACAAGTCCTCAAATGTCCTTTCTGTCGCTGTAATACTCTCCTTGATTAACAATGCCACACCCCCCCCTCTTTTACCATCTTCTCTGTTCTGACTGAAACATCTAAATCCCGGAACCTGCAACATCCATTCCTGCCCATGCTCTACCCATGTCTCTGAAATGGCCACTACATCGAGATCCCAGGTACCAACCCATGCTGCAAGCTCACCCACCTTATTCCGGATGCTCCTGGCGTTGAAGTAGACACACTTTAAACCAGGTTCTTGCTTGCCAGTGCCCTCTTGCGTCCTTGTAACCTTATCCCTGACCTCACTACTCTCAACATCCTGTACACTGGCACTACAATTTAGGTTCCCATTCCCCTGCTGAATTAGTTTAAACCCCCCCGAAGAGCACTAGCAAATCTCCCCCCCAGGATATTGGTACCCCTCTGGTTCAGGTGAAGACCATCCTGTTTGTAGAGGTCCCACCTACCCCAGAAAGAGCCCCAATTATCCAGGAAACCAAAACCCTCCCTCCTGCACCATCCCTGCAGCCACGTGTTCATCTCCTCTCTCTCCCTACTCCTCGCTTCGCTATCACGTGGCACGGGCAACAACCCAGAGATAACAACTCTGTTTGTTCTCGCTCTAAGTTTCCACCCTAGCTCCCTGAATTTCTGTCTTAAATCCCCATCTCTCTTCCTACCTATGTCGTTGGTGCCTATGTGGACCACGACTTGGGGCTGCTCCCCCTCCCCCTTAAGGATCCCAAAAACACGATCCGAAACATCACGAACCCTGGCACCTGGGAGGCAACATACCAACTGTGAGTCTCTCTCGTTCCCACAGAACCTCCTATCTGTTCCGCTAACTATGGAGTCCCCAATGACTAATGCTCTGCTCCTCTTCCCCCTTCCCTTCTGAGCAACAGGGACAGACTCTGTGCCAGAGACCTGTACCCCATTGCTTACCCCTGGTAAGTCGTCCCCCGCAACAGTATCCAAAACGATATACCTGTTGTTGAGGGAAATGGCCACAGGGGATCCCTGCACTGCCTGCTGGTTCCCTCTCCTTCCCCTGACGGTAACCCACCTACCTACTTCTTTTACCTGAGGTGTGACTACCTCCCCATAACTCCTCTCAATAACGCCCTCCGCCTCCCGAATGATCCAAAGTTCATCCAGCTCCAGCTCCAGTTCCCTAACGCGGTTCTCGAGGAGCTGGAGTTGGGTGCACTTCCCGCAGATGCAGTCAGCAGGGACACTCTTGGCGACCCTTACCTCCCACATTCTGCAGGAGGAACATACAACTGCCTTAACCTCCATTCCCTCGATTCTAAATTCCCAACAAATCTACCGAAAAACCAAAAAAAAAAATGTCAGAACTTGTTAGGTTAGCAATCCAACGGACAGAACTTCTTAAATAAAAAGCTTACCTTATCAACACAACAGAGTCCTTTTTTTTTGGTTAGAGGAGGAGGGTGGGTGGGAGACACTACACGTGTTGTGTCTCGGGTACAGCCACCACCCAAATATATAGTTTTTACTTACCCAGCAGTCCCCTGGTCCTCCGAAAACAAAAGGGAATTAACTTCTAAACTTCCACTGAAATTGACTTCCCAGCTGTTAGCTCGCTCTCGCACCTCCGCTACAGTCAAGCTGCAGTCACCAAAACTGTTGAACAAATTAGTGCCCTTATCACTTTCACCAAAAACTGGCAGCAGAATGCATTCGACAAAATCCATGGCATTGTTGACAATTCTCATTTGTCTGTTTGGTCCCTCTGCACAGTTGCATGGCCTTCATGAACTGCAAGGACTTCCACTCCATCAATGTTTAGGTCGTTAACATTCAGCAACACAGGATCTTTCCCAGGCAACAGTTATGATGCCTTCATTTTAAGATGATCCTACGTTGCTAAACTATTTAAAGCGAAGGAAGTCTATAAGACTGATTCCTAGGAAACCAAGGCTGCCCTCTTCAGTTAAGACAGCTATAAACAACAGGTTGATGAAGAGATAATGAAATTCATGCAGTCACTAGGATTAGTATTAAACACGCTGTAGGTATCTTGACGGAGTACTTTGGATGCCTATACAGATCAAGGGGTATCTCATAATACAGCCCATCAGGGCCTCAAAACTTATCAGAAACTGCTGCATGCTGTCAATTTAGAGAGGCCTAACAATACACCAAATGGAAGAGGAGGACAATATGGCCCACCTACAGTCAAAAGCAGTGCAAGACCATGACACTGAGCCAGATGATACCCTTGCTGATACACCTTTGCAGGCAGCAAATTTATGTGTCAACCTTCAATAGATGAGATCTTAGCTAATTGTCACAGCTGGCCAATGCATTAATAGTTATTTCTACCTGTGCACAATGCAGTAGCAGAGTACACTTACCCCAAAAATGCTTCTGCACTAAATTGACTACTACGGATATCAACTCTTTGATCTGCTCTTACCCTGTTCTATATGATCAGAAGGAAATTCTCTGGTATATTTTAAATAAAATGCAACTAAATTTATTTCCCTGAAATGATTAGTAGATGTTGTGATTGCATTTTTGCCTTGACAGTATATATTTTGTGTTCTGTAGTACCTGAATTCCTACTAGGTTTTCCCCAGTGACAAGAGTAAATGAGGTGGCTGCATGTCAATGGGATTCTTCACCATTAACGTTGGCACTCTCTCTCCTCACTCTGAGTTAGTTAATGTTGGCGTTCTCCCTCTCTTCTACCCCAAAATACTGCATCTTTTCTTTATATGTTCGTGCTATCAGTTTCTCCCTTTGACCGTTGACCCAATTCACTGCCATCCATTGTCCCTCTTCATTGCTATCACTTGCATCTCCCTCTCCTCTCTCCTCTCCCCTTCATTGCTATCCATTTCCCCCTTCAGTGCTATATCTTTCTCTCCTTTTTGCCATTCATTATTATCTATTGCTATCCATTGCTCTCCTCTCATTGCTATCTATTGCCCATTTGTTTCCATTTATTGATCTTTTCCTTTCCCTCTCTCTTCCTTGCCATCCATTTTCTACTTCAGTTACATCCATGCAACAGCTCAGGGCAGCTAGAGATGGCAATAAATGTCAGCCCTGAAATGTTTCATTCTGAAATGATGAAAAAAATTATGTTGCTGTTCTTTGAAGCATGTGAACCTTTGTGCCAGGGGATCCACCTGGGAGGGCAGGCGGGTCCTCGATTTAACATCTCACACAAAAGACAGTGCAGTACTCACTCAGTACTGCATTGAAGTGTCAGCCTAGATTTTGTGCTCAAGTGTCTGGAGTAGGACTTAAGCCCACAACTTTCTGACTCAAAAGCAAGAGTGCTACCATTGCGCCAGTGTTAACACCCTGTTGAAAATTTGAAGAGCATTTAGAGTTGGACCTAAGTATCTACTGTGCATCCCAGTGAGTAAATAAGCATGCATTATGTAGTTAGTTGGATTGGGTACTCTGGGCAAGGAGCAACACTTGCAGGAAGTGCTTTTCAGGTCATTGTGTGCCCACAATGACTGATTTCCTATCCACAAATTAATGGGAAGAAAATCAGGAATTGTGGACCTGTTTTTTCCCAACCAATGCATCCTGTGAGGATTGCTCTATGATGAAGGACCCAGTCAGGAATTAGTCCTTAGGTTTTGTTGTAAGCTTGCTCCGTGGGCTAACGTTTAAGAAAATGTGGGCTTATCTTTACAGAGAAAATAATAACATAAGAAATGGGAGCAGGAGTAGGTCATTTGGCCCCTCAAGCCTGCCCCGCCATTCAATAAGATCATGGCTGATCTTCCCCAGATCTCAACTCCTCTTTCGTGCCAGCTCCTCATAGCCTTCAACTCCCTGATATTTCAAAAATCTATCTACCTCCTCTTTAAATATAAGAACATAAGAAATAGGAGCAGGAGTAGGCCATTTATGACAATGACAATGCTTCCAGTTTGAAGTGGAATTAGTAACATGCCCTGCTATGAAGTGACTCTTTTGCAGGGCTTATAATGCAGCCTCATTCATGCTGCAACAGATTAATAAGAAACACTTTGAAGCATGCATACTTAGCCAATTTACTTGATATAGAGAAAGGCTGTCTAGCTTTACCTTGGGTGACTTAGTGAAGCTGTTAAATGTTTATCCTTATCTGCTGCCTTTTTCCTTTGATAAAGGTGCCCTGAGCAATTAAACAGGAAAGCCCTCCATTCCTGTACTTCCTGCAGAAACACCTCCAATGCATTATCCGGAAAGGGAAAAGTTCTGCAATTCTTCCAGCCATCTGTTCTATTGTGCAGCAACATTTCTGACTACTAATTTCCTCAACTGCCAGTGCAGTCCCTTTAAACAATAGCTTAAGCTGTGCAAAATTTTCTAAATCCCCACTGACAGTGAGGGTCCACTGGCAATCCCAATCTGAATTGTGATTTTGCCATGAACATGTAAATAGGCTGGCCTTCTGAAAAGGTGCAATTTTGGCTGCATGTGATTTTAGCAACTGTGCTTCAGTTTTACTTCTTCAGCAATAGGGCCAGAAAATACACCTTAGTTTTTTTCTTTGGTTGTCTGATGATATAAAACAATATTCCAAGTTCATAGATTTCAACAAAAGAAATATGGAGTATACTCACATTGCAAATCGAAGGAAGAGATAAAGGATATAGATTAAAACTTTTAACACTTACGTAATGAGAAATATAATAAAGTAATAGAACTTCAAGCACCTAACCAACAACTCCCAAATACTACAATTACTAATTGACTAACGCATAATATTGAGTGAGAAAAGTGTAACCCAAGCTATAATAGAAGCATTGAGATTAAACTTTCTGATGCCTTGAAATTAGACTGATTGAAATCGCCTGCTGTTTCCACTGAATAACCAGCAGAGGAACTGTTGAAATATTGCTGTCCAAAAGCAGCTTAGGCAGCATCAGTTTGCAAATTCAGAGATTTACTGAAAAAAATAATGATTAAAGTCTTGCTGGCATTTATATAAATACTCACTATGTGAGGTAAGATGAAATTATGAATTTAAAGTACAGATTGATAGTTGTAAAGGATGACACATTTGGCAGTACATGGGTATTAAGGGCCCACAGTGACTGATTTCCTATCCACTTAAATTAATGGGCAGAAAATCAGTTATTCCCAAATCAATAAAATACTATACTGCAATTAACTGAAAGTTAATTTTTCATCAGAATTCAATTAAGCTATTGTTTTAATTTCTTAGGTTAGCAACTGGATATATCATGGCCTAGAAATCCAGCTGCACAACATTCAATATGACAGGCAGGAAGAACGCACACATTTCCAGCCAAAAGTGGCCAAAAACTTCCAGCCCACCATATTGGGAAAGGACAAAAGAATCAAGGTGCAGTTTCCATGCCTGAAACAGGCATTAGGCTATTCGCATATGCAAATGAGGGGCCTAAGGCATGTTTGAGGCACCCACTGCAAGATTGGTTTGCCACTCAGAAAAAATAGACTCTGGGACTGCAACAAGGTAGGTTTGTGAAATATTTTTACCTGAATTTGGAGTTGGAAGGAATAGTTGTGCCCCTCCCAACCATACGTTTAAAAAAAAAACTGTCCATCACTGCTCCCCTTCCAGTGTTGTGATATTGCTTTAATATTGATTAACACACTACTGAATATGTAAACAGTTTTGTATACATCATCGCAGGAAGTGATGCAAGTTAACATGTGATACAGTAGTTGGAGCAGTGTTAGTCAGCAGGTAGCACATGTATTGAAGAGCTCTCCTAGAATCTTGTTATTCTTCAATAAAGACCCCTTCGTTTAGCCAACAGCACAACACCCGGCACCCACTGCCTGATCTCCACTGCTAACCATTCCCACTCCTGGCCTCCGATATCCTGACCCAGTCCTCACTTACCCAAGGGTCGCTGCGATACTAGGAGCAGCCCAATCTTTGTTCACTGTTCACTGGTGGGCTCCATGTGCCTTGGTGGCTTGACTGAAATGAGATCTGAGGCCCAATAGCAGTGGACCTTAGGCCATTCAGGCACATGAATCATTCCCTGTACCCCTTCTGTGTGCATACAGAAATGGTCGTGCACAAATTGCTACACCCATTTGTCCTTTCCTCTGATAGTAAAGAGGGGTGAAGGTGTTACATGGAGAGAAGAGTCAGGCAGGTTTTGAGGCATGTGGCAGTGTAAAGATATTACAGAGATTTCTTGCTTATTCTTAAGAATCAGTGAGTATTTAGGCAAACCTTTCGCTCAAGAGATTAAGAGGGCTTGATAAAATCCATGAAAAGGTTAGTTGGCCATACTTTGTGAAAAGAGTAGCAAAAATGAGTCAATAGTTTGCTCTTGTTCTGTCTTATGTTCTTCAGCTAAAGTCAAAAGAAAACTATATTAAGGTGAGCCTAACCTACAAGTTGCTATTAAAGAAGTAGTCTTTAAGTTCTCTTTCCATTTCTCTACTTCTTTACTAGATGCACTAACTCATGTGCAGGTGCTGGTATTCCTGTCGTACCTCAGCCAAGGGGCCATTTTTCATGTCAAATTCCAGTAAGTGAGTTATTTAACTATGGGCAGCATCATAGTCAAGCCCTACCTTGTCCTCACCTAACATGCACACTTGTACGTGTTCAAATAGAGGGGTCATAGATAATAATCAGGAGAGGGAATGCTGGTTGACTTTTTCTCTTCCTAGCTGAATTGTACTGCTTTCACTGCTGCAAAATGTGAGCTAACTGAACACAAAACAGAGATCAAACCTTACCTGGTTCAGAGACATGACTTTATGCATTTACTTATATAGATGTATGTATGTTCTATCTAACAATAATGACAACACTTCAGAAAAATAATACATTGGTTGTGAATTGCTTTTGGACATCCTGAAGTTGTAATAAGGTGCTATATAAAGGCAAGCTCCTTCTTAGCAAATCATTGGTGGTGCATAATTGCCATTTTTTAAATGGAATTAAGGGGTTGTCAAACAGTTTAGGGTAGTGGAATATGTACGCAATAATGGTCCATAAAATAAATAAATTTCACAAGAGGGTGATAAGGTCAAAAACAGTTAAAAAATGGTGAATGATCTCTTTGAAGTGGCTTGTAAAGTGGCGTTGTCCATTATGGGCATTTATGAGAGGGCTATATTCTTCTTCTATGCCAGCAACTCTATAAGTCTGATACACATGTGTCCCTTCCATTTATGGTAGGATTTTGATTATGCAATTAATTGGGTTGGATTTTGTGTTGGAGGCAGGGCTCCCAGCACGGGCCGAAAAGGCGGGGAAAAGCCCACCTCTGCCTTTTCGTACGGTCCCAGAGCGGTCCTCCAGTGTTTTCAAGGCCAGATGTCCTGCACCGAGATCTCCATCCCTTTGAAGATGGGATCCCGCCTCCAAGAATTGTTGGCCAATCAGAGGACCGGCAGCTCAGCAGTATTGGCAGCGTCACTGGGTGGTGATGGCCACTGCCAGTACTGCAGAGGCCTTGGACCCCGCTCAGCATTGGCACCCCGGACCTCAGGTAAGTGAGGCGGGGTCGACAGAACCAGTCCGAAAGGCCCTGGCAAGGGCTGGTCATGCAGTCCAGGGGGGAGGGTCCTGGGAGTTAAACTGGTTCCCAGTGGGAGTCCTCCATGAGCCACAGATTGCCCACTGAGGAGGGACCCACCCTCATGCCCGCAGGAAGGGTGCCTCATGTCACAAGGCGTCCTCCCCACATGGTGGAGGCCCCCCTGCCACTGATAAGATCCCAGCAGCAATGGGAAGAAGCCCTTAGTTGCCCACTAATAGACTACCTAAGGCCTCTATTGGCCTCTGGGTGGAAAGGCTGTCATCAGGACCGTTTGGCCCTCCGCCTCCCCAATCCCCAGTCACCAGTTGCAATACTCCATCCCCCCCCCACCTCCAACCCCCACCTCAGGCGGCCACACAAAATCCTGATCATTGAGTGTTCAAGCCAGTCAAACTGCCAGTGTCTAAAAATTGTTTGGCCTAGATTCTGTGCTCCCAGCTGCTTGTTTTCGTGTTGTAAATTGAACAGCTTGTAGTTGGAAATGGATGGAATTTCTATTCCATCAGAATTCTGCCTTTTGTTTTGCTTGCCACATTTTTCAATATTAATTCCATTATCCAGAGAAGGCACCCATTGATAAAACCAGGTGAGGTGGCAATAAAGAGGTGACGTCCCATTCTGCATTATTTTAATCTCAATTACATCCAATTATATTCTGGCCCTTAGAAAAATTATGTCTAAGATGGATAGGTCCAGTTAAAATGTTCGAAATGAGTCTAGAGATCAACAAGGATTGGAAAGATTTTAGACATTGTCAGGCAAATCCCACCTGCCAAGACTGAAGTGTGGAACCTGAGGTGAGCCATCCTTGGACTAGGGGTGTGAATTTGCTTGGTCAGTATGTTTCTCACACTGACTGTTCCTTAGGAATGTACCATGTCTGGGTGATGAGATAAGAAGAGTGTTGTTGAAGCCTGATGTCTCTTTCTGTTGTTGCGCTGTACCAGCTGCAAGGCCAATGGTGAGATAGATATGTAAACGAAGGATTGAAAATTACTGTATCTTATTTGTTTAGAGCAAAAATTAAGTTCTAATATTATTGGTGCTTTAGAATGCAAATTAAGGATTGAAATATTGTTGTAAGATTATTGGTTGCAGAATAGTATAATTGCCACTGTTTTACTGTAATTCTTTAGAACTTCGCACTGAGTCTCAATGTGAGCTCTACTGTGTTTGTTCTCCTTGTGCACAAGTTAATAAAGTAGATTGCGAGTACTCATCCGAGGAAGTTTGATTTATTTTACTATAGTTTCTTCCACAGAGGCACACATTATTTCGCCACATGAACAATAAAAATTTAAAAATTGCAATCTCTGACTGGAAGGACATTTGCATAGTACCAGACAATGTGGAAACAAAGGGAGCAAATCCCTGTCCCTCCAATACACAGAAGTGGTCAGACCAGTTTTGGTCACATGACTGACTGGCTGTTGCAGAGTTTTTGAACTCCCAAACAAAGGAATTGTCAGGCAGATAAAGCTGTGTGATCATGGAGTAAACATCTCTCCTGGGACTGAGAATATCTCCTCTTCTGTCTGCCTTCCTTCATCTCTTCCCATGGAACTGAATCTTGTGAAAACACGTGAAACTCAACGAGAGAAGGGTTTGCCACATGAACAAAGTTGTAAGAAGATTACTGGTCCCCAACGAATCGCAAGACCATAGCTTCAATCAAGGACTACAGCAGCTCGAGAAACAGTAACAAGATATTGCCTCAAACAGTTCTGCTTATCTTTTCTTCTGCTTTTTTCTATTCCTATCTGCATGCTTATATCACATGTGCATGATAGCATGAGCACATCGTATATCTGTAGGCATGAACCGTATTACAGTTTAAGGTTTTAATACATTTCCTCTTTCTGCTTTAAACCAAAGAAAACCTGTGTCTGCTCATTTCTTTGCCTTATAATTGGAAACTGTGAAAATGGATTCACAAAAAGGGGAGCTCAAAACACAATGTGTTTAAAATTAAACCCTGTTACAAAAAGATCAGGTAAAGACAGCCAAAGATCCATAGACATATTGCTCACCTGGTCGTAACAGAAATTGGGTATGAGCGTCCGGATTGTTACCCACAGACAAACGAGTGGAAATTGGAAGTGGGAGCCAAATTGTTCCCTCTCAAAAAAGAACAAATCAATATAGGTTTTCTTGTGGTTGTGTGTAATTGTACACTAACATGTCTGCAACGAAGCGTGTAGCTCTCCAAGCCAGGGTGAAGTAACTTGGGATAAGGTAAAAGCACCTTCTCTGGAGGAATTGAGAAAAATGGCGGAGCAGTGTGAGATCACTGTATATGGTAAGGCTAGGAAGTCTGAACTCCTAAGGCCAGCCATTTTTACCTTGAATCTGACAAAGCAGAAGCAGTGTTAGAAGCAGAGCCAGACAGGGTACTGCTAGAAAAGATACAATTGGAACAAAGGAAACTTGAATTAGAAGATAGGGAAAGAGAAAGAGGGAGAGGGACAAGAGAGGGAGAAAGAAAGAACCTTCCAAATGGAATGTGAAGAAAAACAAAGACAGGAGACGGAACTAGAGAGGATAGAGAGAAAGAAAGACAGGAGAAAGAAAGAGAGAGCGAGGAGAAAGAGACACAGAAAGAATCCGAAGAGTGAGAGCTGAAGCGGCTTGAGTTAGCTTGGGGGTGACAGAGTAACCCTAGTGAAAGCATGGCCAATATGGAGGATCAGAATTTAGGCTTGGGTATAAGATTGCTAAAACTTGCCCAATTGATTCCAAAGTTCAATGAGGAAGATGTGGAAGCATTTTTTCTGTCTTTAGAGAAACTGGCAAGACAGCTAAAATGGCCAGCTGAGACCTGGTCTTTTTTACTGCAAAGCAAACTAATTGGAAAAGCCCATGAGGTCTATTCCTCACTGCCAGATGAGAGTTCACCAAATTATGAACTGACCAAAAATGCTATCCTCGGGTCATATGAATTCGTACCCGAAGCCTACCAACAGAAGTTTAGAACCCTCAAGAAGCAAGCCAATCAAACTTATCTGGAGTTTGAAAGAAGAAAGCAGCTGGCTTTTGACCAGTGGCTGAGGGCTTTAAAAATACAACTGAGCTATGAGACTCTCAGAGAAGTAATCCTGTTGGAGGAATTTAAAAACTCTCTCCCATTCTCAATGAAAACTCATGTTGAGGAGCAGCGGGTTCAGGAAGTCAGGCAAGCAGCCGTTCTGGTCAATTAATTTTCTTTAATCCATAACTCAGGTTCCCGGGGAGAACCTTTCCTGGCCACCCCCACAAATCTGAAAAGGACAAAAGGTGGGAAGGTGATATCCACCCAGGCAGTCCTGGAAGAGAAAGGAAAGCAGGAGACACAGGGGGCCCTCCTCCAGCCAAAAGGGAAGGTGCTGTGAGCAAGAGTGAGATCCGGAGGCCTGTGTGCTTCCACTGTAACAAAGCAGGGCATTTAAAAGCTGACTACTGGAAACTAAAGGAGAAACCGGTAGAGTTAACCAGGGCACACCTGCTCAGTGAAGACGAGGGCCTGATGGAAAACACGGAACGGGCTGTGGCTTTGACTGCAGTAAGGGTGCAACCCAGGGAGCTTACTACAGTCGGTGCAGAAAAAGTAAATAGGATTCCTGAAGGTTACTAGGGTTTTGAATCTGAAGAGAAAGTAACCCCATATCCCTCGAGTGGGGTGAGAAAGCCCATAGTGATTCTCAGGGACACAGCGGCTACCAGATCCCCTTTACTAGGAAAAGGCCTGACCTTTCCCCCAGAGAGTGCAGTGAACACCAAAATGGTGGTGAATGGTATTGGAGGGCAGTGTATGTCTGTACCTGTACATCGGATGCACCTGGAGTGCGACCTGGTTTCGGGACCGATGACTGTAGGGGTTATCCCTAAGTTGCCTCTGGACGGGGTTGACCTGCTCCTAGGTAATGATCTGGCGGGGTGAAGGTGGTAGCCCTCCCCTGTAGTGAAAGAAAGACCTCAGGAGGTCAGAGAGACAGGGTGGTGGCAGGAGACGGTCTCCAGCAAAGTCCCTCAATGTGTCGTGGGTCAGGCCATGATCAAACCAGCTCCTCCACAGGAGACTGCATTGGCATTGCAGGCACATGACCATGAGGTCTGCCTGGCCGAGACTTTCTTTGGAAAGTTAGGAGACCCAGGGAATGAATTAAATGGATTTTCCCTAGGTGAGGCTCAGCGAGCTGATCCAGTATTGGAGGACAGGCTGCCCAGTCTGAAAGTGAAGCAGAGCGAGTCACTGACTACTACTATTTAAAGAATGAGGTACTGATGAGGAAATTGAGTTCTCCTCACAGACCTGAGGGCCAGGAGTGGACAGTAGTTCACCAGTTAGTGGTGGCAAAGAGGTACGAGAATTATTAAGGAGGGTCCATGAGACTACAGTAGCTGTTACATGACAGTATACGAAAAACCAAAGCCCGCATAAGGCGGCAGTTTGACTGGCCAAAACTCCACAAGGATGTGGTGGAGTAGTACAGGAGTTGCCACATGTGGCAGGTTGAGGGGAAACCCCAACCTATAGTGAAACCTGCACCCCTAAGCCCTGTACCGGTGTTAGGAGGACCCTCCAGCAGAGAGCTGGTGAACTGTAAGGGACCCCCACCGAGAACAAAAGGGGAAAGGCAGGCTGGCAAAAGTTTAGAAAGAGAAGAAGAAAAATGACCAAGAGGGCGGGTTAAAGGAAGTCCGGGGAAGAATCCCAGATGAAAACCCCTGCTGCCCGGTCAACCAACCCCGAACAATGTGAAAAGTTAGACCCCACATCCTCCTATGTAAATGCAGACTCTAGGAGCACCCGACCAAAGTTGCTAACAGCATTTACAGGAACCTGCAGGGACAAAGAGAGACCTCTAGGGGGCAGAGAAACCATGAGGGTGATGCCTTACCTGGTCGAAGGGTCACCAGAGAATGCAGTTAAGTCTGCACAAATACCTGCAGGTAGCAGTGACCCAGAGAACAAAGGGAAGAGTAACATAGACTCCTCCCCCACAGTCAGAGGGAAAGGTGGTTAGGACGGCATATGGGATACTTGCCTTTATTAGCCGAGGCATAGAATATAAGAGTAGGGAGGTTATGATGGAGCTATATAAAACGCTAGTTAGGCCACAGCTGGAGTACTGTGTACAGTCTGGTCTCCACACTATTGGAAGGATGTGATTGCACTGGAGAGGGTGCAGAGGAGATTCACCAGGATGTTGCCTGGGCTGGAGCATTTCAGCTATGAAGAGAAACTGGATAGGCTAGGGTTGTTTTCCTTAGAGCAGAGAAGGCCGAGGGGGAACATGATTGAGGTATACAAAATTATGAGGGCCATTGATAGGTTAGATAGGAAGAAACTTTTTCCCTTAGCGGAGGGGTCAAGAACCAAGGGGCATAGATTTAGGTAAGGGGCAGGAGGTTTAGGAGGGATTTGAGGAAAAATTTTTTCACCCAGAGGGTGGTTGGAATCTGGAACACACTGCCTGAAGGGGTGGTAGAGGGAGGAACCCTCACAACATTTAAGAAGTATTTAGATATGCACTTGAAACGCCAGCATACAAGGCTATGGGCCAAATGCTGGAAAATGGGATTAGAATAGATAGGTGCTTGATGGCCGGCACAGACATGATGGGCCAAAGGGCCTGTTTCTCTGCTGTATAACTCTATGACTCTATGACTGTACCTCCTGAAGCCAAAAGTCTTTGCATGAATCAAGGAGTTCAGGATAGACCCGCCCCCCCACCCCCCCTTCTAACTCTCCTGGAGGAAATAAAAGGGGAAATTAAAGCAGCCCTGCCCCCACCCCCCAGAACAGACCATCTTAATGAGCTTCAAGACTGGTGAATGACTGGAAATGAATGAGAGAAATGCATGGTTTCTTTCTGTGTTTTATATTTCTCTCATAGAAACGTAGAAAATAGGAGCAGGAGTAGGCCATTTGGCCCTTCGCGCCTGCTCCACCATTCATTATGATCATGGCTGATCATCCAACTCAGTAACCTGTTCCAGCTTTCACCCCATACCCTTTGATCCCTTTAGACCCAAGAGCTATATCTAACTCCTTCTTGAAAACGTTCAATGATTTGGCCTCAACTGCTTTCTGTGGTAGCGAATTCCACAGGCTCATCACTCTCTGGGTGAAGAAATTTCTCCTCATCGCAGTCCTGAAAGGTTTACCCCGTATCCTTAGCCTGTGACCCCTGGTTCTGGACTCCCCCACCATCGGGAACATCCTTCCTGCATCTACCCTGTCAAGTCCTGTTAGAATTTTATAGGTTTCTATGAGATACCCCCTCACTCTTCTGAACTCCAGCGAATATAATCCTAACCGACTCAATCTCTCCTCATACGTCAATCCCACCATCCCAGGAATCAGTCTGGTAAACCTTCGCTGCACTCCCTCTATATCCTTCCTCAGATAAGGAGACCAAAACTGCACACAATATTCCAGGTGTGGCCTCACCAAAGCCCTGCATAATTGCAGCAAGACATCCCTGCTCCTGTACTCGAATCCTCTCGCTATAAAGGCCAACATGCCATTTGCCCTTTTTACCGCCTGTTGCACCTGCCTGCTTACCTTCAGCGACTGGTGTATGAGAACACCCAGGTCTCGCTGCATATTCCCCTCTCAGTGTATAGCCATTCAGATAATAATCTGCTTTCCTGTTTTTGCTACCAAAGTGGATAACCTCACATTTATCCACATTATACTACACCTGCCATGCATTTGCCCACTCACTCAACTTGTCCAAATCACCCTGAAGCCTCTCTGCATCCTCCTCACAACTCACCCTCCCACCCAGTTTTGTGTCATCTGCAAATTTGGAGATATTACGTTTAGTTCTCTCATCTAAATCATTTATGTATATTGTGAATAGCTGGGGTCCTAGCACTGATCCCTACGGTACCCCACTAGTCACTGCCTGCCATTGGGAAAAAGACCCATTTATCCTTACTCTTTGTTTCCTGTCCGCCAACCAATTTTCTGTCCGTCACAGTACACTACCCCCAATCCCATGCGCTTTAATTTTACATGCTAATCTCTTATGTGGGACTTTGTCAAAAGCCTTCTGAAAGTCCAAATAAACCACATCCACTGGCTTTCCCTCATCAACTCTACTAGTTACATCCTCGAAGAATTCGAGTAGATTTGTCAAGCATGATTTCCCTTTCGTAAATCCATACTGACTCTGTCCGATTCTACCACTGTTCTCTAAGTGCTCTGCTATAGAACCTTTGATAATGGACTCTAGAATTTTCCCCACTACAGACGTCAGGCTGACTGGTCTATAATTCCCTGCTTTCTCTCTATCTCCCTTTTTAAATAGTGGGGTTACATTAGCTACCCTCCAATCTGTAGGAACTGTTCCAGAGTTTATAGAATCTTGGAAGATGACCACCAATGCATTCACTATTTCTCGGGCCACTTCCTTAAGTACTCTGGGATGCATACCATCAGGTCCTGGGGATTTATCGGCCTTCAATCCCATCCATTTCCCCAACACCATTTCTCTACTAATACTGATTTCTTTCAGTTCCCCTCTCTCACTAAGACCTGTGTTCCCCAACATTTCTGGTATGATATTTGTGTCCTCCTTTGTGAAGGCAGAACCAAAGTATGCATTTAGTTGGTCAGCCATTTCTTTATTCCCCATAATAAATTCCCCTGTTTCTGACTGTAAGGGACCTGTATTTGTCTTCACCAATCTTTTTCTCTTCACATATCTATAGAAACATGTGAAACTCAAAGAGAGAAGGGTTTGCCACATGAACAAAGTTTTAAGAATATTACTGGTCCCCAACAAATCACAAGACCATCTCTTTAATCAAGGACTACAGCGAGCTCAAGAAACAGTAACAAGATATTGCCTCAAACTGTTCTACTTATCTTTTCTTCTGCTCCTATTCCTATCTGCATGTTCATATCACATGTGCATGATAGCGTGAGTGTGTCGTATATCTGGAGGTGTGAACCATATTAGAGTTTAAGTTTAAGGTTTTAATAAATTTCCTCTTTCTGCTTTAAACCAAAGAAAGCCTGTGTGTGCTCAGTTCTTTGCCTTATAATTGGAAACTGTGAAAACGGATTCACAAAAAGGGGAGCTCAAAACACAAGATGTTTAAAATTAAACCCTGTTGCAATAAGACCAGGTAAAGACAGCCAAAGATCCTTAGACACATTGCTCACTTGGTCGTAACAACATCTTTTTCAATTATGCCACTTTGGTTTTTTTTCTGTTTCTAACTATCTTTCCATCTACTTTTGCATTGATTGCTGCAGGGTAGAACTCCCAGTACCAGCTCCCCTCCTCCCTCCACCCCCCACCTCCCCCCCCCCCCCACACACAGACACACACCCCTTTCAAAAGAACATAAGAAATAAGAGCAGGAATAGACCCTATACCCCCTCGAGCCTGCTCCGCCGTTCAATACGATCATGGCTGATCTTCTGCCTCAACTCCACTTTCTCGCCAATCCCCATACCCCTTGATTCCCAGAGAGACTAACAATCTGTCTACCCTCTGGGGTAGAGAATTCCAAAGATTCACAACCCTTTGAGTGAAGAGCTTTCTCCTCACCTCAGTTCCTAAATGATCTGCCCCTTATCCTGTGACTTTGACCCCGTGCTCTAGATTCCCTAGCCAGGGGAAACAATCTCTCAGTGTCCACCCTGTCAAGTCCCTTCAGAACACTTTATGTTTCAATGAGATCACCGCTCATTCTTCTAAACTCCAGACGACAGCCCTCTCATACCAGGAACCAAACTAGTGAATCTTCACTATACCATCTTCAATGCAAGTATCTTCTTTCGCCTCCTTATCTCGAGAGGCAATGGGTAAGTGCCTGGAGGTGGTCAGTGGTGTGTGGAGCAGCGCCTGGAGTGGCTGTAAAGGCCAATTCTAGAGTGACAGGCTCTTCTACAGGTGCTGCAGAAAAATTTGATTGTCGGGGCTGTTGCACAGTTGGCTCTTCCCTTGCGCCTCTGTCTTTTTTCCTGCCAACTGCTAAGTCTCTTTGACTCGCCACACTTTAGCCCCGCCTTTATGGCTGCCCGCCAGCTCTGGCGAAAGCTGGCAACTGACTCCCACGACTTGTGATCAATGTCACAGGATTTCATGTCGCATTTGCAGACGTCTTTAAAGTGGAGACATGGACGGCCGATGGGTCTGATACCAGTGGCGAGCTCGCTGTACAATGTGTCTTTGGGGATCCTGCCATCTTCCATGCAGCTCACATGGCCAAGCCATCTCAAGCGCCGCTGACTCAGTAGTGTGTATAAGCTGGGGATGTTGGCCGCCTCGAGGACTTCTGTGTTGGAGATACGGTCCTGCCACCTGATGCCAAGTATTCTCCGGAGGCAGCGAAGATGGAATGAATTGTACGACGCTCTTGGCTGACATACGTTGTCCAAGCCTCGCTGCCATAGAGCAAGGTACTGAGGACACAGGCTTGATACACTCGGACTTTTGTGTTCCGTGTCAGTGCGCCATTTTCCCACACTCTCTTGGCCAGTCTGGACATAGCAGTGGAAGCCTTTCCCATGCGCTTGTTGATTTCTGCATCTAGAGAAAGGTTACTGTTAAGTTGAGCCTAGGTAGGTGAACTCTTGAACCACTTCCAGAGTGTTGTCACCAATATTGATGGATGGAGCATTTCTGACGTCCTGCCCCATGATGTTCGTTTTCTTGAGGCTGATGGTTAGGCCAAATTCATTGTAGGCAGCCGCAAACCTGTCGATGAGACTCTGCAGGCACTCTTCAGTATGAGATGTTAAAGCAGCATCGTCAGCAAAGAGGAGTTCCCTGATGAGGACTTTCCGTACTTTGGTCTTCGCTCTTAGACGGGCAAGGTTGAACAACCTGCCCCCTGATCTTGTGTGGAGGGAAATTCCTTCTTCCGAGGACTTGAACGCATGTGAAAGCAGCAGGGAGAAGAAAATCCCTAACAGTGTGGGTGCGAGAACACAGCCCTGTTTCACACCACTCAGGATAGGAAAGGGGTCTGATGAGGAGCCACATGTTGAATTGTGCCTTTCATATTGTCATGGAATGAGGTGATGATACTTGGTAGCTTTGGTGGGCATCCAAACCTTTCTAGTAGTCTGAAGAGACCACGTCTGCTGACGAGGTCAAAGGCTTTGGTGAGATCAATGAAAGCAATGTGGAGGGGCATCTGTTGTTCGCAGCATTTCTCCTGTATCTGACGAAGGGAGAACAGCATGTCAACGGTCGATCTCGCTGCACGAAAGCCACACTGTGCCTCAGGGTAGACGCGCTCGGCCAGCTTCTGGAGCCAGTTTAGAGCGACTCGAGCAAAGACTCTCCCCACTATGCTGAGCAGGGAGATTCCACAGTAGTTGTTGCAGTCACCTCGGTCACCTTTGTTTTTATAGAGGGTGATGATATTGGCATCGCGCATGTCCTGAGGTACTGCTCCCTCGTCCCAGCACAGGCATAGCAGTTCATGTAGTGCTGAGAGTATAAACATGGAGACCAAAACTGCACACAGTACTCCATGTGTCGTCTTGCCAAAGCCCTATACAATTGTAGAAGACTTCCTTACTCTTGTACTCCAATAAAGGCCAACATGCCATTTGCTTTCCTAATTGCTTGCTGTACCTGTATGCTAACTTTTTGTGTTCCCTGTACGAGTACACCCAATTCTCTCTGAACATCAACATTTAGATGTTTCACGCCTTTTAAAAAATATTCCGCTTTTCTCTTCTTATTACTAAAGGGAATAACTTCACACCTCCCCGCATTATACTCCACCTGCCATCTTGTTGCCCACTCACTTAACCTGTCTATATCTCTTTTCAACCTCTTTGTGTGCCCTCCTTGCAGCTTACATTCACACCTAGGTTTGTATTGTCAGCAAACGTAGATACATTACTCATGGTCTATTCACCTAAATCGTTGATATAGATTGTAAATAACTGAAGCCCCAGCACTGATCCATGCAGCATGCTGCTAGTTACAGCCTGCCAACATGAAAATGCCCCAGTTATCCTTACTCTGTGCTCCCTGTCTGTTAACCAATCCTCTATCCATGCTAATATATTACCATCAACTCTGTGTGCCCTTATCTTGTGAATTAGTGTTTTGTGTGGCACCTTATTGCCTTTTGGAAATCTAAGTATATTACATCTACTGGTTCTCCTATATCTATCCTACTGGTTACATCCTCAAAAAACTCTAATAAATTTGTCAAACACAAATTCCCTTTTGTAAAACCATGTTGACTTTGTCTGATCAGACTATGATTTTCTAAGTGCATTGTTAAGACTTCCTTAATAATAAATTCCAGCATTTTCCTGACGACTGATGTCAGCCTAATTGGCCTGTAGTTCCCGGTTTTCTCTCTTCCTTGTTTTTTGAATAGTGATGTTACATTTACAAACGTCCAGGTGTCCCAGGAGAAGTGTCTGCAGAGGTTGTGTTTCACTAAGGAAGCTGTAGCATGCCACACCCCAACCTACAGCCCATTTCTACCACAGGGGCCACAGGGGCCACAGTGCCAGTGGCTGTTAAAGTCACATCTGCTCTGAACTTTTACGCTACATACCAGGCTGACCTTGGAGACATCACTAATGCAAGTTGTGCAGAGATGGATTAAACATCCCACAGATATATTATTTGCTACAGCAAGCAATTTCATCCACTTCCCCAAGGACAACCAGCAACATTTTTACCCAGTGATAAGAGCCCGGAAAGTCCAGGGATACATAGATTGTACTTATGTGGTAATAAATGGTCTCTTGATCAATACCATCACTTATACAAACAGGAAAGGATTCCACTCTCTTGATGTACAGCTTATTTGTGACCAGCAGTACTACATCATGCAAGTGATTGCTTGCTTCCCTGGGAGTTGTCATGATGCATTCAGTTTAAAGTAGTTTGGGATTCCAAGATTCTTTCACCCTGAAAACAAAGTCTCAGTGTGACTCATGGAGGATCTAGTCTATAATTTGCAACATCCCAGGACGCAAGTTAAATCAAGTATAACGAGGTCCACTCAGTCACTAAAGTCACAACTGAGCACAGCATCAGCATGTTCCACGTGTATTTCAGGTGCTTGGATCACTCTGAGAAGCCCTGCAATATAGTTTGGCTAGGATCTCGAAGGATTGTGATTGCGTGCTGCATCCTGAGCAAATTTGCTTTACAAAGATGTCTCATCATGGAGATTCTGGAGGAATAGGAGCAGCAGCAGGGCTTGCTAGATGAACCGCTACAGCCTGATGGCAGTGTGGAATTTGGACTCCATCACCACATAAAAATTTGCTATGGCCTTTTTCTGGGAGTGTAATTGACTGCTCGCGACCAATGCATGCCCAAACCAAGAGACCCAAGGCTTGGCAGAAATTGGGCCTTAGGTTTTGTTGCAAAAATCAGGGTGAACTACCGCCAGAGACTGTTCGCCTGTGCAAATAGATCAAAATATAGGCTGATTGCCTCGCCAGCAGTGATCCTGAGGTAAGTCCTGGAAAAGGAAAACAGGAAGGGGATGTGTTGGCAGCAGCCTGAGATAGTGCTATGAGATACCTCTGTTCCACACAAAGGTAGCTTAAAAAATGTACTTCTCTGCTGGTTAAAACCATAAAAGCTAATCACAGCATGCATGTCAGATGCTTGAAATCTTGCCCATTAACGGTGAATAAGAATGCCTTCTTAAATAAGTTGGTGATGAAATTCTGTGGGAGTTCCTCTGGTGTTCTCACATAACTCTGTTGTTCTCCCACTGAAGCTACAGCTAGAGACATGTGGAACCCTCGCAGGTATTCAGTCCCATCAGATTTAAGTCATCTTGTTAGTGGACAGGAAGGGGAACTTTGATCTGCTTGTGTTGCACATGATCTGCTTATGTTGTGTTGCACATAATCTTTGCAACATTAATGCATTAGCCTTAGCAATGGAAGTTGCACTCTCCAATCTCAAGAGGAGTAAGAAATAAGTAGTGATGAATAAAGATTCTTGAGTCCTGCAGATAAAGCAGCAAGTTGCAAGAGGTAGGTATGGACTGGTTTCTGAGTTCAAAATTTGTAGTATCTCTCCACATGTGCACTCTTTCCAGCAATCAGGAGCTAAGACCCTGTCTGATTTTTCCACTCGCTGGGCTGTGTGTGCTGAGGCCAAGAGTACCATCCCTACTGTCCCCAACAGCTGGCCCTGATCAAATCACAAATGACATTACTAGAATGGTTCCAGGGGTAAGGGATTGCAGTTATATGGATAGACAGGAGCAGCTGAGGGTGTTCCCCTTGGACCAAAGAGGAGATTTGATAGAGGTATTTAAAATCATGAATGATTTAGACAGAGTATAAAAAGAGAAACTGTTTCCAATGGCTGGAAGCTTAATAACCAGATTTAAGGTGATTGGTAAATGAACCAGACATGAGGAAAACCTTTGTTACACAATGAGCGATTAGGATTTGAAATGCACTGACTGATAGGGTGGTGAACACAGATTTAATAGTTGCCTTCAAACAGGAATTAGATAAATACTTGGAGGAGAAAAAATTGCAGGGTTATGGGATAGAGTGAGGGAGTGGGACTAACAGGATTACTTTGCAAAAGAGCTGGAGCAGACTCAATATGCCAAATGGCTTCCTTATGTGCTGTACTGTTCTATGAAAATCTGAGAACAGATTTTGTGTGTGGATTGTGGCAGGGCCTACTCTCTTATTGAATCCAGCTTTGGTAATAGGTATCTATGAGTGGATAGGGAGGTACTGTTCCCATTGGTGGAAGGGTTGAGAACTAGAGGGCACCCAGTTAAGGTGATTAGCAAAAGAACCAGAGGTGACATTTTTCTTTATTCTTTCATGAGATGCTGGTAAGGCCAGCATTTATTGCCCGTCCCTAATTATCCTTGACAACTGAGTAACTTGCTAGGCCATTTCAGAGGGCATGTAAGAGTCAACCACATTGGAAAAACCTTGTTCAGCAGCGAGTGGTTAGGATCTGGAATGCACTGCCTGAGAGTGTGGTGGTGGCAGATTCAATCATGGCAAATGGAATTGGTTAATTAGCTGAAGAGAAAAAAGTTCTCAGGGCTATGGGGAAAAGATAGGGAAGGGGGATTAGCTAAAGTTGCTCTTGCAGAGAGCTGGCACAGACATGACAGGCTGAATAGCTTCCATTTGTACTCTAACCATTCTATGGGCTGAATTTTTTGGAGGAGGTAGAAGTCCTGAGGCCAGAGCCAAAAGCGTGAGGAGACCCCACTTCTGCCATTGGCGGGTCCCACAAAGGCATATTGCCGGAGGCAGCCAATTCGGTGGCTACTGCCGGGGCTACTGTCCAACTAATGATGAAGGCCCACCCCCAAGAGCTGCTGGCTCAATCGGAGGGCTGGCAGCTCCACAGGTTTAGTGGTGCCCATTGCTAAAGCTGCAGCTGCAGGGAGAGGGTGCTCAATGGCCAGGTACCTTCAAAGAAAGGTAAGTGGGATTGGGGGACGCCGGCTCCGCGATCTGGTTGGGTGAGGTTGCTGGTAGCGCTGTTGCTGCAAGGTCAGCCATTACTGCTGGGGTCCTCTGTGTGGGCCATGGCGTGTACATAAAGGAGGTCCCCCCACTGGAACTGGGAGGCATCTAGGTTTCACTCGATGGTCTCCCCATGTGGCAATGGGCCCCCCAACCCCCAACGTGGGAAAAATGCCCACGGAGGCAGCAAGTGGCCCTTAATTGGCTCTTAAGTGACTTAATTGGCTTTCTGGCGGGCAGCACATCTGCCAGCTTTCCTGCCACTGGCAAAATGGAATGGTGGCAGGAGGACATTGGACACTCCCGCCCCCCACCCCAGTGCCTTCCCACGCCATTTTTGCCAGCCTTTCCACCTTCCAGCCCACTGTCAAAGGACCTGTCAAATTCCAACCTTTGATTCTAAAAGCCAAATCACAGTAAAATTGGGTATTACAGACAGGCAAGATATTCCCACCCGCCCAGTAGTTTTAATGTAACATTTTACCCTAATTCATCACAATTTTCCAGAACTTATATTAAAGAAATATAACTGAACTCAGGGTAACATAAGAGTGCAAGTACTGGAGTGATATTGTTTTCCTGTAGATCCACATATTATCTGGTGAAGTTAATTTGATTTGTTTCAAACGCATCTATGGAAAAATGAGAAAAACATATTAGATTGTGAAAAGTGTTATTGTTATTTGATTTGAATGCATTTGAAATGTAGTCTAAATGGGCAAAACATATAGACCTATTGCTTTTGTGTTAGAATGATACTGATATAATTGTACTGGAGAAATATAAACTGTGGAATGTCTGTTTAATTATATAGGCACGTCCCTTTTTCTGCAATCACCCTCTGCACATTCCCTTATGTATCGGTATGATTTGCCTGCAAGCCTGTTGTTAATGCTGATTGCAGCAGCTGCTTACACATGGATTCACCATGGTAACCGTGATAGTTGCTAGGCAACTATG
The DNA here is from genome assembly GCF_036365525.1 of Heterodontus francisci. Lineage (NCBI taxonomy): Eukaryota > Metazoa > Chordata > Chondrichthyes > Heterodontiformes > Heterodontidae > Heterodontus > Heterodontus francisci. The sequence goes on along the minus strand of NC_090375.1, from coordinate 112,011,498 downwards.
TTCTTTTAGGGACAGTGAAAATGCCCAAAGGCTTACTAAATATATGTGAGAGAAGAGGAAGTTCCTACTTTTCATACAGATAGTTTAAAGGAATCAGTACAAGGGACAGACTAATAGGATATATAATCAATTAATTTAATAAAATGGCCTGCAAATGGATTGCTGAAGCCAAGGAAGCAGACAACCAGTGAAGCTAGAAGCTGATCATCCAAAATTATTTTTCATTGCAGCAGTTCTTAGGCTTTATTCACTAAAAAAAAATGAATTTTGATAGATTGTGGAACCAACAGCTGTATTGAGGCAGACTGTCAGTGAGGCACAGAGCTTTCCTGGCAGTATGCTGTTGGGGTGAGAGATCAGGAGAGAGTCAGCAGTGTGATATTGATTACTGCTGGTGAATTAGTGCCTCTGCTTTATAATGTGTTGCTGCTCAGGCTGCAATGCAAAGTCTTCAGGAGACCCAGGCGGCTTGTGAACGTGCTGCAGAACAAAACATTCCATCAGTGTATGACATCATTGCAGTCAGCTCAGCTGTTTCTGCAGATTCCATAAATAGCTGTTGGAAGATGCAGACTTCCTGCATGAAAAATCATTAACCCTTGTAACCCCAGGCCTAAGAATGTGGCAAACTCAGAATTATCAATTGGTTCAATGCTGGTACGTGCTTTGATTTTTTTTTAAATAATTCACTTTCAGCATATGATATCTGGGGATCTTAAATGATGGTGAATATCTTTCAATAGTATAAGTAAAATGCGTGATTCAATGAATTGATCAGAATTGAGCATAGTTGCCATCTTAATCCTGATAAATTAATGTCTTCAACAATTACTGTTAAGGTAGTGCTATGTGCAAATGAGCTCTAAATATCAAACTGTTTGTATGGAATAATACAAAGAATTGTCCTGCTAAGTAAAATATAGGTTGTTTGGGAACTACTGGAAATCTTCAAAATTGTAACTTACAATATTGCAGAAGGCATTCTTGTGTATGTGTGACAGCTATAAAATGGTTGACAGGAAAAAAAAATCAACACTTACTGGGATTTTTCTTGAAGGAAGCAGGAGCAGTTGAAAAAATATTACATTGGTTACTTTTGTTAACTCACAATGTGAATTAAATTAACCCTAATGATGATATTACGACTATTAGTACAAGGCTTACCAGGTATATATAGTTGGTATAGAAAATTATTTCCAATTGGTTGATATAACAACATTTTAATTGCAAAATGATGTGAATTTGTGATTGTTTAATTTGCTACTCATGAGGCAAGCTTAAGACTAATAATTATGTTGTTTCTTGGCCAAAATGCAAAGCCAAAGATTTGATTTGGATGTTTCAAAAATGTTTCAAACTCTATTGTATTCCTATTAAGAAGGTAGGCTTTGTAACCCTCGGTGAATTATTTATTTTCCAGTGAATTGATCCTGAACTGCAAACACTGAATCTCATGAATAATGCAAGCCTGAGCTGAATCACAAGTGGAGAGTTTTACCCGTCATGCTTTGGTGTGTGTAAGACTGTGATAAACGACCACACCTGCTAGCTAGCTGATAACACTGTTAGGTCTCACTAATGTAGAGTTTGTCTTGCATTGGAGATTTTGGTACTGCTCTGGGAACTATTTAGTTTCCAGCAGTTTATAAAGAGCAGTATATTATATATCCATATAGGAAATATATGCTTTTCAAATGCTATTTCTGTTTTCATTGTGGAAGCGAAAGCAAATCAGCAAGAAGAGAATTCAATGAATGGGGATGACTTGATTTCAGACACATTAGAAGAAAGTCAGCCTGCTCAGCTGCTCCATATTGGCTGCTCGCCAGGCTTGTCGTGTGCCATGCTTGTTTGTATACCGATGTTGCTTAGATTGGCAAATGCCGCTGCACACTGGAGAGGCCGGCGTGTCACTGGATGGCTGCCAGGACATTGTAGGATCGATGCCATGACTGGCTTTGCAGCCTGGCAGGAACAACCAACACAAAGGCATTCAACACTTTGAATGTCACTTTGTTTCCGAACGCAATGCCAGGGAGTGTTTAATGAGAGAATTCTTTGTTATGAGGCCCTCAACATCAAGTGGGCTGGTGGGCTCATGAACCTGACTGCTGCAAATAAAAACACACACAAGAGACTCCCATGATACCATGCTTAATGTTATTAAAGCTCTCAGCTTCCTTGCATGGTAATATATCAGTGGGCATTGAGGCAAAGTCCTTGCACAAACCAGCTTAGTATAGAAGTTTAGAATTTTTAAATAGTGTTTATATGATAGCAAAAATATATTCCTCCTTCAAAAAGTACAAATAATTCCTTGAAACCATTTTTAGGACACTGGCTGAGTGTAGAATTTGAAAATTATATTAGCAGCTGTTATTTTGCTTTCATATGTAAGGTTTATTTCTTTTATGGAGCTAACTGTAGTGATTCAGTGAAAACTAGAATGTAGCTTATTCAGTAGCTTCCGTTTTTAAGTAATAACAGAACATTTTTTATTTGCAGAGAAAGCTGAAAAGTTAGATGTTTAAATATATGCTTCATACCTCTACTAAAAAGATGGAATTTTCATAACATTTTAGCAAGTCTTCCATTACATTAAATTACAGTAACCATGAACAATATAGTTAACAAGGTAAAATGAGTCATTGCAGGGGCAGCTAAAAGAGAGCGTTACACTGAGGGCAAAGTTCAGAGAGCAGTACACTGAGCGCAGAGAACAGAAAGCATTACACTGAGGGCAGAGAACAGAGAGCATTACACTGAGGGCCGAGTTCAGGGTGCATTACACTAAGGGCAGAGTACAGGAAGGATTACACTGAGGGCACAGTACAGGAAGCATTACACTGAGGCCAGAGTACAGGAAGGATTACACTGAGGGCAGAGTACAAGGAGCATTACACTGAGGGCAGAGTACAAGGAGCATTACACTGAGGGCAGAGTACAGGGAGCATTACACTGAGGGCAGAGTACAGGAAGGATTACACTGAGGGCAGAGTACAAGGAGCATTACACTGAGGGCAGAGGACAAGGAGCATTACACTGAGGGCAGAGTACAGGGAGCATTACACTGAGGGCAGAGTACAGGAAGGATTAAACTAAGAGCAGAATACAGCAAGGATTACACTGAGGGCAGAGAACAGGGAGCATTACACTGAGGGCAGAGTACAAGGAGCATTACACTGAGGGCAGAGTACAGGAAGGATTAAACTAAGAGCAGAATACAGCAAGGATTACACTGAGGGCAGAGTACAAGGAGCATTACACTGAGGGCAGAGTACAGGAAGCATTACACTGAGGGCAGAGTACAGGAAGGATTACACTGAGGGCAGAGTACAAGGAGCATTACACTGAGGGCAGAGTACAGGGAGCATTACACTGAGGGCAGAGTACAGGAAGGATTACACTGAGGGCAGAGTACAAGGAGCATTACACTGAGGGCAGAGTACAGGAAGGATTAAACTAAGAGCAGAATACAGCAAGGATTACACTGAGGGCAGAGAACAGGGAGCATTACACTGAGGGCAGAGTACAGGGAGCATTACACTGAGGGCAGAGAACAGGAAGGATTACACTGAGAGCAGAGTACAGGGAGCATTACACTGAGGGCAGAGTACAGGAAGGAATACACTGAGGGCAGAGTACAGGAAGGATTACACTGAGGGCAGAGTACAGGAAGGATTACACTGAGGGCAGAGTACAGGAAGCATTACACTGAGGGCAGAGTACAGGAAGGATTACACTGAGGGCAGAGTACAAGGAGCATTACACTGAGGGCAGAGAACAGGAAGGATTACACTGAGAGCAGAATACAGCAAGGATTACACTGAGGGCAGAGAACAGGGAGCATTACACTGAGGGCAGAGTACAGGGAGCATTACACTGAGGGCAGAGAACAGGAAGGATTACACTGAGAGCAGAGTACAGGGAGCATTACACTGAGGGCAGAGTACAGGAAGGATTACACTGAGGGCAGAGAACAGGAAGGAATACACTGAGGGCAGAGTAAACGAAGGACGACAGTGAGGGCAGAGAACAGGAAGGATTACACTGAGGGCAGAGCACAGGAAGGATTACACTGAGGGCAGAGCACAGGAAGGATTACACTGAGGGCAGAGAACAGGGAGCATTACACTGAGGGCAGAGTACAGGAAGGATTACACTGAGGGCAGAGAACAGGGAGCATTACATTGAGGGCCGAGTACAGGAAGGAATACACTGAGGGCAGAGAACAGGAAGGATTACACTGAGGGCAGAGTACAGGGAGCATTACACTGAGGGCCGAGTACAGGAAGGAATACACTGAGGGCAGAGTACAGGAAGGATGACACTGAGGGCAGAGTACAGGAAGGATTACACTGAGGGCAGAGTACAGGGAGCATTACACTGACGGAAGAGTACAGCAAGGGATACACATGAGGCCAGAGTACAGGAAGGATTACACTGAGGGCAGAGTACAGGGAGCATTACACTGAGGGCCGAGTACAGGGAGCATTACACTGAGGGCAGAGTACAGGAAGGAATAAACATGAGGCCAGAGTACAGGAAGGAATACACTGAGGGCAGAGTACAGGAAGGAATACACTGAGGCCAGAGTACAGGGAGCATTACACTGAGGGCAGAGTACAGGAAGGAATAAACATGAGGCCAGAGTACAGGAAGGAATACACTGAGGGCAGAGTACAGAGTACAGGAAGGAATACACTGAGGCCAGAGTACAGGGAGCATTACACTGAGGGCAGAGTACAGGAAGAAATACACATGAGGCCAGAGTATAGGAAGGATTACACTGAGGGTCGTGAACAGAGAGCATTACACTGAGGGCAGAGAACAGAAAGCATTACACTGAGGGCAGAGAACAGAGAGCTTTGCACTGAGGACAGGGATCAGAGAGCATTACACTGAGGGGAGAGAACAGAGCGCTTCACACTGAGGGCAGAGAACAGGCAGCATTACACTGAGGGTAGAGAACAGAGAGCATTACACTGAGGGCAGAGAATAGAAAGCATTACACTGAGGACAGGGAACAGAGAACATGACACTGAGGGCAGAGAACAGACAGCATTACACTAAGGGGAGTGAACAGAGAGCATTGCACTGAGGGCAAAGAACAGAAAGCATTAGACTGATGGCTGAGAACAGAAAGCATTACACTGAGGGCAGAGAACATATAGCATTACACTGAGGGGATAGAACAGAGAGCATGACACTGAGGACAGAGAACAGAAAGCATTACACTGAGGGGAGAGAACAGAGAGCATGACACTGAGGGCAGAGAACAGAAAGCATTACACTGAGGGGAGAGAACAGAGAGCATGACACTGAGGGCAGAGAACAGAAAGCATTACACTGAGGGGAGAGAACAGGGAGCATGACACTGAGGTCAGAGAACAGGCAGCATTACACAGTGGGGAGAGAACAGAGAGCTTGATACTGAGGGCAGAGAACAGAAAGCATTGCACTGAGGGGAGAGAACAGGGAGCCTTACACTGAGGGGAGAGAACAGAGAGCATTACACTGAGGGGAGAGAACAGTGAGCCTTACACTGAGGGCAGAGACCAGGCAGCATTACACTGAGGGCAGAGAACAGAGAGCATTACACTGAGGGCAGAGAACAGTGAGCCTTACACTGAGGGGAGAGAACAGAGAGCATTACACTGAGGCGAAACAACAGAGAGCTTTACACTGAGGGGAGAGAACAGAGAGCATTACACTGAGGCGAAACAACAGAGAGCTTTACACTGAGGGGAGAGAACAGAGAGCATTGCACTGAGGGCAGAGACCAGGCAGCATTACACTGAGGGGAGAGAACAGAGAGCATTGCACTGAGAGGAGAGACCAGAGAGCATTACACTGAGGGGAGTGAACAGTGAGCATTACACTGAGGGGAGAGAACAGTGAGCATTACACTGAGGGCAGAGACCAGGCAGCTTTACACTGAGGGCGAGAACAGAGAGCTTTACACTGAGGGCAGAGAACTGAGAGCATTACACTGAGGGCAGAGAACAGAGAGCATTACACTGAGGGTAGACAACAGTGAGCCTTACACTGAGGGCAGAGAGCAGAGAGCTTTAAACTGAGGGGAGAGAACAGAGAGCATTACACTGAGGGGAGAGAACAGAGAGCTTTACACTGAGGGCAGAGAAGAGAAAGCATTACACTGAAGGGAGAGAACAGAGAGCATTACACTGAGGGTAGACAACAGTGAGCCTCACACTGAGGGCAGAGAACAGAGAGCTTTAAACTGAGGGGAGAGAACAGAGAGCATTACACTGAGGGGAGAGAACAGAGCTTTACACTGAGGGCAGAGAAGAGACAGCATTACACTGAAGGGAGAGAACAGAGAGCATTACACTGAGAGGAGAGAACAGTGAGCATTACACTGAGGGCAGAGAACAGAGAGCATTACACTGACGGCAAAGAAGAGAAAGCATTACACTGAGGGCAGAGAACAGAGAGCTTTACACTGAGGGCAGAGAACAGAGAGTATTACACTGAGGGGAGAGAACAGAGACCTTTACACTGAGCGCAGAGAACAAAAAGCATTACACTGAGGGGAGAGAGCAGAGAGCTTTCCACTGAGAGCAGAGAACAGAGAGCTTTACACTGAGGGTAGTGAACGGAGAGCATTACACTGAGGGCAGAGAACAGAAAGCATTACACTGAGGGCAGAGAACAGAGAGCTTTACACTGAGGGTAGTGAACAGAGAGCATTAAACTGAGGGCAGAGAACAAAAAGCATTACACTGAGGGGAGAGAGCAGAGAGCTTTCCACTGAGAGCAGAGAACAGAGAGCTTTACACTGAGGACAGGGATCAGAGAGCATTACACTGAGGGCAGAGAACAGGCAGCGTTACACTAAGGGGAGTGAACAGAGAGCATTACACTGAGGGTAAAGAATGGAAAGCATTACACTGAGGGCTGAGAACAGAAAGCATTACACTGAGGGCAAAGAACAGAAAGCATTACACTGAGGACAGGGAACAGAGAACATGACACTGAGGGCAAAGAACAGACAGCATTACACTAAGGGGAGTGAACAGAGAGCATTACACTGAGGGTAAAGAATGGAAAGCATTACACTGAGGGCTGAGAACAGAAAGCATTACACTGAGGGCAAAGAACAGAAAGCATTACACTGAGGGCAGAGAACAGAAAGCATTACACTGAGGGCAGAGAACAGAGAGCTTTATACTGAGGGCAGAGAACAGAAAGCATTACATTGAGGGGAGAGAACAGTGAGCCTTACACTGAGGGCAGAGAACAGAGAGCATTACACTGAGGGGAGAGAACAGTGAGCCTTACACTGAGGGCAGAGACCAGGCAGCATTACACTGAGGGCAGAGAACAGAGAGCATGATACTGAGGGGAGAGAACAGTGAACCTTACACTGAGGGGAGAGATCAGAGAGCATTACACTGAGGGGAAAGAACAGAGAGCTTTACACTGAGGGGAGAGAACAGAGAGCATTGCACTGAGGGCAGAGACCAGAGAGCATTACACTGAGGGGAGTGAACAGTGAGCATTACACTGAGGAGAGAGAACAGTGAGCATTACACTGAGGGCAGAGACCAGGCAGCATTACACTGAGGGGTGTGTACAGTGAGCATTACATTGAGGGGAGAGAACAGAGAGCATTGCACTGAGGGCAGAGACCAGAGAGCATTACACTGAGGGCAGAGACCAGAGAGCATTACACTGAGGGGAGTGAACAGTGAGCATTACACTGAGGGCAGAGAATAGAAAGCATTACACTGAGGACAGGGAACAGAGAACATGACACTGAGGGCAGAGAACAGACAGCATTACACTAAGGGGAGTGAACAGAGAGCATTACACTGAGGGCAAAGAATAGAAAGCATTAGACTGATGGCTGAGAACAGAAAGCATTACACTGAGGGCAGAGAACATATAGCATTACACTGAGGGGATAGAACAGAGAGCATGACACTGAGGACAGAGAACAGAAAGCATTACACTGAGGGGAGAGAACAGAGAGCATGACACTGAGGGCAGAGAACAGGCAGCATAACACAGAGGGGAGAGAACAGAGAGCTTGATACTGAGGGCAGAGAACAGAAAGCATTGCACTGAGGGGAGAGAACAGTGAGCCTTCCACTGAGGGGAGAGAACAGAGAGCATTACACTGAGGGGAGAGAACAGTGAGCCTTACACTGAGGGCAGAGACCAGGCAGCATTACACTGAGGGCAGAGAACAGAGAGCATTACACTGAGGGGAGAGAACAGTGAGCCTTACACTGAGGGGAGAGAACAGAGAGCATTACACTGAGGGGAAACAACAGAGAGCTTTACACTGAGGGGAGAGAACAGAGAGCATGACACTGAGGGCAGAGAACAGGCAGCATAACACAGAGGGGAGAGAACAGAGAGCTTGATACTGAGGGGAGAGAACAGAGAGCATCACACTGAGGGGAGAGAACAGTGAGCCTTACACTGAGGGCGGAGACCAGGCAGCATTACACTGAGGGCAGAGAACAGAGAGCATTACACTGAGGGGAGAGAACAGTGAGCCTTACACTGAGGGGAGAGAACAGAGAGCATTACACTGAGGGGAAACAACAGAGAGCTTTACACTGAGGGGAGAGAACAGAGAGCATTGCACTGAGGGCAGAGACCAGGCAGCATTACACTGAGGGGAGAGAACAGAGAGCATTGCACTGAGGGGAGAGACCAGAGAGCATTACACTGAGGGGTGTGTACAGTGAGCATTACATTGAGGGGAGAGAACAGAAAGCATTGCACTGACGGCAGAGACCAGGCAGCATTACACTGAGGGCAGAGAACAGAGAGCATGACACTGAGGGCAGAGAACAGAAAGCATTACACTGAGGGGAGAGAACAGGGAGCATGACACTGAGGTCAGAGAACAGGCAGCATTACACAGTGGGGAGAGAACAGAGAGCTTGATACTGAGGGCAGAGAACAGAAAGCATTGCACTGAGGGGAGAGAACAGTGAGCCTTACACTGAGGGGAGAGAACAGAGAGCATTACACTGAGGGGAGAGAACAGACAGCATTACACTAAGGGGAGTGAACAGAGAGCATTACACTGAGGGCAAAGAATAGAAAGCATTAGACTGATGGCTGAGAACAGAAAGCATTACACTGAGGGCAGAGAACATATAGCATTACACTGAGGGGATAGAACAGAGAGCATGACACTGAGGACAGAGAACAGAAAGCATTACACTGAGGGGAGAGAACAGAGAGCATGACACTGAGGGCAGAGAACAGGCAGCATAACACAGAGGGGAGAGAACAGAGAGCTTGATACTGAGGGCAGAGAACAGAAAGCATTGCACTGAGGGGAGAGAACAGTGAGCCTTCCACTGAGGGGAGAGAACAGAGAGCATTACACTGAGGGGAGAGAACAGTGAGCCTTACACTGAGGGCAGAGACCAGGCAGCATTACACTGAGGGCAGAGAACAGAGAGCATTACACTGAGGGGAGAGAACAGTGAGCCTTACACTGAGGGGAGAGAACAGAGAGCATTACACTGAGGGGAAACAACAGAGACCTTTACACTGAGGGGAGAGAACAGAGAGCATGACACTGAGGGCAGAGAACAGGCAGCATAACACAGAGGGGAGAGAACAGAGAGCTTGATACTGAGGGGAGAGAACAGAGAGCATTACACTGAGGGGAGAGAACAGTGAGCCTTACACTGAGGGCGGAGACCAGGCAGCATTACACTGAGGGCAGAGAACAGAGAGCATTACACTGAGGGGAGAGAACAGTGAGCCTTACACTGAGGGGAGAGAACAGAGAGCATTACACTGAGGGGAAACAACAGAGAGCTTTACACTGAGGGGAGAGAACAGAGAGCATTGCACTGAGGGCAGAGACCAGGCAGCATTACACTGAGGGGAGAGAACAGAGAGCATTGCACTGAGGGGAGAGACCAGAGAGCATTACACTGAGGGGTGTGTACAGTGAGCATTACATTGAGGGGAGAGAACAGAAAGCATTGCACTGACGGCAGAGACCAGGCAGCATTACACTGAGGGCAGAGAACAGAGAGCATGACACTGAGGGCAGAGAACAGAAAGCATTACACTGAGGGGAGAGAACAGGGAGCATGACACTGAGGTCAGAGAACAGGCAGCATTACACAGTGGGGAGAGAACAGAGAGCTTGATACTGAGGGCAGAGAACAGAAAGCATTGCACTGAGGGGAGAGAACAGTGAGCCTTACACTGAGGGGAGAGAACAGAGAGCATTACACTGAGGGGAGAGAACAGTGAGCCTTACACTGAGGGCAGAGACCAGGCAGCATTACACTGAGGGCAGAGAACAGTGAGCCTTACACTGAGGGGAGAGAACAGAGAGCATTACACTGAGGCGAAACAACAGAGAGCTTTACACTGAGGGGAGAGAACAGAGAGCATTACACTGAGGCGAAACAACAGAGAGCTTTACACTGAGGGGAGAGAACAGAGAGCATTGCACTGAGGGCAGAGACCGGGCAGCATTACACTGAGGGGAGAGAACAGAGAGCATTGCACTGAGAGGAGAGACCAGAGAGCATTACACTGAGGGGAGTGAACAGTGAGCATTCACTGAGGGGAGAGAACAGTGAGCATTACACTGAGGGCAGAGACCAGGCAGCATTACACTGAGGGCGAGAACAGAGAGCTTTGCACTGAGGGCAGAGAACTGAGAGCATTACACTGAGGGCAGAGAACAGAGAGCATTACACTGAGGGTAGACAACAGTGAGCCTTACACTGAGGGCAGAGAACAAAGAGCTTTAAACTGAGGGGGGAGAACAGAGAGCATTACACTGAGGGGAGAGAACAGAGAGCTTTACACTGAGGGCAGAGAAGAGAGAGCATTACACTGAAGGGTGAGAACAGAGAGCATTACACTGAGGGTAGACAACAGTGAGCCTTACACTGAGGGCAGAGAACAGAGAGCTTTAAACTGAGGGGAGAGAACAGAGAGCATTACACTGAGGGGAGAGAACAGAGAGCTTTACACTGAGGGCAGAGAAGAGAGAGCATTACACTGAAGGGAGAGAACAGAGAGCATTACACTGAGAGGAGAGAACAGTGAGCATTACACTGAGGGCAGAGAACAGAGAGCATTACACTGACGGCAAAGAAGAGAAAGCATTACACTGAGGGCAGAGAACAGAGAGCTTTACACTGAGGGCAGAGAAAAGAGAGCATTACAGTGAGGGCAGAGAACAGAGAGCTTTAAACAGAGGGCAGAGAACAAAAAGCATTACACTGAGGGCAGAGAACAGAGAGCTTTACACTGAGGGCAGAGAACAAAAAGCATTACACTGAGGGGAGAGAGCAGAGAGCTTTCCACTGAGAGCAGAGAACAGAGAGCTTTACACTGAGGACAGGGATCAGAGAGCATTACACTGAGGGCAGAGAACAGGCAGCGTTACACTGAGGGAAGAGAACAGAGAGCATTACACTGAGGGGAGAGAACAGAAAGCATTACACTGAGGACAGGGAACAGAGAACATGACACTGAGGGCAAAGAACAGACAGCATTACACTAAGGGGAGTGAACAGAGAGCATGACACTGAGGGCAGAGAACAGGAAGCATTACACTGAGGGGAGAGAACAGAGAGCATGACACTGAGGGCAGAGAACAGAAAGCATTACACTGAGGGGAGAGAACAGAGAGCTTTATACTGAGGGCAGAGAACAGAAAGCATTACATTGAGGGGAGAGAACAGTGAGCCTTACACTGAGGGCAGAGAACAGAGAGCATTACACTGAGGGGAGAGAACAGTGAGCCTTACACTGAGGGCAGAGACCAGGCAGCATTACACTGAGGGCAGAGAACAGAGAGCATGACACTGAGGGGAGAGAACAGTGAGCCTTACACTGAGGGGAGAGAACAGAGAGCATTACACTGAGGGGAAAGAACAGAGAGCTTTACACTGAGGGGAAAGAACAGAGAGCATTGCACTGAGGGCAGAGACCAGAGAGCATTACACTGAGGGGAGTGAACAGTGAGCATTACACTGAGGAGAGAGAACAGTGAGCATTACACTGAGGGCAGAGACCAGGCAGCATTACACTGAGGGGAGTGAACAGTGAGCATTACATTGAGGGGAGAGAACAGAAAGCATTGCACTGACGGCAGAGACCAGGCAGCATTACAGTGAGGGGAGAGAACACTGAGCCTTACACTGAGGGCAGAGACCAGGCAGTATTACACTGAGGGGAGAGAACAGTGAGCCTTACACTGAGGGGAGTGAACAGTGAGCCTTCCACTGAGGGTAGAGAACAGAGAGCATTACACTGAGTGTAGAGAACAGAGAGCTTTACACTGAGGGCAGAGAAGAGAGAGCATTACACTGAAGGGAGAGAACAGAGAGCATTACACTGAGAGGAGAGAACAGTGAGCATTACACTGAGGGCAGAGAACAGAGAGCATTACACTGACGGCAAAGAAGAGAAAGCATTACACTGAGGGCAGAGAACAGAGAGCTTTACACTGAGGGCAGAGAAAAGAGAGCATTACAGTGAGGGCAGAGAACAGAGAGCTTTAAACAGAGGGCAGAGAACAGAGAGCATTACACTGAGGGCAGAGAACAGAGAGTATTACACTGAGGGGAGAGAACAGAGACCTTTACACTGAGCGCAGAGAACAAAAAGCATTACACTGAGGGGAGAGAGCAGAGAGCTTTCCACTGAGAGCAGAGAACAGAGAGCTTTACACTGAGGGTAGTGAACGGAGAGCATTACACTGAGGGCAGAGAACAGAAAGCATTACACTGAGGGGAGAGAACAGAGAGCATTACACTGAGGGCAGAGAACAGAGAGCTTTACACTGAGCGCAGAGAACAAAAAGCATTACACTGAGGGGAGAGAGCAGAGAGCTTTACACTGAGGGCAGAGAACAGAGAGCTTTACACTGAGCGCAGAGAACAAAAAGCATTACACTGAGGGCAGAGAACAGAGAGCTTTACACTGAGGGCAGAGAACAGAGAGCTTTACACTGAGTGTTGAGAACAGTGAGCATTACACTGAGGGTACAGACCAGGCAGCCTTACACTGAGGGGAGAGAACAGAGAGCTTTCCACTGAGAGCAGAGAACAGAGAGCTTTACACTGAGGGTAGTGAACGGAGAGCATTACACTGAGGGCAGAGAACAGAAAGCATTACACTGAGGGGAGAGAACAGAGAGCATTACACTGAGGGCAGAGAACAGAGAGCTTTACACTGAGCGCAGAGAACAAAAAGCATTACACTGAGGGGAGAGAGCAGAGAGCTTTACACTGAGGGCAGAGAACAGAGAGCTTTACACTGAGCGCAGAGAACAAAAAGCATTACACTGAGGGCAGAGAACAGAGAGCTTTACACTGAGGGCAGAGAACAGAGAGCTTTACACTGAGCGCAGAGAACAAAAAGCATTACACTGAGGGGAGAGAGCAGAGAGCTTTCCACTGAGAGCAGAGAACAGAGAGCTTTACACTGAGGACAGGGATCAGAGAGCATTACACTGAGGGCAGAGAACAGGCAGCGTTACACTGAGTGGAGAGAACAGAGAGCATTACACTGAGGGGAGAGAACAGAAAGCATTACACTGAGGACAGGGAACAGAGAACATGACACTGAGGGCAAAGAACAGACAGCATTACACTAAGGGGAGTGAACAGAGAGCATTACACTGAGGGCAAAGAATGGAAAGCATTACACTGAGGGCAAAGAACAGAAAGCATTACACTGAGGGCAGAGAACAGAAAGCATATCCACTGAGGGGAGAGAACAGAGAGCATGACACTGAGGGCAGAGAACAGGAAGCATTACGCTGAGGGGAGAGAACAGAGAGCATGACACTGAGGGCAGAGAACAGAAAGCATAACACTGAGGGGAGAGAACAGAGAGCTTTATACTGAGGGCAGAGAACAGAAAGCATTACATTGAGGGGAGAGAACAGTGAGCCTTACACTGAGGGCAGAGAACAGAGAGCATTACACTGAGGGGAGAGAACAGTGAGCCTTACACTGAGGGCAGAGACCAGGCAGCATGACACTGAGGGCAGAGAACAGAGAGCATGACACTGAGGGGAGAGAACAGTGAGCCTTACACTGAGGGGAGAGAACAGAGAGCATTACACTGAGGGGAAAGAACAGAGAGCTTTTCACTGAGGGGAGAGAACAGAGAGCATTGCACTGAGGGCAGAGACCAGAGAGCATTACACTGAGGGGAGTGAACAGTGAGCATTACACTGAGGAGAGAGAACAGTGAGCATTACACTGAGGGCAGAGACCAGGCAGCATTACACTGAGGGGAGTGAACAGTGAGCATTACATTGAGGGGAGAGAACAGAAAGCATTGCACTGACGGCAGAGACCAGGCAGCATTACAGTGAGGGGAGAGAACACTGAGCCTTACACTGAGGGCAGAGACCAGGCAGCATTACACTGAGGGGAGAGAACAGTGAGCCTTACACTGAGGGGAGTGAACAGTGAGCCTTCCACTGAGGGTAGAGAACAGAGAGCATTACACTGAGTGTAGAGAACAGTGAGCATTACACTGAGGGCAGAGAACAGAGAGCTTTACACTGAGGGCAGAGAACTGAGAGCATTACACTGAGGGCAGAGAACAGAGAGCATTACACTGAGGGTAGACAAGAGTGAGCCTTACACTGAGGGCAGAGAACAGAGAGCTTTAAACTGAAGGGAGAGAACAAAGAGCATTACACTGAGGGGAGAGAACAGAGAGCATGACACTGAGGGCAGAGAACAGAAAGCATTACACTGAGGGGAGAGAACAGAGAGCATGACACTGAGGGCAGAGAACAGGCAGCATTACACAGTGGGGAGAGAACAGAGAGCTTGATACTGAGGGCAGTGAACAGAAAGCATTGCACTGAGGGGAGAGAACAGTGAGCCTGACACTGAGGGGAGAGAACAGAGAGCATTACACTGAGGGGAGAGAACAGTGAGCCTTACACTGAGGGCAGAGACCAGGCACCATTACACTGAGGGCAGAGAACAGAGAGCATTACACTGAGGGGAGAGAACAGTGAGCCTTACACTGAGGGCAGAGAACAGAGTGCATTGCACTGAGGGCAGAGACCAGGCAGCATTACACTGAGGGGAGAGAACAGAGAGCATTGCACTGAGGGGAGAGACCAGAGAGCATTACACTGAGGGGAGTGAACAGTGAGCATTACACTGAGGGGAGAGAACAGTGAGCATTACACTGAGGGCAGAGACCAGGCAGCATTACACTGAGGGGAGTGAACAGTGAGCATTACATTGAGGGGAGAGAACAGAAAGCATTGCACTGACGGCAGAGACCAGGCAGCATTACACTGAGGGCAGAGAACTGAGAGCATTACACTGAGGGCAGAGAACAGAGAACATTACACTGAGGGTAGACAACAGTGAGCCTTAAACTGAGGGCAGAGAACAGAGAGCTTTAAACTGAGGGGAGAGAACAGAGAGCGTTACACTGAGGGGAGAGAACAGAGAGCTTTACACTGAAGGCAGAGAAGAGAGAGCATTACACTGAAGGGAGAGAACAGAGAGCATTACACTGAGGGGAGAGAACAGTGAGCCTCACACTGAGGGCAGTGAACAGAGAGCTTTACACTGAGAGGAGAGAACAGTGAGCATTACACTGAGGGCAGAGAACAGAGAGCATTACACTGACGGCAAAGAAGAGAAAGCATTACACTGAGGGCAGAGAACAGAGAGTTTTACACTGAGGGCAGAGAACAGAGAGTTTTACACTGAGGGCAGAGAAAAGAGAGCATGACAGTGAGGGCAGAGAACAGAGAGCTTTACACTGAGGGCAGAGAACAGAGAGCTTTAAACAGAGGGCAGAGAACAGAGAGCATTACACTGAGGGCAGAGAACAGAGAGTTTTACAATGAGGGTAGAGAACAGAGACCTTTACACTGAGCGCAGAGAACAAAAAGCATTACACTGAGGGGAGAGAGCAGAGAGCTTTCCACTGAGAGCAGAGAAGAGAGAGCTTTACACTGAGGGTAGTGAACAGAGAGCATTACACTGAGGGCAGAGAACTGAAAGCATTACACTGAGGGGAGAGAACAGAGTGCATTACACTGAGGGCAGAGAACAGAAAGCTTTACACTGAGGGTAGTGAACAGAGAGCATTAAACTGAGGGCAGAGAACAGAAAGAATTACACTGAGGGCAGAGAACAGAGAGCTTTACACTGAGGACAGGGATCAGAGAGCATTACACTGAGGGCAGAGAACAGGCAGCGTTACACTGAGGGCAGAGAACAGGCAGCGTTACACTGAGGGGAGAGAACAGAGAGCATTACACTGAGGGGAGAGAACAGAAAGCATTACACTGAGGACAGGGAACAGAAAACATGACACTGAGGGCAAAGAACAGACAGCATTACACGAAGGGGAGTGAACAGAGAGCATTACACTGAGGGCAAAGAATAGAAAGCATTACACTGAGGGCTGAGAACAGAAAGCATTACACTGAGGGCAAAGAACAGAAAGCATTACACTGAGGGCAGAGAACAGAAAGCATTACACTGAGGGGAGAGAACAGAAAGCATTACACTGAGGGGAGAGAACAGAGAGCATGACACTGAGGGCAAAGAATAGAAAGCATTACACTGAGGGCAGAGAACAGAAAGCATTACACTGAGGGGAGAGAACAGAGAGCATGACACTGAGGGGAGAGAACAGAGAGCATTACACTGAGTGGAGAGAACAGTGAGCCTTACACTGAGGGGAGAGAACAGTGAGCCTTACACTGAGGGGAGAGAACAGAGAGCTTTAAACTGAAGGGAGAGAACAAAGAGCATTACACTGAGGGGAGAGAACAGAGAGCATGACACTGAGGGCAGAGAACAGAAAGCATTACACTGAGGGGAGAGAACAGAGAGCATGACACTGAGGGCAGAGAACAGGCAGCATTACACAGTGGGGAGAGAACAGAGAGCTTTATACTGAGGGCAGAGAACAGAAAGCATTACACTGAGGGGAGAGAACAGTGAGCCTTACACTGAGGGGAGAGAACAGAGTGCATTACACTGAGTGGAGAGAACAGTGAGCCTTACACTGAGGGGAGAGAACAGTGAGCCTTACACTGAGGGGAGAGAACAGAGAGCATTACACTGAGGGGAGAGAACAGAGAGCATTGCACTGAGGAGAGAGACCAGAGCGCATTACACTGAGGGCAGAGACCAGAGAGCATTACACTGAGGGGAGTGAACAGTGAGCATTACACTGAGGTGAGAGAACAGTGAGCATTACACTGAGGGCAGAGACCAGGCAGCATTACACTGAGGGGAGAGAACAGTGAGCATTACATTGAGGGGAGAGAACAGAAAGCATGGCACTGACGGCAGAGACCAGGCAGCATTACAGTGAGGGGAGAGAACACTGAGCCTTTCACTGAGGGCAGAGACCAGGCAGCATTACACTGATGGGAGAGAACAGTGAGCCTTACACTGAGGGGACTGAACAGTGAGCCTTACACTGAGGGTAGAGAACAGAGAGCATTACACTGAGTGTAGGGAACAGTGAGCATTACACTGAGGGGAGAGAACAGAGAGCCTTACACTGAGGGTAGAGAACAGTGAGCCTTACACTGAGGGGAGAGAACAGTGAGCATTACACTGAGGGGAGAGAACAGTGAGCCTTACACTGAGGGTAGAGACCAGGCAGCATTACACTGAGGGGAGAGAACAGAGAGCATGACACTGAGGGCAGAGAACAGAAAGCATTACACTGAGGGGAGAGAACAGAGAGCTTTATACTGAGGGCAGAGAACAGAAAGCATTACACTGAGGGCAGAGAACAGCGAGAATTACACTGAGGGCAGAGAACGGAGAGCATGACACTTAGGGCAGAGAACAGAGAGTATTACACTCAGGAGAGAGAACAGTGAGCCTTACACTGAGGGGAGAGAACAGAGAGCATTACACTGAGGGGAAAGAACAGAGAGCTTTATACTGAGGGGAGAGAACAGAGAGCATTGCACTGAGGGCAAAGACCAGGCAGCATTACACTGAGGGGAGTGAACAGTGAGCATTACACTGAGGGGAGAGAACAGAGAGCATTGCACTGAGGGGAGTGAACAGTGAGTATTACACTGAGGGGAGAGAACAGAGAGCATTACACTGAGGGGAGAGAACAGTGAGCCTTTCGCTGAGGGGAGAGAACAGTGAGCCTTACACAGAGGGGAGAGAACACTGAGCATGACACTGAGGGCAGAGACCAGGCAGCATTACACTGAGGGGAGAGAACAGTGAGCCTTACCCTGAGGGCAGAGACCAGGCAGCATTACACTGAGGGGAGAGAACAGTGAGCCTTACACTGAGTGGAGCGAACAGTGAGCCTTACACTGAGGGTCGAGAACAGTGAGCATTACACTGAGGGGAGAGAACAGTGAACCTTACACTGAGGGTAGAGAACAGTGAGCCTTACACTGAGGGTAGAGACCAGGCAGCATTACACTGAGGGGAGTGAACAGTGAGCCTTCCACTGAGGGTAGAGACCAGGCAGCATTACACTGAGGGGAGAGAACAGTGAGCCTTACACTGAGGGGAGAGAACAGTGAGCCTTACTCTGAGGTTAGAGAACAGTGAGTATGGAATGAGGGCAGAGAACAGAGAGCATTACACTGAGGGGAGTGAACAGTGAGCATTACACTGAGGGGAGAGAACAGTGATCCTTACACTGAGGGGAGTGAACAGTGAGCCTTACACTGAGGGGAGAGAACAGAGAGCATTGCAGTGAGGGGAAAGAACAGAGAGCATTACACTGAGGGGAGCGAACAGTGAGCCTTACACTGAGGGGAGAGAACAGAGAGCATTACACTGAGGGGAGAGAACAGAGAGCATTGCACTGAGGGCAGAGACCAGGCAGCATTACACTGAGGGGAGTGAACAGTGATCCTTACACTGAGGGGAGAGAACAGAGAGCATTACACTGAGGGGAGTGAACATTGAGCCTTACACTGAGGGTAGAGAACAGTGAGCATTACACTGAGGGGGGAGAACAGTGAGCCTTACACTGAGGGTAGTGAACAGTGAGCCTTAAACTGAGGGCAGAGAACAGAAAGCATCACACTGAGGGCAGAGAACAGAGACCTTTACACTGAGGACAGGGATCAGACAGCATCACACTGAGGGGAGAGAACAGAGAGCATTACACTGAGTGTTGAGAACAGTGAGCATTACACTGAGGGTACAGACCAGGCAGCCTTACACTGAGGGGAGAGAACAGAGAGCCTTACACTGAGGGGAGAGAACAGAGAGCATTACACTGAGGGGAGTGAACAGTGAGCATTACACTGAGGGCAGAGACCAGGCAGCATTACACTGAGGGGAGAGAACAGAGAGCATTACACTGAGGGCAGAGAACAGAGAGCTTTACACTGAGTGTTGAGAACAGTGAGCATTACACTGAGGGTACAGACCAGGCAGCCTTACACTGAGGGGAGAGAACAGAGAGCCTTACACTGAGGGGAGAGAACAGAGAGCATTACACTGAGGGGAGTGAACAGTGAGCATTACACTGAGGGCAGAGAACAGAAAGCATTACACTGAGGGGAGAGAACAGAGAGCATTACACTGAGGGCAGAGAACAGAGAGCTTTACACTGAGCGCAGAGAACAAAAAGCATTACACTGAGGGGAGAGAGCAGAGAGCTTTACACTGAGGGCAGAGAACAGAGAGCTTTACACTGAGCGCAGAGAACAAAAAGCATTACACTGAGGGCAGAGAACAGAGAGCTTTACACTGAGGGCAGAGAACAGAGAGCTTTACACTGAGCGCAGAGAACAAAAAGCATTACACTGAGGGGAGAGAGCAGAGAGCTTTCCACTGAGAGCAGAGAACAGAGAGCTTTACACTGAGGACAGGGATCAGAGAGCATTACACTGAGGGCAGAGAACAGGCAGCGTTACACTGAGTGGAGAGAACAGAGAGCATTACACTGAGGGGAGAGAACAGAAAGCATTACACTGAGGACAGGGAACAGAGAACATGACACTGAGGGCAAAGAACAGACAGCATTACACTAAGGGGAGTGAACAGAGAGCATTACACTGAGGGCAAAGAATGGAAAGCATTACACTGAGGGCAAAGAACAGAAAGCATTACACTGAGGGCAGAGAACAGAAAGCATATCCACTGAGGGGAGAGAACAGAGAGCATGACACTGAGGGCAGAGAACAGGAAGCATTACGCTGAGGGGAGAGAACAGAGAGCATGACACTGAGGGCAGAGAACAGAAAGCATTACACTGAGGGGAGAGAACAGAGAGCTTTGTACTGAGGGCAGAGAACAGAAAGCATTACATTGAGGGGAGAGAACAGTGAGCCTTACACTGAGGGCAGAGAACAGAGAGCATTACACTGAGGGGAGAGAACAGTGAGCCTTACACTGAGGGCAGAGACCAGGCAGCATGACACTGAGGGCAGAGAACAGAGAGCATGACACTGAGGGGAGAGAACAGTGAGCCTTACACTGAGGGGAGAGAACAGAGAGCATTACACTGAGGGGAAAGAACAGAGAGCTTTACACTGAGGGGAGAGAACAGAGAGCATTGCACTGAGGGCAGAGACCAGAGAGCATTACACTGAGGGGAGTGAACAGTGAGCATTACACTGAGGAGAGAGAACAGTGAGCATTACACTGAGGGCAGAGACCAGGCAGCATTACACTGAGGGGAGTGAACAGTGAGCATTACATTGAGGGGAGAGAACAGAAAGCATTGCACTGACGGCAGAGACCAGGCAGCATTACAGTGAGGGGAGAGAACACTGAGCCTTACACTGAGGGCAGAGACCAGGCAGCATTACACTGAGGGGAGAGAACAGTGAGCCTTACACTGAGGGGAGTGAACAGTGAGCCTTCCACTGAGGGTAGAGAACAGAGAGCATTACACTGAGTGTAGAGAACAGTGAGCATTACACTGAGGGCAGAGAACAGAGAGCTTTACACTGAGGGCAGAGAACTGAGAGCATTACACTGAGGGCAGAGAACAGAGAGCATTACACTGAGGGTAGACAAGAGTGAGCCTTACACTGAGGGCAGAGAACAGAGAGCTTAAAACTGAAGGGAGAGAACAAAGAGCATTACACTGAGGGGAGAGAACAGAGAGCATGACACTGAGGGCAGAGAACAGAAAGCATTACACTGAGGGGAGAGAACAGAGAGCATGACACTGAGGGCAGAGAACAGGCAGCATTACACAGTGGGGAGAGAACAGAGAGCTTGATACTGAGGGCAGTGAACAGAAAGCATTGCACTGAGGGGAGAGAACAGAGAGCATTACACTGAGGGGAGAGAACAGAGAGCATTACACTGAGGGGAGAGAACAGTGAGCCTTACACTGAGGGCAGAGACCAGGCACCATTACACTGAGGGCAGAGAACAGAGAGCATTACACTGAGGGGAGAGAACAGTGAGCCTTACACTGAGCTCAGAGAACAGAGTGCATTGCACTGAGGGCAGAGACCAGGCAGCATTACACTGAGGGGAGAGAACAGAGAGCATTGCACTGAGGGGAGAGACCAGAGAGCATTACACTGAGGGGAGTGAACAGTGAGCATTACACTGAGGGGAGAGAACAGTGAGCATTACACTGAGGGCAGAGACCAGGCAGCATTACACTGAGGGGAGTGAACAGTGAGCATTACATTGAGGGGAGAGAACAGAAAGCATTGCACTGACGGCAGAGACCAGGCAGCATTACACTGAGGGCAGAGAACTGAGAGCATTACACTGAGGGCAGAGAACAGAGAACATTGCACTGAGGGTAGACAACAGTGAGCCTTAAACTGAGGGCAGAGAACAGAGAGCTTTAAACTGAGGGGAGAGAACAGAGAGCGTTACACTGAGGGGAGAGAACAGAGAGCTTTACACTGAAGGCTGAGAAGAGAGAGCATTACACTGAAGGGAGAGAACAGAGAGCATTACACTGAGGGGAGAGAACAGTGAGCCTCACACTGAGGGCAGTGAACAGAGAGCTTTACACTGAGAGGAGAGAACAGTGAGCATTACACTGAGGGCAGAGAACAGAGAGCATTACACTGACGGCAAAGAAGAGAAAGCATTACACTGAGGGCAGAGAACAGAGAGTTTTACACTGAGGGCAGAGAACAGAGAGTTTTACACTGAGGGCAGAGAAAAGAGAGCATGACAGTGAGGGCAGAGAACAGAGAGCTTTACACTGAGGGCAGAGAACAGAGAGCTTTAAACAGAGGGCAGAGAACAGAGAGCATTACACTGAGGGCAGAGAACAGAGAGTTTTACAATGAGGGTAGAGAACAGAGACCTTTACACTGAGCGCAGAGAACAAAAAGCATTACACTGAGGGGAGAGAGCAGAGAGCTTTCCACTGAGAGCAGAGAAGAGAGAGCTTTACACTGAGGGTAGTGAACAGAGAGCATTACACTGAGGGCAGAGAACTGAAAGCATTACACTGAGGGGAGAGAACAGAGTGCATTACACTGAGGGCAGAGAACAGAAAGCTTTACACTGAGGGTAGTGAACAGAGAGCATTAAACTGAGGGCAGAGAACAGAAAGAATTACACTGAGGGCAGAGAACAGAGAGCTTTACACTGAGGACAGGGATCAGAGAGCATTACACTGAGGGCAGAGAACAGGCAGCGTTACACTGAGGGCAGAGAACAGGCAGCGTTACACTGAGGGGAGAGAACAGAGAGCATTACACTGAGGGGAGAGAACAGAAAGCATTACACTGAGGACAGGGAACAGAAAACATGACACTGAGGGCAAAGAACAGACAGCATTACACGAAGGGGAGTGAACAGAGAGCATTACACTGAGGGCAAAGAATAGAAAGCATTACACTGAGGGCTGAGAACAGAAAGCATTACACTGAGGGCAAAGAACAGAAAGCATTACACTGAGGGCAGAGAACAGAAAGCATTACACTGAGGGGAGAGAACAGAAAGCATTACACTGAGGGGAGAGAACAGAGAGCATGACACTGAGGGCAAAGAATAGAAAGCATTACACTGAGGGCAGAGAACAGAAAGCATTACACTGAGGGGAGAGAACAGAGAGCATGACACTGAGGGGAGAGAACAGAGAGCATTACACTGAGTGGAGAGAACAGTGAGCCTTACACTGAGGGGAGAGAACAGTGAGCCTTACACTGAGGGGAGAGAACAGAGAGCTTTAAACTGAAGGGAGAGAACAAAGAGCATTACACTGAGGGGAGAGAACAGAGAGCATGACACTGAGGGCAGAGAACAGAAAGCATTACACTGAGGGGAGAGAACAGAGAGCATGACACTGAGGGCAGAGAACAGGCAGCATTACACAGTGGGGAGAGAACAGAGAGCTTTATACTGAGGGCAGAGAACAGAAAGCATTACACTGAGGGGAGAGAACAGTGAGCCTTACACTGAGGGGAGAGAACAGAGTGCATTACACTGAGTGGAGAGAACAGTGAGCCTTACACTGAGGGGAGAGAACAGTGAGCCTTACACTGAGGGGAGAGAACAGAGAGCATTACACTGAGGGGAGAGAACAGAGAGCATTGCACTGAGGAGAGAGACCAGAGCGCATTACACTGAGGGCAGAGACCAGAGAGCATTACACTGAGGGGAGTGAACAGTGAGCATTACACTGAGGTGAGAGAACAGTGAGCATTACACTGAGGGCAGAGACCAGGCAGCATTACACTGAGGGGAGAGAACAGTGAGCATTACATTGAGGGGAGAGAACAGAAAGCATGGCACTGACGGCAGAGACCAGGCAGCATTACAGTGAGGGGAGAGAACACTGAGCCTTTCACTGAGGGCAGAGACCAGGCAGCATTACACTGATGGGAGAGAACAGTGAGCCTTACACTGAGGGGACTGAACAGTGAGCCTTACACTGAGGGTAGAGAACAGAGAGCATTACACTGAGTGTAGGGAACAGTGAGCATTACACTGAGGGGAGAGAACAGAGAGCCTTACACTGAGGGTAGAGAACAGTGAGCCTTACACTGAGGGGAGAGAACAGTGAGCATTACACTGAGGGGAGAGAACAGTGAGCCTTACACTGAGGGTAGAGACCAGGCAGCATTACACTGAGGGGAGAGAACAGAGAGCATGACACTGAGGGCAGAGAACAGAAAGCATTACACTGAGGGGAGAGAACAGAGAGCTTTATACTGAGGGCAGAGAACAGAAAGCATTACACTGAGGGCAGAGAACAGCGAGAATTACACTGAGGGCAGAGAACGGAGAGCATGACACTTAGGGCAGAGAACAGAGAGTATTACACTCAGGAGAGAGAACAGTGAGCCTTACACTGAGGGGAGAGAACAGAGAGCATTACACTGAGGGGAAAGAACAGAGAGCTTTATACTGAGGGGAGAGAACAGAGAGCATTGCACTGAGGGCAAAGACCAGGCAGCATTACACTGAGGGGAGTGAACAGTGAGCATTACACTGAGGGGAGAGAACAGAGAGCATTGCACTGAGGGGAGTGAACAGTGAGTATTACACTGAGGGGAGAGAACAGAGAGCATTACACTGAGGGGAGAGAACAGTGAGCCTTTCGCTGAGGGGAGAGAACAGTGAGCCTTACACAGAGGGGAGAGAACACTGAGCATGACACTGAGGGCAGAGACCAGGCAGCATTACACTGAGGGGAGAGAACAGTGAGCCTTACCCTGAGGGCAGAGACCAGGCAGCATTACACTGAGGGGAGAGAACAGTGAGCCTTACACTGAGTGGAGCGAACAGTGAGCCTTACACTGAGGGTCGAGAACAGTGAGCATTACACTGAGGGGAGAGAACAGTGAACCTTACACTGAGGGTAGAGAACAGTGAGCCTTACACTGAGGGTAGAGACCAGGCAGCATTACACTGAGGGGAGTGAACAGTGAGCCTTCCACTGAGGGTAGAGACCAGGCAGCATTACACTGAGGGGAGAGAACAGTGAGCCTTACACTGAGGGGAGAGAACAGTGAGCCTTACTCTGAGGTTAGAGAACAGTGAGTATGGAATGAGGGCAGAGAACAGAGAGCATTACACTGAGGGGAGTGAACAGTGAGCATTACACTGAGGGGAGAGAACAGTGATCCTTACACTGAGGGGAGTGAACAGTGAGCCTTACACTGAGGGGAGAGAACAGAGAGCATTGCAGTGAGGGGAAAGAACAGAGAGCATTACACTGAGGGGAGCGAACAGTGAGCCTTACACTGAGGGGAGAGAACAGAGAGCATTACACTGAGGGGAGAGAACAGAGAGCATTGCACTGAGGGCAGAGACCAGGCAGCATTACACTGAGGGGAGTGAACAGTGATCCTTACACTGAGGGGAGAGAACAGAGAGCATTACACTGAGGGGAGTGAACATTGAGCCTTACACTGAGGGTAGAGAACAGTGAGCATTACACTGAGGGGGGAGAACAGTGAGCCTTACACTGAGGGTAGTGAACAGTGAGCCTTAAACTGAGGGCAGAGAACAGAAAGCATCACACTGAGGGCAGAGAACAGAGACCTTTACACTGAGGACAGGGATCAGACAGCATCACACTGAGGGGAGAGAACAGAGAGCATTACACTGAGTGTTGAGAACAGTGAGCATTACACTGAGGGTACAGACCAGGCAGCCTTACACTGAGGGGAGAGAACAGAGAGCCTTACACTGAGGGGAGAGAACAGAGAGCATTACACTGAGGGGAGTGAACAGTGAGCATTACACTGAGGGCAGAGACCAGGCAGCATTACACTGAGGGGAGAGAACAGAGAGCATTACACTGAGGGCAGAGAACAGAGAGCTTTACACTGAGTGTTGAGAACAGTGAGCATTACACTGAGGGTACAGACCAGGCAGCCTTACACTGAGGGGAGAGAACAGAGAGCCTTACACTGAGGGGAGAGAACAGAGAGCATTACACTGAGGGGAGTGAACAGTGAGCATTACACTGAGGGCAGAGAACAGAAAGCATTACACTGAGGGGAGAGAACAGAGAGCATTACACTGAGGGCAGAGAACAGAGAGCTTTACACTGAGCGCAGAGAACAAAAAGCATTACACTGAGGGGAGAGAGCAGAGAGCTTTACACTGAGGGCAGAGAACAGAGAGCTTTACACTGAGCGCAGAGAACAAAAAGCATTACACTGAGGGCAGAGAACAGAGAGCTTTACACTGAGGGCAGAGAACAGAGAGCTTTACACTGAGCGCAGAGAACAAAAAGCATTACACTGAGGGGAGAGAGCAGAGAGCTTTCCACTGAGAGCAGAGAACAGAGAGCTTTACACTGAGGACAGGGATCAGAGAGCATTACACTGAGGGCAGAGAACAGGCAGCGTTACACTGAGTGGAGAGAACAGAGAGCATTACACTGAGGGGAGAGAACAGAAAGCATTACACTGAGGACAGGGAACAGAGAACATGACACTGAGGGCAAAGAACAGACAGCATTACACTAAGGGGAGTGAACAGAGAGCATTACACTGAGGGCAAAGAATGGAAAGCATTACACTGAGGGCAAAGAACAGAAAGCATTACACTGAGGGCAGAGAACAGAAAGCATATCCACTGAGGGGAGAGAACAGAGAGCATGACACTGAGGGCAGAGAACAGGAAGCATTACGCTGAGGGGAGAGAACAGAGAGCATGACACTGAGGGCAGAGAACAGAAAGCATTACACTGAGGGGAGAGAACAGAGAGCTTTGTACTGAGGGCAGAGAACAGAAAGCATTACATTGAGGGGAGAGAACAGTGAGCCTTACACTGAGGGCAGAGAACAGAGAGCATTACACTGAGGGGAGAGAACAGTGAGCCTTACACTGAGGGCAGAGACCAGGCAGCATGACACTGAGGGCAGAGAACAGAGAGCATGACACTGAGGGGAGAGAACAGTGAGCCTTACACTGAGGGGAGAGAACAGAGAGCATTACACTGAGGGGAAAGAACAGAGAGCTTTACACTGAGGGGAGAGAACAGAGAGCATTGCACTGAGGGCAGAGACCAGAGAGCATTACACTGAGGGGAGTGAACAGTGAGCATTACACTGAGGAGAGAGAACAGTGAGCATTACACTGAGGGCAGAGACCAGGCAGCATTACACTGAGGGGAGTGAACAGTGAGCATTACATTGAGGGGAGAGAACAGAAAGCATTGCACTGACGGCAGAGACCAGGCAGCATTACAGTGAGGGGAGAGAACACTGAGCCTTACACTGAGGGCAGAGACCAGGCAGCATTACACTGAGGGGAGAGAACAGTGAGCCTTACACTGAGGGGAGTGAACAGTGAGCCTTCCACTGAGGGTAGAGAACAGAGAGCATTACACTGAGTGTAGAGAACAGTGAGCATTACACTGAGGGCAGAGAACAGAGAGCTTTACACTGAGGGCAGAGAACTGAGAGCATTACACTGAGGGCAGAGAACAGAGAGCATTACACTGAGGGTAGACAAGAGTGAGCCTTACACTGAGGGCAGAGAACAGAGAGCTTAAAACTGAAGGGAGAGAACAAAGAGCATTACACTGAGGGGAGAGAACAGAGAGCATGACACTGAGGGCAGAGAACAGAAAGCATTACACTGAGGGGAGAGAACAGAGAGCATTACACTGAGGGCAGAGAACTGAAAGCATTACACTGAGGGGAGAGAACAGAGTGCATTACACTGAGGGCAGAGAACAGAAAGCTTTACACTGAGGGTAGTGAACAGAGAGCATTAAACTGAGGGCAGAGAACAGAAAGAATTACACTGAGGGCAGAGAACAGAGAGCTTTACACTGAGGACAGGGATCAGAGAGCATTACACTGAGGGCAGAGAACAGGCAGCGTTACACTGAGGGCAGAGAACAGGCAGCGTTACACTGAGGGGAGAGAACAGAGAGCATTACACTGAGGGGAGAGAACAGAAAGCATTACACTGAGGACAGGGAACAGAAAACATGACACTGAGGGCAAAGAACAGACAGCATTACACGAAGGGGAGTGAACAGAGAGCATTACACTGAGGGCAAAGAATAGAAAGCATTACACTGAGGGCTGAGAACAGAAAGCATTACACTGAGGGCAAAGAACAGAAAGCATTACACTGAGGGCAGAGAACAGAAAGCATTACACTGAGGGGAGAGAACAGAAAGCATTACACTGAGGGGAGAGAACAGAGAGCATGACACTGAGGGCAAAGAATAGAAAGCATTACACTGAGGGCAGAGAACAGAAAGCATTACACTGAGGGGAGAGAACAGAGAGCATGACACTGAGGGGAGAGAACAGAGAGCATTACACTGAGTGGAGAGAACAGTGAGCCTTACACTGAGGGGAGAGAACAGTGAGCCTTACACTGAGGGGAGAGAACAGAGAGCTTTAAACTGAAGGGAGAGAACAAAGAGCATTAC
The DNA here is from genome assembly GCF_036365525.1 of Heterodontus francisci. Taxonomy (NCBI): domain Eukaryota; kingdom Metazoa; phylum Chordata; class Chondrichthyes; order Heterodontiformes; family Heterodontidae; genus Heterodontus; species Heterodontus francisci. The sequence continues at coordinate 111,983,166 of NC_090375.1, read as the reverse complement.
ACTGAGGGGAGAGAACAGAGAGCATGACACTGAGGGCAGAGAACAGAAAGCATTACACTGAGGGGAGAGAACAGAGAGCATGACACTGAGGGCAGAGAACAGGCAGCATTACACAGTGGGGAGAGAACAGAGAGCTTTATACTGAGGGCAGAGAACAGAAAGCATTACACTGAGGGGAGAGAACAGTGAGCCTTACACTGAGGGGAGAGAACAGAGTGCATTACACTGAGTGGAGAGAACAGTGAGCCTTACACTGAGGGGAGAGAACAGTGAGCCTTACACTGAGGGGAGAGAACAGAGAGCATTACACTGAGGGGAGAGAACAGAGAGCATTGCACTGAGGAGAGAGACCAGAGCGCATTACACTGAGGGCAGAGACCAGAGAGCATTACACTGAGGGGAGTGAACAGTGAGCATTACACTGAGGTGAGAGAACAGTGAGCATTACACTGAGGGCAGAGACCAGGCAGCATTACACTGAGGGGAGAGAACAGTGAGCATTACATTGAGGGGAGAGAACAGAAAGCATGGCACTGACGGCAGAGACCAGGCAGCATTACAGTGAGGGGAGAGAACACTGAGCCTTTCACTGAGGGCAGAGACCAGGCAGCATTACACTGATGGGAGAGAACAGTGAGCCTTACACTGAGGGGACTGAACAGTGAGCCTTACACTGAGGGTAGAGAACAGAGAGCATTACACTGAGTGTAGGGAACAGTGAGCATTACACTGAGGGGAGAGAACAGAGAGCCTTACACTGAGGGTAGAGAACAGTGAGCCTTACACTGAGGGGAGAGAACAGTGAGCATTACACTGAGGGGAGAGAACAGTGAGCCTTACACTGAGGGTAGAGACCAGGCAGCATTACACTGAGGGGAGAGAACAGAGAGCATGACACTGAGGGCAGAGAACAGAAAGCATTACACTGAGGGGAGAGAACAGAGAGCTTTATACTGAGGGCAGAGAACAGAAAGCATTACACTGAGGGCAGAGAACAGCGAGAATTACACTGAGGGCAGAGAACGGAGAGCATGACACTTAGGGCAGAGAACAGAGAGTATTACACTCAGGAGAGAGAACAGTGAGCCTTACACTGAGGGGAGAGAACAGAGAGCATTACACTGAGGGGAAAGAACAGAGAGCTTTATACTGAGGGGAGAGAACAGAGAGCATTGCACTGAGGGCAAAGACCAGGCAGCATTACACTGAGGGGAGTGAACAGTGAGCATTACACTGAGGGGAGAGAACAGAGAGCATTGCACTGAGGGGAGTGAACAGTGAGTATTACACTGAGGGGAGAGAACAGAGAGCATTACACTGAGGGGAGAGAACAGTGAGCCTTTCGCTGAGGGGAGAGAACAGTGAGCCTTACACAGAGGGGAGAGAACACTGAGCATGACACTGAGGGCAGAGACCAGGCAGCATTACACTGAGGGGAGAGAACAGTGAGCCTTACCCTGAGGGCAGAGACCAGGCAGCATTACACTGAGGGGAGAGAACAGTGAGCCTTACACTGAGTGGAGCGAACAGTGAGCCTTACACTGAGGGTCGAGAACAGTGAGCATTACACTGAGGGGAGAGAACAGTGAACCTTACACTGAGGGTAGAGAACAGTGAGCCTTACACTGAGGGTAGAGACCAGGCAGCATTACACTGAGGGGAGTGAACAGTGAGCCTTCCACTGAGGGTAGAGACCAGGCAGCATTACACTGAGGGGAGAGAACAGTGAGCCTTACACTGAGGGGAGAGAACAGTGAGCCTTACTCTGAGGTTAGAGAACAGTGAGTATGGAATGAGGGCAGAGAACAGAGAGCATTACACTGAGGGGAGTGAACAGTGAGCATTACACTGAGGGGAGAGAACAGTGATCCTTACACTGAGGGGAGTGAACAGTGAGCCTTACACTGAGGGGAGAGAACAGAGAGCATTGCAGTGAGGGGAAAGAACAGAGAGCATTACACTGAGGGGAGCGAACAGTGAGCCTTACACTGAGGGGAGAGAACAGAGAGCATTACACTGAGGGGAGAGAACAGAGAGCATTGCACTGAGGGCAGAGACCAGGCAGCATTACACTGAGGGGAGTGAACAGTGATCCTTACACTGAGGGGAGAGAACAGAGAGCATTACACTGAGGGGAGTGAACATTGAGCCTTACACTGAGGGTAGAGAACAGTGAGCATTACACTGAGGGGGGAGAACAGTGAGCCTTACACTGAGGGTAGTGAACAGTGAGCCTTAAACTGAGGGCAGAGAACAGAAAGCATCACACTGAGGGCAGAGAACAGAGACCTTTACACTGAGGACAGGGATCAGACAGCATCACACTGAGGGGAGAGAACAGAGAGCATTACACTGAGTGTTGAGAACAGTGAGCATTACACTGAGGGTACAGACCAGGCAGCCTTACACTGAGGGGAGAGAACAGAGAGCCTTACACTGAGGGGAGAGAACAGAGAGCATTACACTGAGGGGAGTGAACAGTGAGCATTACACTGAGGGCAGAGACCAGGCAGCATTACACTGAGGGGAGAGAACAGAGAGCATTACACTGAGGGCAGAGAACAGAGAGCTTTACACTGAGTGTTGAGAACAGTGAGCATTACACTGAGGGTACAGACCAGGCAGCCTTACACTGAGGGGAGAGAACAGAGAGCCTTACACTGAGGGGAGAGAACAGAGAGCATTACACTGAGGGGAGTGAACAGTGAGCATTACACTGAGGGCAGAGAACAGAAAGCATTACACTGAGGGGAGAGAACAGAGAGCATTACACTGAGGGCAGAGAACAGAGAGCTTTACACTGAGCGCAGAGAACAAAAAGCATTACACTGAGGGGAGAGAGCAGAGAGCTTTACACTGAGGGCAGAGAACAGAGAGCTTTACACTGAGCGCAGAGAACAAAAAGCATTACACTGAGGGCAGAGAACAGAGAGCTTTACACTGAGGGCAGAGAACAGAGAGCTTTACACTGAGCGCAGAGAACAAAAAGCATTACACTGAGGGGAGAGAGCAGAGAGCTTTCCACTGAGAGCAGAGAACAGAGAGCTTTACACTGAGGACAGGGATCAGAGAGCATTACACTGAGGGCAGAGAACAGGCAGCGTTACACTGAGTGGAGAGAACAGAGAGCATTACACTGAGGGGAGAGAACAGAAAGCATTACACTGAGGACAGGGAACAGAGAACATGACACTGAGGGCAAAGAACAGACAGCATTACACTAAGGGGAGTGAACAGAGAGCATTACACTGAGGGCAAAGAATGGAAAGCATTACACTGAGGGCAAAGAACAGAAAGCATTACACTGAGGGCAGAGAACAGAAAGCATATCCACTGAGGGGAGAGAACAGAGAGCATGACACTGAGGGCAGAGAACAGGAAGCATTACGCTGAGGGGAGAGAACAGAGAGCATGACACTGAGGGCAGAGAACAGAAAGCATTACACTGAGGGGAGAGAACAGAGAGCTTTGTACTGAGGGCAGAGAACAGAAAGCATTACATTGAGGGGAGAGAACAGTGAGCCTTACACTGAGGGCAGAGAACAGAGAGCATTACACTGAGGGGAGAGAACAGTGAGCCTTACACTGAGGGCAGAGACCAGGCAGCATGACACTGAGGGCAGAGAACAGAGAGCATGACACTGAGGGGAGAGAACAGTGAGCCTTACACTGAGGGGAGAGAACAGAGAGCATTACACTGAGGGGAAAGAACAGAGAGCTTTACACTGAGGGGAGAGAACAGAGAGCATTGCACTGAGGGCAGAGACCAGAGAGCATTACACTGAGGGGAGTGAACAGTGAGCATTACACTGAGGAGAGAGAACAGTGAGCATTACACTGAGGGCAGAGACCAGGCAGCATTACACTGAGGGGAGTGAACAGTGAGCATTACATTGAGGGGAGAGAACAGAAAGCATTGCACTGACGGCAGAGACCAGGCAGCATTACAGTGAGGGGAGAGAACACTGAGCCTTACACTGAGGGCAGAGACCAGGCAGCATTACACTGAGGGGAGAGAACAGTGAGCCTTACACTGAGGGGAGTGAACAGTGAGCCTTCCACTGAGGGTAGAGAACAGAGAGCATTACACTGAGTGTAGAGAACAGTGAGCATTACACTGAGGGCAGAGAACAGAGAGCTTTACACTGAGGGCAGAGAACTGAGAGCATTACACTGAGGGCAGAGAACAGAGAGCATTACACTGAGGGTAGACAAGAGTGAGCCTTACACTGAGGGCAGAGAACAGAGAGCTTAAAACTGAAGGGAGAGAACAAAGAGCATTACACTGAGGGGAGAGAACAGAGAGCATGACACTGAGGGCAGAGAACAGAAAGCATTACACTGAGGGGAGAGAACAGAGAGCATTACACTGAGGGCAGAGAACTGAAAGCATTACACTGAGGGGAGAGAACAGAGTGCATTACACTGAGGGCAGAGAACAGAAAGCTTTACACTGAGGGTAGTGAACAGAGAGCATTAAACTGAGGGCAGAGAACAGAAAGAATTACACTGAGGGCAGAGAACAGAGAGCTTTACACTGAGGACAGGGATCAGAGAGCATTACACTGAGGGCAGAGAACAGGCAGCGTTACACTGAGGGCAGAGAACAGGCAGCGTTACACTGAGGGGAGAGAACAGAGAGCATTACACTGAGGGGAGAGAACAGAAAGCATTACACTGAGGACAGGGAACAGAAAACATGACACTGAGGGCAAAGAACAGACAGCATTACACGAAGGGGAGTGAACAGAGAGCATTACACTGAGGGCAAAGAATAGAAAGCATTACACTGAGGGCTGAGAACAGAAAGCATTACACTGAGGGCAAAGAACAGAAAGCATTACACTGAGGGCAGAGAACAGAAAGCATTACACTGAGGGGAGAGAACAGAAAGCATTACACTGAGGGGAGAGAACAGAGAGCATGACACTGAGGGCAAAGAATAGAAAGCATTACACTGAGGGCAGAGAACAGAAAGCATTACACTGAGGGGAGAGAACAGAGAGCATGACACTGAGGGGAGAGAACAGAGAGCATTACACTGAGTGGAGAGAACAGTGAGCCTTACACTGAGGGGAGAGAACAGTGAGCCTTACACTGAGGGGAGAGAACAGAGAGCTTTAAACTGAAGGGAGAGAACAAAGAGCATTACACTGAGGGGAGAGAACAGAGAGCATGACACTGAGGGCAGAGAACAGAAAGCATTACACTGAGGGGAGAGAACAGAGAGCATGACACTGAGGACAGGGAACAGAAAACATGACACTGAGGGGAGAGAACAGTGAGCCTTACACTGAGGGGAGAGAACAGAGTGCATTACACTGAGTGGAGAGAACAGTGAGCCTTACACTGAGGGGAGAGAACAGTGAGCCTTACACTGAGGGGAGAGAACAGAGAGCATTACACTGAGGGGAGAGAACAGAGAGCATTGCACTGAGGAGAGAGACCAGAGCGCATTACACTGAGGGCAGAGACCAGAGAGCATTACACTGAGGGGAGTGAACAGTGAGCATTACACTGAGGTGAGAGAACAGTGAGCATTACACTGAGGGCAGAGACCAGGCAGCATTACACTGAGGGGAGAGAACAGTGAGCATTACATTGAGGGGAGAGAACAGAAAGCATGGCACTGACGGCAGAGACCAGGCAGCATTACAGTGAGGGGAGAGAACACTGAGCCTTTCACTGAGGGCAGAGACCAGGCAGCATTACACTGATGGGAGAGAACAGTGAGCCTTACACTGAGGGGACTGAACAGTGAGCCTTACACTGAGGGTAGAGAACAGAGAGCATTACACTGAGTGTAGGGAACAGTGAGCATTACACTGAGGGGAGAGAACAGAGAGCCTTACACTGAGGGTAGAGAACAGTGAGCCTTACACTGAGGGGAGAGAACAGTGAGCATTACACTGAGGGGAGAGAACAGTGAGCCTTACACTGAGGGTAGAGACCAGGCAGCATTACACTGAGGGGAGAGAACAGAGAGCATGACACTGAGGGCAGAGAACAGAAAGCATTACACTGAGGGGAGAGAACAGAGAGCTTTATACTGAGGGCAGAGAACAGAAAGCATTACACTGAGGGCAGAGAACAGCGAGAATTACACTGAGGGCAGAGAACGGAGAGCATGACACTTAGGGCAGAGAACAGAGAGTATTACACTCAGGAGAGAGAACAGTGAGCCTTACACTGAGGGGAGAGAACAGAGAGCATTACACTGAGGGGAAAGAACAGAGAGCTTTATACTGAGGGGAGAGAACAGAGAGCATTGCACTGAGGGCAAAGACCAGGCAGCATTACACTGAGGGGAGTGAACAGTGAGCATTACACTGAGGGGAGAGAACAGAGAGCATTGCACTGAGGGGAGTGAACAGTGAGTATTACACTGAGGGGAGAGAACAGAGAGCATTACACTGAGGGGAGAGAACAGTGAGCCTTTCGCTGAGGGGAGAGAACAGTGAGCCTTACACAGAGGGGAGAGAACACTGAGCATGACACTGAGGGCAGAGACCAGGCAGCATTACACTGAGGGGAGAGAACAGTGAGCCTTACCCTGAGGGCAGAGACCAGGCAGCATTACACTGAGGGGAGAGAACAGTGAGCCTTACACTGAGTGGAGCGAACAGTGAGCCTTACACTGAGGGTCGAGAACAGTGAGCATTACACTGAGGGGAGAGAACAGTGAACCTTACACTGAGGGTAGAGAACAGTGAGCCTTACACTGAGGGTAGAGACCAGGCAGCATTACACTGAGGGGAGTGAACAGTGAGCCTTCCACTGAGGGTAGAGACCAGGCAGCATTACACTGAGGGGAGAGAACAGTGAGCCTTACACTGAGGGGAGAGAACAGTGAGCCTTACTCTGAGGTTAGAGAACAGTGAGTATGGAATGAGGGCAGAGAACAGAGAGCATTACACTGAGGGGAGAGAACAGTGATCCTTACACTGAGGGGAGTGAACAGTGAGCCTTACACTGAGGGGAGAGAACAGAGAGCATTGCAGTGAGGGGAAAGAACAGAGAGCATTACACTGAGGGGAGCGAACAGTGAGCCTTACACTGAGGGGAGAGAACAGAGAGCATTACACTGAGGGGAGAGAACAGAGAGCATTGCACTGAGGGCAGAGACCAGGCAGCATTACACTGAGGGGAGTGAACAGTGATCCTTACACTGAGGGGAGAGAACAGAGAGCATTACACTGAGGGGAGTGAACATTGAGCCTTACACTGAGGGTAGAGAACAGTGAGCATTACACTGAGGGGGGAGAACAGTGAGCCTTACACTGAGGGTAGTGAACAGTGAGCCTTAAACTGAGGGCAGAGAACAGAAAGCATCACACTGAGGGCAGAGAACAGAGACCTTTACACTGAGGACAGGGATCAGACAGCATCACACTGAGGGGAGAGAACAGAGAGCATTACACTGAGTGTTGAGAACAGTGAGCATTACACTGAGGGTACAGACCAGGCAGCCTTACACTGAGGGGAGAGAACAGAGAGCCTTACACTGAGGGGAGAGAACAGAGAGCATTACACTGAGGGGAGTGAACAGTGAGCATTACACTGAGGGCAGAGACCAGGCAGCATTACACTGAGGGGAGAGAACAGAGAGCATTACACTGAGGGCAGAGAACAGAGAGCTTTACACTGAGTGTTGAGAACAGTGAGCATTACACTGAGGGTACAGACCAGGCAGCCTTACACTGAGGGGAGAGAACAGAGAGCCTTACACTGAGGGGAGAGAACAGAGAGCATTACACTGAGGGGAGTGAACAGTGAGCATTACACTGAGGGCAGAGAACAGAAAGCATTACACTGAGGGGAGAGAACAGAGAGCATTACACTGAGGGCAGAGAACAGAGAGCTTTACACTGAGCGCAGAGAACAAAAAGCATTACACTGAGGGGAGAGAGCAGAGAGCTTTACACTGAGGGCAGAGAACAGAGAGCTTTACACTGAGCGCAGAGAACAAAAAGCATTACACTGAGGGCAGAGAACAGAGAGCTTTACACTGAGGGCAGAGAACAGAGAGCTTTACACTGAGCGCAGAGAACAAAAAGCATTACACTGAGGGGAGAGAGCAGAGAGCTTTCCACTGAGAGCAGAGAACAGAGAGCTTTACACTGAGGACAGGGATCAGAGAGCATTACACTGAGGGCAGAGAACAGGCAGCGTTACACTGAGTGGAGAGAACAGAGAGCATTACACTGAGGGGAGAGAACAGAAAGCATTACACTGAGGACAGGGAACAGAGAACATGACACTGAGGGCAAAGAACAGACAGCATTACACTAAGGGGAGTGAACAGAGAGCATTACACTGAGGGCAAAGAATGGAAAGCATTACACTGAGGGCAAAGAACAGAAAGCATTACACTGAGGGCAGAGAACAGAAAGCATATCCACTGAGGGGAGAGAACAGAGAGCATGACACTGAGGGCAGAGAACAGAGAGCATGACACTGAGGGCAGAGAACAGGAAGCATTACGCTGAGGGGAGAGAACAGAGAGCATGACACTGAGGGCAGAGAACAGAAAGCATTACACTGAGGGGAGAGAACAGAGAGCTTTGTACTGAGGGCAGAGAACAGAAAGCATTACATTGAGGGGAGAGAACAGTGAGCCTTACACTGAGGGCAGAGAACAGAGAGCATTACACTGAGGGGAGAGAACAGTGAGCCTTACACTGAGGGCAGAGACCAGGCAGCATGACACTGAGGGCAGAGAACAGAGAGCATGACACTGAGGGGAGAGAACAGTGAGCCTTACACTGAGGGGAGAGAACAGAGAGCATTACACTGAGGGGAAAGAACAGAGAGCTTTACACTGAGGGGAGAGAACAGAGAGCATTGCACTGAGGGCAGAGACCAGAGAGCATTACACTGAGGGGAGTGAACAGTGAGCATTACACTGAGGAGAGAGAACAGTGAGCATTACACTGAGGGCAGAGACCAGGCAGCATTACACTGAGGGGAGTGAACAGTGAGCATTACATTGAGGGGAGAGAACAGAAAGCATTGCACTGACGGCAGAGACCAGGCAGCATTACAGTGAGGGGAGAGAACACTGAGCCTTACACTGAGGGCAGAGACCAGGCAGCATTACACTGAGGGGAGAGAACAGTGAGCCTTACACTGAGGGGAGTGAACAGTGAGCCTTCCACTGAGGGTAGAGAACAGAGAGCATTACACTGAGTGTAGAGAACAGTGAGCATTACACTGAGGGCAGAGAACAGAGAGCTTTACACTGAGGGCAGAGAACTGAGAGCATTACACTGAGGGCAGAGAACAGAGAGCATTACACTGAGGGTAGACAAGAGTGAGCCTTACACTGAGGGCAGAGAACAGAGAGCTTAAAACTGAAGGGAGAGAACAAAGAGCATTACACTGAGGGGAGAGAACAGAGAGCATGACACTGAGGGCAGAGAACAGAAAGCATTACACTGAGGGGAGAGAACAGAGAGCATGACACTGAGGGCAGAGAACAGGCAGCATTACACAGTGGGGAGAGAACAGAGAGCTTGATACTGAGGGCAGTGAACAGAAAGCATTGCACTGAGGGGAGAGAACAGAGAGCATTACACTGAGGGGAGAGAACAGAGAGCATTACACTGAGGGGAGAGAACAGTGAGCCTTACACTGAGGGCAGAGACCAGGCACCATTACACTGAGGGCAGAGAACAGAGAGCATTACACTGAGGGGAGAGAACAGTGAGCCTTACACTGAGCGCAGAGAACAGAGTGCATTGCACTGAGGGCAGAGACCAGGCAGCATTACACTGAGGGGAGAGAACAGAGAGCATTGCACTGAGGGGAGAGACCAGAGAGCATTACACTGAGGGGAGTGAACAGTGAGCATTACACTGAGGGGAGAGAACAGTGAGCATTACACTGAGGGCAGAGACCAGGCAGCATTACACTGAGGGGAGTGAACAGTGAGCATTACATTGAGGGGAGAGAACAGAAAGCATTGCACTGACGGCAGAGACCAGGCAGCATTACACTGAGGGCAGAGAACTGAGAGCATTACACTGAGGGCAGAGAACAGAGAACATTACACTGAGGGTAGACAACAGTGAGCCTTAAACTGAGGGCAGAGAACAGAGAGCTTTAAACTGAGGGGAGAGAACAGAGAGCGTTACACTGAGGGGAGAGAACAGAGAGCTTTACACTGAAGGCTGAGAAGAGAGAGCATTACACTGAAGGGAGAGAACAGAGAGCATTACACTGAGGGGAGAGAACAGTGAGCCTCACACTGAGGGCAGTGAACAGAGAGCTTTACACTGAGAGGAGAGAACAGTGAGCATTACACTGAGGGCAGAGAACAGAGAGCATTACACTGACGGCAAAGAAGAGAAAGCATTACACTGAGGGCAGAGAACAGAGAGTTTTACACTGAGGGCAGAGAACAGAGAGTTTTACACTGAGGGCAGAGAAAAGAGAGCATGACAGTGAGGGCAGAGAACAGAGAGCTTTACACTGAGGGCAGAGAACAGAGAGCTTTAAACAGAGGGCAGAGAACAGAGAGCATTACACTGAGGGCAGAGAACAGAGAGTATTACACTGAGGGGAGAGAACAGAGACCTTTACACTGAGCGCAGAGAACAAAAAGCATTACACTGAGGGGAGAGAGCAGAGAGCTTTCCACTGAGAGCAGAGAAGAGAGAGCTTTACACTGAGGGTAGTGAACAGAGAGCATTACACTGAGGGCAGAGAACTGAAAGCATTACACTGAGGGGAGAGAACAGAGAGCATTACACTGAGGGCAGAGAACAGAAAGCTTTACACTGAGGGTAGTGAACAGAGAGCATTAAACTGAGGGCAGAGAACAGAAAGAATTACACTGAGGGCAGAGAACAGAGAGCTTTACACTGAGGACAGGGATCAGAGAGCATTACACTGAGGGCAGAGAACAGGCAGCGTTACACTGAGGGCAGAGAACAGGCAGCGTTACACTGAGGGGAGAGAACAGAGAGCATTACACTGAGGGGAGAGAACAGAAAGCATTACACTGAGGACAGGGAACAGAAAACATGACACTGAGGGCAAAGAACAGACAGCATTACACGAAGGGGAGTGAACAGAGAGCATTACACTGAGGGCAAAGAATAGAAAGCATTACACTGAGGGCTGAGAACAGAAAGCATTACACTGAGGGCAAAGAACAGAAAGCATTACACTGAGGGCAGAGAACAGAAAGCATTACACTGAGGGGAGAGAACAGAGAGCATGACACTGAGGGCAGAGAACAGAAAGCATTACACTGAGGGGAGAGAACAGAGAGCATGACACTGAGGGCAAAGAATAGAAAGCATTACACTGAGGGCAGAGAACAGAAAGCATGACACTGAGGGGAGAGAACAGAGAGCATGACACTGAGGGGAGAGAACAGAGAGCATTACACTGAGTGGAGAGAACAGTGAGCCTTACACTGAGGGGAGAGAACAGTGAGCCTTACACTGAGGGGAGAGAACAGAGAGCTTTAAACTGAAGGGAGAGAACAAAGAGCATTACACTGAGGGGAGAGAACAGAGAGCATGACACTGAGGGCAGAGAACAGAAAGCATTACACTGAGGGGAGAGAACAGAGAGCATGACACTGAGGGCAGAGAACAGGCAGCATTACACAGTGGGGAGAGAACAGAGAGCTTTATACTGAGGGCAGAGAACAGAAAGCATTACACTGAGGGGAGAGAACAGTGAGCCTTACACTGAGGGGAGAGAACAGAGAGCATTACACTGAGTGGAGAGAACAGTGAGCCTTACACTGAGGGGAGAGAACAGTGAGCCTTACACTGAGGGGAGAGAACAGAGAGCATTACACTGAGGGGAGAGAACAGAGAGCATTGCACTGAGGAGAGAGACCAGAGCGCATTACACTGAGGGCAGAGACCAGAGAGCATTACACTGAGGGGAGTGAACAGTGAGCATTACACTGAGGTGAGTGAACAGTGAGCATTACACTGAGGGCAGAGACCAGGCAGCATTACACTGAGGGGAGAGAACAGTGAGCATTACATTGAGGGGAGAGAACAGAAAGCATGGCACTGACGGCAGAGACCAGGCAGCATTACAGTGAGGGGAGAGAACACTGAGCCTTTCACTGAGGGCAGAGACCAGGCAGCATTACACTGATGGGAGAGAACAGTGAGCCTTACACTGAGGGGACTGAACAGTGAGCCTTACACTGAGGGTAGAGAACAGAGAGCATTACACTGAGTGTAGGGAACAGTGAGCATTACACTGAGGGGAGAGAACAGAGACCCTTACACTGAGGGTAGAGAACAGTGAGCCTTACACTGAGGGGAGAGAACAGTGAGCATTACACTGAGGGGAGAGAACAGTGAGCCTTACACTGAGGGTAGAGACCAGGCAGCATTACACTGAGGGGAGAGAACAGAGAGCATGACACTGAGGGCAGAGAACAGAAAGCATTACACTGAGGGGAGAGAACAGAGAGCTTTATACTGAGGGCAGAGAACAGAAAGCATTACACTGAGGGCAGAGAACAGCGAGAATTACACTGAGGGCAGAGAACGGAGAGCATGACACTTAGGGCAGAGAACAGAGAGTATTACACTCAGGAGAGAGAACAGTGAGCCTTACACTGAGGGGAGAGAACAGAGAGCATTACACTGGGGGGAAAGAACAGAGAGCTTTATACTGAGGGGAGAGAACAGAGAGCATTGCACTGAGGGCAAAGACCAGGCAGCATTACACTGAGGGGAGTGAACAGTGAGCATTACACTGAGGGGAGAGAACAGAGAGCATTGCACTGAGGGGAGTGAACAGTGAGTATTACACTGAGGGGAGAGAACAGAGAGCATTACACTGAGGGGAGAGAACAGTGAGCCTTTCGCTGAGGGGAGAGAACAGTGAGCCTTACACAGAGGGGAGAGAACACTGAGCATGACACTGAGGGCAGAGACCAGGCAGCATTACACTGAGGGGAGAGAACAGTGAGCCTTACCCTGAGGGCAGAGACCAGGCAGCATTACACTGAGGGGAGAGAACAGTGAGCCTTACACTGAGGGGAGCGAACAGTGAGCCTTACACTGAGGGTCGAGAACAGTGAGCATTACACTGAGGGGAGAGAACAGTGAACCTTACACTGAGGGTAGAGAACAGTGAGCCTTACACTGAGGGTAGAGACCAGGCAGCATTACACTGAGGGGAGTGAACAGTGAGCCTTCCACTGAGGGTAGAGACCAGGCAGCATTACACTGAGGGGAGAGAACAGTGAGCCTTACACTGAGGGGAGAGAACAGTGAGCCTTACTCTGAGGTTAGAGAACAGTGAGTATGGAATGAGGGCAGAGAACAGAGAGCATTACACTGAGGGGAGTGAACAGTGAGCATTACACTGAGGGGAGAGAACAGTGATCCTTACACTGAGGGGAGTGAACAGTGAGCCTTACACTGAGGGGAGAGAACAGAGAGCATTGCAGTGAGGGGAAAGAACAGAGAGCATTACACTGAGGGGAGCGAACAGTGAGCCTTACACTGAGGGGAGAGAACAGAGAGCATTACACTGAGGGGAGAGAACAGAGAGCATTGCACTGAGGGCAGAGACCAGGCAGCATTACACTGAGGGGAGTGAACAGTGATCCTTACACTGAGGGGAGAGAACAGAGAGCATTACACTGAGGGGAGTGAACATTGAGCCTTACACTGAGGGTAGAGAACAGTGAGCATTACACTGAGGGGGGAGAACAGTGAGCCTTACACTGAGGGTAGTGAACAGTGAGCCTTAAACTGAGGGCAGAGAACAGAAAGCATCACACTGAGGGCAGAGAACAGAGACCTTTACACTGAGGACAGGGATCAGACAGCATCACACTGAGGGGAGAGAACAGAGAGCATTACACTGAGTGTTGAGAACAGTGAGCATTACACTGAGGGTACAGACCAGGCAGCCTTACACTGAGGGGAGAGAACAGAGAGCCTTACACTGAGGGGAGAGAACAGAGAGCATTACACTGAGGGGAGTGAACAGTGAGCACTACACTGAGGGCAGAGACCAGGCAGCATTACACTGAGGGGAGAGAACAGTGAGCCTTTCACTGAGGGGAGAGAACAGTGAGCCTCACACTGAGGGGCGCGAACAGTGAGCCTTACACTGAGGGTCGAGAACAGTGAGCATTACACTGAGGGGAGAGAACAGTGAACCTTACACTGAGGGGAGAGAACAGAGAGCATTACACTGAGGGTAGAGAACAGTGAGCATTACACTGAGGGGAGAGAACAGTGAGCATTACACTGAGGGGGGAGAACAGTCAGCCTTACACTGAGGGTAGTGAACAGTGAGCCTTAAACTGAGGGCAGAGAACAGAAAGCATCACACTGAGGTCAGAGAACAGAGACCTTTACACTGAGGACAGGGATCAGACAGCATCACACTGATGGGAGAGAACAGAGAGCATTACACTGAGTGTTGAGAACAGTGAGCATTGCACTGAGGGGAGTGAACAGTGAGTATTACACTGAGGGGAGAGAACAGAGAGCATTACACTGAGGGGAGAGAACAGTGAGCCTTTCGCTGAGGGGAGAGAACAGTGAGCCTTACACAGAGGGGAGAGAACACTGAGCATGACACTGAGGGCAGAGACCAGGCAGCATTACACTGAGGGGAGAGAACAGTGAGCCTTACCCTGAGGGCAGAGACCAGGCAGCATTACACTGAGGGGAGAGAACAGTGAGCCTTACACTGAGGGGAGAGAACAGTGAGCCTTACACTGAGGGGAGCGAACAGTGAGCCTTACACTGAGGGTCGAGAACAGTGAGCATTACACTGAGGGGAGAGAACAGTGAACCTTACACTGAGGGTAGAGAACAGTGAGCCTTACACTGAGGGTAGAGACCAGGCAGCATTACACTGAGGGGAGAGAACAGTGAGCCTTCCACTGAGGGGAGAGAACAGTGAGCCTTACTCTGAGGTTAGAGAACAGTGAGTATGGAATGAGGGCAGAGAACAGAGAGCATTACACTGAGGGGAGTGAACAGTGAGCATTACACTGAGGGGAGAGAACAGTGATCCTTACACTGAGGGGAGTGAACAGTGAGCCTTACACTGAGGGGAGAGAACAGAGAGCATTGCAGTGAGGGGAAAGAACAGAGAGCATTACACTGAGGGGAGCGAACAGTGAGCCTTACACTGAGGGGAGAGAACAGAGAGCATTACACTGAGGGGAGAGAACAGAGAGCATTGCACTGAGGGCAGAGACCAGGCAGCATTACACTGAGGGGAGTGAACAGTGATCCTTACACTGAGGGGAGAGAACAGAGAGCATTACACTGAGGGGAGTGAACATTGAGCCTTACACTGAGGGTAGAGAACAGTGAGCATTACACTGAGGGGGGAGAACAGTGAGCCTTACACTGAGGGTAGTGAACAGTGAGCCTTAAACTGATGGCAGAGAACAGAAAGCATCACACTGAGGGCAGAGAACAGAGACCTTTACACTGAGGACAGGGATCAGACAGCATCACACTGAGGGGAGAGAACAGAGAGCATTACACTGAGTGTTGAGAACAGTGAGCATTACACTGAGGGTACAGACCAGGCAGCCTTACACTGAGGGGAGAGAACAGAGAGCCTTACACTGAGGGGAGAGAACAGAGAGCATTACACTGAGGGGAGTGAACAGTGAGCATTACACTGAGGGCAGAGACCAGGCAGCATTACACTGAGGGGAGAGAACAGTGAGCCTTTCACTGAGGGGAGAGAACAGTGAGCCTCACACTGAGGGGCGCGAACAGTGAGCCTTACACTGAGGGTCGAGAACAGTGAGCATTACACTGAGGGGAGAGAACAGTGAACCTTACACTGAGGGTAGAGAACAGAGAGCATTACACTGAGGGTAGAGAACAGTGAGCATTACACTGAGGGGAGAGAACAGTGAGCATTACACTGAGGGGAGTGAACAGTGAGCATTACACTGAGGGGAGAAAACAGTGAGCCTTACACTGAGGGTAGAGACCAGGCAGCATTACACTGTGGGGAGAGAACAGTGAGCCTTACACTGAGGGTAGAGAACAGTGAGCCTCACACTGAGGGGAGTGAACAGTGAGCCTTACACCGAGGGGAGAGAACAGAGAGCATTACAATGAGGGGAGCGAACAGTGAGCCTTACACTGAGGGGAGAGAACAGAGAGCATTGCACTGAGGGCAGAGACCAGGCAGCATTACTCTGAGGGGAGTGAACAGTGAGCCTTACACTGAGGGGAGAGAACAGAGAGCATTACACTGATGGGAGTGAACATTGAGCCTTACACTGAGGGTAGAGAACAGTGAGCATTGCACTGAGGGGAGAGAACAGTGAGCCTTACACTGAGGGTAGTGAACAGTGAGCCTTAAACTGAGGGCAGAGAACAGAAAGCATTACACTGAGGGCGTTGAACAGAGACCTTTACACTGAGGACAGGGAACAGAGAACATGACACTGAGGGCAGAGAACAGACAGCATTACACTGAGGGCAGGGAAGAGAGAGCATAACACTGAGGGCAAAGAATAGAAAGCATTACACTGAGGGCAGAGAACTGGCAGCATTACACTGAGGGGAGAGAAGAGAGAGCTTTATACTGAGGGCAGAGAACAGAAAGCATTACACTGAGGGGAGAGAACAGAGAGCATTACACTGAGGGGAGAGAACAGAGAGCATGACACTGAGGGCAGAGAACAGAAATCATTACACTGAGGGCAGAGAACAGGCAGCATTACACTGAGGGGAGACAACAAAGAGCTTTATACTGAGGGCAGAGAACAGAAAGCATTACACTGAGTGCAGAGAACAGAGAGAATTACACTGAGGGCAGAGAACAGAGAGCATTACACTGAGGGGAAAGAACAGAGAGCATTACACTGAGGGGAGAGAACAGTGAGCCTTACACTGAGGGGAGAGAACAGAGAGCATTACACTGAGGGGAGAGAACAGTGAGCCTTACACTGAGGGGAGAGAACAGAGAGCATTACACTGAGGGGAGAGAACAGTGAGCCTTACACTGAGGGCAGAGAACAGGCAGCATTACCCTGAGGCAGTGAACAGTGAGCCTTACACTGAGGAGAGAGAACAGAGAGCATTGCACTGAGGGCAGAGAACAGGCAGCATTACACAGAGGGGAGAGAACAGTGAGCCTTACACTGAGGGCAGAGAACAGAGAGCATTACACTGAGGGGAGAGAACAGTGAGCCTTACACTGAGGGCAGAGAACAGGCAGCATTACCCTGAGGCAGTGAACAGTGAGCCTTACACTGAGGAGAGAGAACAGAGAGCATTGCACTGAGGGCAGAGAACAGGCAGCATTACACAGAGGGGAGAGAACAGTGAGCCTTACACTGAGGGCAGAGAACAGAGAGCATTACACTGAGGGGAGAGAACAGTGAGCCTTACACTGAGGGCAGAGAACAGGCAGCATTACCCTGAGGGCAGTGAACAGTGAGCCTTACACTGAGGAGAGAGAACAGAGAGCATTGCACTGAGGGCAGAGAACAGGTCGCATTACACTGAGGGGAGAGAACAGAGAGCATGACACTGAGGGCAGAGAACAGAAAGCATTACACTGAGGGGAGAGAACAGTGAGCATTACACTGAGGGGAGAGAACAGTGAGCATTACACTGAGGGGAGTGAACAGTGAGCATTACACTGAGGGGAGAAAACAGTGAGCCTTACACTGAGGGGAGAGACCAGGCAGCATTACACTGTGGGGAGAGAACAGTGAGCCTTACACTGAGGGTAGAGAACAGTGAGCCTCACACTGAGGGGAGTGAACAGTGAGCCTTACACCGAGGGGAGAGAACAGAGAGCATTACAATGAGGGGAGCGAACAGTGAGCCTTACACTGAGGGGAGAGAACAGAGAGCATTGCACTGAGGGCAGAGACCAGGCAGCATTACTCTGAGGGGAGTGAACAGTGAGCCTTACACTGAGGGGAGAGAACAGAGAGCATTACACTGAGGGGAGTGAACATTGAGCCTTACACTGAGGGTAGAGAACAGTGAGCATTGCACTGAGGGGAGAGAACAGTGAGCCTTACACTGAGGGTAGTGAACAGTGAGCATTAAACTGAGGGCAGAGAACAGAAAGCATTACACTGAGGGCGTTGAACAGAGACCTTTACACTGAGGACAGGGAACAGAGAACTTGACACTGAGGGCAGAGAACAGACAGCATTACACTGAGGGCAGGGAAGAGAGAGCATAACACTGAGGGCAAAGAATAGAAAGCATTACACTGAGGGCAGAGAACTGGCAGCATTACATTGAGGGGAGAGAAGAGAGAGCTTTATACTGAGGGCAGAGAACAGAAAGCATTACACTGAGGGGAGAGAACAGAGAGCATTACACTGAGGGGAGAGAACAGAGAGCATGACACTGAGGGCAGAGAACAGAAATCATTACACTGAGGGCAGAGAACAGGCAGCATTACACTGAGGGGAGACAACAAAGAGCTTTATACTGAGGGCAGAGAACAGAAAGCATTACACTGAGTGCAGAGAACAGAGAGAATTACACTGAGGGCAGAGAACAGAGAGCATTACACTGAGGGGAAAGAACAGAGAGCATTACACTGAGGGGAGAGAACAGTGAGCCTTACACTGAGGGGAGAGAACAGAGAGCATTACACTGAGGGGAGAGAACAGTGAGCCTTACACTGAGGGGAGAGAACAGAGAGCATTACACTGAGGGGAGAGAACAGTGAGCCTTACACTGAGGGCAGAGAACAGGCAGCATTACCCTGAGGCAGTGAACAGTGAGCCTTACACTGAGGAGAGAGAACAGAGAGCATTGCACTGAGGGCAGAGAACAGGCAGCATTACACAGAGGGGAGAGAACAGTGAGCCTTACACTGAGGGCAGAGAACAGAGAGCATTACACTGAGGGGAGAGAACAGTGAGCCTTACACTGAGGGCAGAGAACAGGCAGCATTACCCTGAGGGCAGTGAACAGTGAGCCTTACACTGAGGAGAGAGAACAGAGAGCATTGCACTGAGGGAGAGAAAAGAGAGCATTACACATGAGGGCAGAGAACAGAGAGCATTTACACTGAGGGGAGAGAACAGTGAGCCTTACACTGAGGGGAGAGGACAGAGAGCGTTGCACTGAGGGCAGAGAACAGAGAACATTGCAGTGAGGGCAGAGAACAGAGAGCATTTACACTGAGGGCAGAGAACAGAGAGCATTTACACTGAGGACAGAGAACAGAGAGCATTTACATTGAGGGCAGAGAACAGAGAGCATTGCACTGAGGACAGAGAACAGAGAGCATTACACTGAGGGCGGAGAACAGAGAGCATTACACTGAGGACAGAGAAAAGAGAGCCTTACACTGAGGGTAGAGAACAGTGAGCATTACACTGAGGGGAGAGAACAGTGAGCCTTACACTGAGGGTAGAGAACAGATAGCATTACACTGAGGGGAGAGAACAGTGAGCCTTACACTGAGGGTAGAGAACAGATAGCATTACACTGAGGGGAGAGAACAGTGAGCCTTACACTGAGGACAGAGAAAAGAGAGCCTTACACTGAGGGTAGAGAACAGTGAGCATTACACTGAGGGGAGAGAACAGTGAGCCTTACACTGAGGGGAGAGAACAGAAAGCATTGCACTGAGGGGAGAGAACACAGAGCATGACACTGAGGGGAGAGAACACAGAGCATGACACTGAGGGGAGAGAACAGAGAGCATTACACTGAGGGCAGAGAACAGAGAGCATGACACTGAGGGCAGAGAACAGAAAGCATTACACTGAGGGGAGAGAACAGAGAGCTTTATACTGAGGGCAGAGAACAGAAAGCATTACACTGAGTGCAGAGAACAGAGAGCATTAAACTGAGGGGAGAGAACAGTGAGCCTTACACTGAGGGGAGAGAACAGAGAGCATTACACTGAGGGGAGAGAACAGAGAGCATTACACTGAGGGGAGAGAACAGAGAGCATGACACTGAGGGCAGAGACCAGAAAGCATTACACTGAGGGGAGAGAACAGTGAGCCTTACACTGAGGGGAGAGAACAGAGAGCATTACACTGAGGGGAAACAACAGAGAGCTTTACAATGAGGGGAGAGAACAGAGAGCATTGCACTGAGGGCAGAGACCAGGCAGCATTACACTGTGGGGAGAGAACAGAGAGCATTACACTGAGGGGAGAGAACAGAGAGCTTTACACTGAGGGCAGAGAACAGAAAGCATTACACTGAGGGGAGAGAACACAGAGCATGACACTGAGGGCAGAGAACAGAAATCATTACACTGAGGGCAGAGAACAGAGAGCATGACACTGAGGGGAGAGAACACAGAGCATGACACTGAGGGTAGAGAACAGAGAGCATTACACTGAGGGCAGAGAACACAGAGCATGACACTGAGGGCAGAGAACAGAAAGCATTACACTGAGGGCAGAGAACAGAGAGCATGACACTGAGGGCAGAGAACAGAAAGCATTACACTGAGGGGAGAGAACAGAGAGCTTTATACTGAGGGCAGAGAACAGAAAGCATTACACTGAGTGCAGAGAACAGAGAGCATTAAACTGAGGGGAGAGAACAGTGAGCCTTACACTGAGAGGAGAGAACAGAGAGCATTACACTGAGGGGAGAGAACAGAGAGCATGACACTGAGGGCAGAGAACAGAAAGCATTACACTGAGGGGAGAGAATAGTGAGCCTTACACTGAGGGGAGAGAACAGAGAGCATTACACTGAGGGGAAACAACAGAGAGCTTTACAATGAGGGGAGAGAACAGAGAGCATTGCACTGAGGGCAGAGACCAGGCAGCATTACACTGAGGGGAGAAAACAGAGAGCATTACACTGAGGGGAGAGAACAGAGAGCTTTACACTGAGGGGAGAGAACAGAGAGCATTACACTGAGGGGAGAGAACAGAGAGCATTACACTGAGGGGAGAGAACAGTGAGCCTCTCACTGAGGGCTGAGAACAGGCAGCATTACCCTGAGGCAGTGAACAGTGAGCCTTACACTGAGGCGAGAGAACAGAGAGCATTGCACTGAGGGCAGAGAACAGGCAGCATTACACTGAGGGGAGAGAACAGTGAGCCTTACACTGAGGGCAGATAACAGAGAGCATGACACTGAGGGGAGAGAACAGTGAGCCTTACACTGAGGGCAGAGAACTGGCAGCATTACCCTGAGGGCTGTGAACAGTGAGCCTTACACTGAGGAGAGAGAACAGGTAGCATTGCACTGAGGGCAGAGAACAGGGAGCATTACACTGAGGGGAGAGAACAGTGAGCCTTACACTGAGGGAGAGAAAAGAGAGCGTTGCACTGAGTGCAGAGAACAGAGAACATTGCAGTGAGGGCAGAGAACAGAGAGCATTTACACTGAGGGCAGAGAACAGAGAGCATTTACACTGAGGGCAGAGAACAGAGAGCATTTACACTGAGGACAGAGAACAGAGAGCATTTACATTGAGGGCAGAGAACAGAGAGCATTGCACTGAGGACAGAGAACAGAGAGCATTACACTTAGGACAGAGAACAGAGAGCATTACACTGAGGACAGAGAACAGCGAGCATTTCACTGAGGGCGGAGAACAGAGAGCATTACACTGAGGGCAGAGAACAGAGAACATTGCAGTGAGGGCAGAGAACAGAGAGCATTTACACTGAGGGCAGAGAACAGAGAGCATTTACACTGAGGACAGAGAACAGAGAGCATTTACATTGAGGGCAGAGAACAGAGAGCATTGCACTGAGGACAGAGAACAGAGAGCATTACACTGAGGACAGAGAACAGCGAGCATTTCACTGAGGGCGGAGAACAGAGAGCATTACACTGAGGACAGAGAAAAGAGAGCCTTACACTGAGGGGAGAGAACAGTGATCCTTACACTGAGGGGAGAGAACAGTGAGCATTACACTGAGGGGAGAGAACAGTGAGCATAACAGTTAAGGTAGAGAACAGAGAGCATTACACTGAGAGGAGAGAACAGTGAGCCTTACACTGAGGGTAGAGACCAGGCAGCATTACACTGAGGGGAGAGAACAGAGAGCTTTATACTGAGGGCAGAGAACAGAAAGCATTACACTGAGGGGAGAGAACAGAGAGCTTTACACTGAGGGGAGAGAACAGAGAGCATTACACTGAGGGGAGAGAACAGTGAGCCTTACACTGAGGGCAGAGAACAGGCAGCATTACCCTGAGGGCAGTGAACAGTGAGCCTTACACTGAGGGGAGAGAACAGAGAGCATGACACTGAGGGCAGAGAACAGAAAGCATTACACTGAGGGGAGAGAACGGAGAGCATGACACTGAGGGCAGAGAACAGAAAGCATTACACTGAGGGGAGAGAACAGAGAGAATTACACTGAGGGGAGAGAACAGAGAGCATTGCACTGAGGGCAGAGAACAGAAAGCATTACACTGAGGGGAGAGAACACAGAGCATGACACTGAGGGCAGAGAACAGAAATCATTACACTGAGGGCAGAGAACAGAGAGCATGACACTGAGGGGAGAGAACACAGAGCATGACACTGAGGGGAGAGAACAGAGAGCTTTATACTGAGGGCAGAGAACAGAAAGCATTACACTGAGTGCAGAGAACAGAGAGCATTAAACTGAGGGGAGAGAACAGTGAGCCTTACACTGAGGGGAGAGAACAGAGAGCATTACACTGAGGGGAGAGAACAGAGAGCATGACACTGAGGGCAGAGAACAGAAAGCATTACACTGAGGGGAGAGAACAGTGAGCCTTACACTGAGGGGAGAGAACAGAGAGCATTACACTGAGGGGAAACGACAGAGAGCTTTACAATGAGGGGAGAGAACAGAGAGCATTGCACTGAGGGCAGAGACCAGGCAGCATTACACTGAGGGGAGAGAACAGAGAGCATTACACTGAGGGGAGAGAACAGAGAGCTTTACACTGAGGGCAGAGAACAGAAAGCATTACACTGAGGGGAGAGAACACAGAGCATAACACTGAGGGCAGAGAACAGAAATCATTACACTGAGGGCAGAGAACAGAGAGCATGACACTGAGGGGAGAGAACACAGAGCATTACACTGAGGGGAGAGAACAGAGAGCATTACACTGAGGGGAGAGAACACAGAGCATGACACTGAGGGCAGAGAACAGAAAGCATTACACTGAGGGCAGAGAACAGAGAGCATGACACTGAGGGCAGAGAACAGAAAGCATTACACTGAGTGCAGAGAACAGAGAGCATTAAACTGAGGGGAGAGAACAGTGAGCCTTACACTGAGGGGAGAGAACAGAGAGCATTACACTGAGGGGAGAGAACAGAGAGCATGACACTGAGGGCAGAGAACAGAAAGCATTACACTGAGGGGAGAGAACAGTGAGCCTTACACTGAGGGGAGAGAACAGAGAGCATTACACTGAGGGGAAACAACAGAGAGCTTTACAATGAGGGGAGAGAACAGAGAGCATTGCACTGAGGGCAGAGA
Source organism: Heterodontus francisci (assembly GCF_036365525.1). Classification (NCBI taxonomy): domain Eukaryota; kingdom Metazoa; phylum Chordata; class Chondrichthyes; order Heterodontiformes; family Heterodontidae; genus Heterodontus; species Heterodontus francisci. The sequence goes on along the minus strand of NC_090375.1, from coordinate 111,959,740 downwards.
CCAGGCAGCATTACACTGAGGGGAGAGAACAGAGAGCATTACACTGAGGGGAGAGAACAGAAAGCTTGACACTGAGGGGAGAGAACAGAGAGCATTATACTGAGGGGAGAGAACAGAGAGCATTACACTGAGGGGAGAGAACAGTGAGCATTACACTGAGGGGAGAGAACAGAGAGCATTACACTGAGGGGAGAGAACAGTGAGCCTCTCACTGAGGGCAGAGAACAGGCAGCATTACCCTGAGGCAGTGAACAGTGAGCCTTACACTGAGGAGAGAGAACAGAGAGCATTGCACTGAGGGCAGAGAACAGGCAGCATTACACTGAGGGGAGAGAACAGTGAGCCTTACCCTGAGGGCAGAGACCAGGCAGCATTACACTGAGGGGAGAGAACAGTGAGCCTTACACTGAGGGGAGAGAACAGTGAGCCTTACACTGAGGGGAGCGAACAGTGAGCCTTACACTGAGGGTCGAGAACAGTGAGCATTACACTGAGGGGAGAGAACAGTGAACCTTACACTGAGGGTAGAGAACAGTGAGCCTTACACTGAGGGTAGAGACCAGGCAGCATTACACTGAGGGGAGAGAACAGTGAGCCTTCCACTGAGGGGAGAGAACAGTGAGCCTTACTCTGAGGTTAGAGAACAGTGAGTATGGAATGAGGGCAGAGAACAGAGAGCATTACACTGAGGGGAGTGAACAGTGAGCATTACACTGAGGGGAGAGAACAGTGATCCTTACACTGAGGGGAGTGAACAGTGAGCCTTACACTGAGGGGAGAGAACAGAGAGCATTGCAGTGAGGGGAAAGAACAGAGAGCATTACACTGAGGGGAGCGAACAGTGAGCCTTACACTGAGGGGAGAGAACAGAGAGCATTACACTGAGGGGAGAGAACAGAGAGCATTGCACTGAGGGCAGAGACCAGGCAGCATTACACTGAGGGGAGTGAACAGTGATCCTTACACTGAGGGGAGAGAACAGAGAGCATTACACTGAGGGGAGTGAACATTGAGCCTTACACTGAGGGTAGAGAACAGTGAGCATTACACTGAGGGGGGAGAACAGTGAGCCTTACACTGAGGGTAGTGAACAGTGAGCCTTAAACTGATGGCAGAGAACAGAAAGCATCACACTGAGGGCAGAGAACAGAGACCTTTACACTGAGGACAGGGATCAGACAGCATCACACTGAGGGGAGAGAACAGAGAGCATTACACTGAGTGTTGAGAACAGTGAGCATTACACTGAGGGTACAGACCAGGCAGCCTTACACTGAGGGGAGAGAACAGAGAGCCTTACACTGAGGGGAGAGAACAGAGAGCATTACACTGAGGGGAGTGAACAGTGAGCATTACACTGAGGGCAGAGACCAGGCAGCATTACACTGAGGGGAGAGAACAGTGAGCCTTTCACTGAGGGGAGAGAACAGTGAGCCTCACACTGAGGGGCGCGAACAGTGAGCCTTACACTGAGGGTCGAGAACAGTGAGCATTACACTGAGGGGAGAGAACAGTGAACCTTACACTGAGGGTAGAGAACAGAGAGCATTACACTGAGGGTAGAGAACAGTGAGCATTACACTGAGGGGAGAGAACAGTGAGCATTACACTGAGGGGAGTGAACAGTGAGCATTACACTGAGGGGAGAAAACAGTGAGCCTTACACTGAGGGTAGAGACCAGGCAGCATTACACTGTGGGGAGAGAACAGTGAGCCTTACACTGAGGGTAGAGAACAGTGAGCCTCACACTGAGGGGAGTGAACAGTGAGCCTTACACCGAGGGGAGAGAACAGAGAGCATTACAATGAGGGGAGCGAACAGTGAGCCTTACACTGAGGGGAGAGAACAGAGAGCATTGCACTGAGGGCAGAGACCAGGCAGCATTACTCTGAGGGGAGTGAACAGTGAGCCTTACACTGAGGGTAGAGAACAGTGAGCATTGCACTGAGGGGAGAGAACAGTGAGCCTTACACTGAGGGTAGTGAACAGTGAGCCTTAAACTGAGGGCAGAGAACAGAAAGCATTACACTGAGGGCGTTGAACAGAGACCTTTACACTGAGGACAGGGAACAGAGAACATGACACTGAGGGCAGAGAACAGACAGCATTACACTGAGGGCAGGGAAGAGAGAGCATAACACTGAGGGCAAAGAATAGAAAGCATTACACTGAGGGCAGAGAACTGGCAGCATTACACTGAGGGGAGAGAAGAGAGAGCTTTATACTGAGGGCAGAGAACAGAAAGCATTACACTGAGGGGAGAGAACAGAGAGCATTACACTGAGGGGAGAGAACAGAGAGCATGACACTGAGGGCAGAGAACAGAAATCATTACACTGAGGGCAGAGAACAGGCAGCATTACACTGAGGGGAGACAACAAAGAGCTTTATACTGAGGGCAGAGAACAGAAAGCATTACACTGAGTGCAGAGAACAGAGAGAATTACACTGAGGGCAGAGAACAGAGAGCATTACACTGAGGGGAAAGAACAGAGAGCATTACACTGAGGGGAGAGAACAGTGAGCCTTACACTGAGGGGAGAGAACAGAGAGCATTACACTGAGGGGAGAGAACAGTGAGCCTTACACTGAGGGGAGAGAACAGAGAGCATTACACTGAGGGGAGAGAACAGTGAGCCTTACACTGAGGGCAGAGAACAGGCAGCATTACCCTGAGGCAGTGAACAGTGAGCCTTACACTGAGGAGAGAGAACAGAGAGCATTGCACTGAGGGCAGAGAACAGGCAGCATTACACAGAGGGGAGAGAACAGTGAGCCTTACACTGAGGGCAGAGAACAGAGATCATTACACTGAGGGGAGAGAACAGTGAGCCTTACACTGAGGGCAGAGAACAGGCAGCATTACCCTGAGGGCAGTGAACAGTGAGCCTTACACTGAGGAGAGAGAACAGAGAGCATTGCACTGAGGGCAGAGAACAGGTCGCATTACACTGAGGGGAGAGAACAGAGAGCATGACACTGAGGGCAGAGAACAGAAAGCATTACACTGAGGGGAGAGAACAGTGAGCATTACACTGAGGGGAGAGAACAGTGAGCATTACACTGAGGGGAGTGAACAGTGAGCATTACACTGAGGGGAGAAAACAGTGAGCCTTACACTGAGGGGAGAGACCAGGCAGCATTACACTGTGGGGAGAGAACAGTGAGCCTTACACTGAGGGTAGAGAACAGTGAGCCTCACACTGAGGGGAGTGAACAGTGAGCCTTACACCGAGGGGAGAGAACAGAGAGCATTACAATGAGGGGAGCGAACAGTGAGCCTTACACTGAGGGGAGAGAACAGAGAGCATTGCACTGAGGGCAGAGACCAGGCAGCATTACTCTGAGGGGAGTGAACAGTGAGCCTTACACTGAGGGGAGAGAACAGAGAGCATTACACTGAGGGGAGTGAACATTGAGCCTTACACTGAGGGTAGAGAACAGTGAGCATTGCACTGAGGGGAGAGAACAGTGAGCCTTACACTGAGGGTAGTGAACAGTGAGCATTAAACTGAGGGCAGAGAACAGAAAGCATTACACTGAGGGCGTTGAACAGAGACCTTTACACTGAGGACAGGGAACAGAGAACATGACACTGAGGGCAGAGAACAGACAGCATTACACTGAGGGCAGGGAAGAGAGAGCATAACACTGAGGGCAAAGAATAGAAAGCATTACACTGAGGGCAGAGAACTGGCAGCATTACATTGAGGGGAGAGAAGAGAGAGCTTTATACTGAGGGCAGAGAACAGAAAGCATTACACTGAGGGGAGAGAACAGAGAGCATTACACTGAGGGGAGAGAACAGAGAGCATGACACTGAGGGCAGAGAACAGAAATCATTACACTGAGGGCAGAGAACAGGCAGCATTACACTGAGGGGAGACAACAAAGAGCTTTATACTGAGGGCAGAGAACAGAAAGCATTACACTGAGTGCAGAGAACAGAGAGAATTACACTGAGGGCAGAGAACAGAGAGCATTACACTGAGGGGAAAGAACAGAGAGCATTACACTGAGGGGAGAGAACAGTGAGCCTTACACTGAGGGGAGAGAACAGTGAGCCTTACACTGAGGGGAGAGAACAGAGAGCATTACACTGAGGGGAGAGAACAGTGAGCCTTACACTGAGGGGAGAGACCAGAGAGCATTACACTGAGGGGAGAGAACAGTGAGCCTTACACTGAGGGCAGAGAACAGGCAGCATTACCCTGAGGCAGTGAACAGTGAGCCTTACACTGAGGAGAGAGAACAGAGAGCATTGCACTGAGGGCAGAGAACAGGCAGCATTACACAGAGGGGAGAGAACAGTGAGCCTTACACTGAGGGCAGAGAACAGAGAGCATTACACTGAGGGGAGAGAACAGTGAGCCTTACACTGAGGGCAGAGAACAGGCAGCATTACCCTGAGGGCAGTGAACAGTGAGCCTTACACTGAGGAGAGAGAACAGAGAGCATTGCACTGAGGGAGAGAAAAGAGAGCATTACACATGAGGGCAGAGAACAGAGAGCATTTACACTGAGGGGAGAGAACAGTGAGCCTTACACTGAGGGGAGAGGACAGAGAGCGTTGCACTGAGGGCAGAGAACAGAGAACATTGCAGTGAGGGCAGAGAACAGAGAGCATTTACACTGAGGGCAGAGAACAGAGAGCATTTACACTGAGGACAGAGAACAGAGAGCATTTACATTGAGGGCAGAGAACAGAGAGCATTGCACTGAGGACAGAGAACAGAGAGCATTACACTGAGGGCGGAGAACAGAGAGCATTACACTGAGGACAGAGAAAAGAGAGCCTTACACTGAGGGTAGAGAACAGTGAGCATTACACTGAGGGGAGAGAACAGTGAGCCTTACACTGAGGGTAGAGAACAGATAGCATTACACTGAGGGGAGAGAACAGTGAGCCTTACACTGAGGGTAGAGAACAGATAGCATTACACTGAGGGGAGAGAACAGTGAGCCTTACACTGAGGACAGAGAAAAGAGAGCCTTACACTGAGGGTAGAGAACAGTGAGCATTACACTGAGGGGAGAGAACAGTGAGCCTTACACTGAGGGGAGAGAACAGAAAGCATTGCACTGAGGGGAGAGAACACAGAGCATGACACTGAGGGGAGAGAACACAGAGCATGACACTGAGGGGAGAGAACAGAGAGCATTACACTGAGGGCAGAGAACAGAGAGCATGACACTGAGGGCAGAGAACAGAAAGCATTACACTGAGGGGAGAGAACAGAGAGCTTTATACTGAGGGCAGAGAACAGAAAGCATTACACTGAGTGCAGAGAACAGAGAGCATTAAACTGAGGGGAGAGAACAGTGAGCCTTACACTGAGGGGAGAGAACAGAGAGCATTACACTGAGGGGAGAGAACAGAGAGCATTACACTGAGGGGAGAGAACAGAGAGCATGACACTGAGGGCAGAGACCAGAAAGCATTACACTGAGGGGAGAGAACAGTGAGCCTTACACTGAGGGGAGAGAACAGAGAGCATTACACTGAGGGGAAACAACAGAGAGCTTTACAATGAGGGGAGAGAACAGAGAGCATTGCACTGAGGGCAGAGACCAGGCAGCATTACACTGTGGGGAGAGAACAGAGAGCATTACACTGAGGGGAGAGAACAGAGAGCTTTACACTGAGGGCAGAGAACAGAAAGCATTACACTGAGGGGAGAGAACACAGAGCATGACACTGAGGGCAGAGAACAGAAATCATTACACTGAGGGCAGAGAACAGAGAGCATGACACTGAGGGGAGAGAACACAGAGCATGACACTGAGGGTAGAGAACAGAGAGCATTACACTGAGGGCAGAGAACACAGAGCATGACACTGAGGGCAGAGAACAGAAAGCATTACACTGAGGGCAGAGAACAGAGAGCATGACACTGAGGGCAGAGAACAGAAAGCATTACACTGAGGGGAGAGAACAGAGAGCTTTATACTGAGGGCAGAGAACAGAAAGCATTACACTGAGTGCAGAGAACAGAGAGCATTAAACTGAGGGGAGAGAACAGTGAGCCTTACACTGAGAGGAGAGAACAGAGAGCATTACACTGAGGGGAGAGAACAGAGAGCATGACACTGAGGGCAGAGAACAGAAAGCATTACACTGAGGGGAGAGAATAGTGAGCCTTACACTGAGGGGAGAGAACAGAGAGCATTACACTGAGGGGAAACAACAGAGAGCTTTACAATGAGGGGAGAGAACAGAGAGCATTGCACTGAGGGCAGAGACCAGGCAGCATTACACTGAGGGGAGAAAACAGAGAGCTTTACACTGAGGGGAGAGAACAGAGAGCATTACACTGAGGGGAGAGAACAGAGAGCATTACACTGAGGGGAGAGAACAGTGAGCCTCTCACTGAGGGCTGAGAACAGGCAGCATTACCCTGAGGCAGTGAACAGTGAGCCTTACACTGAGGCGAGAGAACAGAGAGCATTGCACTGAGGGCAGAGAACAGGCAGCATTACACTGAGGGGAGAGAACAGTGAGCCTTACACTGAGGGCAGATAACAGAGAGCATGACACTGAGGGGAGAGAACAGTGAGCCTTACACTGAGGGCAGAGAACTGGCAGCATTACCCTGAGGGCTGTGAACAGTGAGCCTTACACTGAGGAGAGAGAACAGGTAGCATTGCACTGAGGGCAGAGAACAGGGAGCATTACACTGAGGGGAGAGAACAGTGAGCCTTACACTGAGGGAGAGAAAAGAGAGCATTACACTGAGGGAGAGAAAAGATAGCATTACACATGAGGGCAGAGAACAGAGAGCATTTACACTGAGGGGAGAGAACAGTGAGCCTTACACTGAGGGGAGAGTACAGAGAGCGTTGCACTGAGTGCAGAGAACAGAGAACATTGCAGTGAGGGCAGAGAACAGAGAGCATTTACACTGAGGGCAGAGAACAGAGAGCATTTACACTGAGGGCAGAGAACAGAGAGCATTTACACTGAGGACAGAGAACAGAGAGCATTTACATTGAGGGCAGAGAACAGAGAGCATTGCACTGAGGACAGAGAACAGAGAGCATTACACTTAGGACAGAGAACAGAGAGCATTACACTGAGGACAGAGAACAGCGAGCATTTCACTGAGGGCGGAGAACAGAGAGCATTACACTGAGGGCAGAGAACAGAGAACATTGCAGTGAGGGCAGAGAACAGAGAGCATTTACACTGAGGGCAGAGAACAGAGAGCATTTACACTGAGGACAGAGAACAGAGAGCATTTACATTGAGGGCAGAGAACAGAGAGCATTGCACTGAGGACAGAGAACAGAGAGCATTACACTGAGGACAGAGAACAGCGAGCATTTCACTGAGGGCGGAGAACAGAGAGCATTACACTGAGGACAGAGAAAAGAGAGCCTTACACTGAGGGGAGAGAACAGTGATCCTTACACTGAGGGGAGAGAACAGTGAGCATTACACTGAGGGGAGAGAACAGTGAGCATAACAGTTAAGGTAGAGAACAGAGAGCATTACACTGAGAGGAGAGAACAGTGAGCCTTACACTGAGGGTAGAGACCAGGCAGCATTACACTGAGGGGAGAGAACAGAGAGCTTTATACTGAGGGCAGAGAACAGAAAGCATTACACTGAGGGGAGAGAACAGAGAGCTTTACACTGAGGGGAGAGAACAGAGAGCATTACACTGAGGGGAGAGAACAGTGAGCCTTACACTGAGGGCAGAGAACAGGCAGCATTACCCTGAGGGCAGTGAACAGTGAGCCTTACACTGAGGGGAGAGAACAGAGAGCATGACACTGAGGGCAGAGAACAGAAAGCATTACACTGAGGGGAGAGAACGGAGAGCATGACACTGAGGGCAGAGAACAGAAAGCATTACACTGAGGGGAGAGAACAGAGAGAATTACACTGAGGGGAGAGAACAGAGAGCATTGCACTGAGGGCAGAGAACAGAAAGCATTACACTGAGGGGAGAGAACACAGAGCATGACACTGAGGGCAGAGAACAGAAATCATTACACTGAGGGCAGAGAACAGAGAGCATGACACTGAGGGGAGAGAACACAGAGCATGACACTGAGGGGAGAGAACAGAGAGCTTTATACTGAGGGCAGAGAACAGAAAGCATTACACTGAGTGCAGAGAACAGAGAGCATTAAACTGAGGGGAGAGAACAGTGAGCCTTACACTGAGGGGAGAGAACAGAGAGCATTACACTGAGGGGAGAGAACAGAGAGCATGACACTGAGGGCAGAGAACAGAAAGCATTACACTGAGGGGAGAGAACAGTGAGCCTTACACTGAGGGGAGAGAACAGAGAGCATTACACTGAGGGGAAACGACAGAGAGCTTTACAATGAGGGGAGAGAACAGAGAGCATTGCACTGAGGGCAGAGACCAGGCAGCATTACACTGAGGGGAGAGAACAGAGAGCATTACACTGAGGGGAGAGAACAGAGAGCTTTACACTGAGGGCAGAGAACAGAAAGCATTACACTGAGGGGAGAGAACACAGAGCATAACACTGAGGGCAGAGAACAGAAATCATTACACTGAGGGCAGAGAACAGAGAGCATGACACTGAGGGGAGAGAACACAGAGCATTACACTGAGGGGAGAGAACAGAGAGCATTACACTGAGGGGAGAGAACACAGAGCATGACACTGAGGGCAGAGAACAGAAAGCATTACACTGAGGGCAGAGAACAGAGAGCATGACACTGAGGGCAGAGAACAGAAAGCATTACACTGAGTGCAGAGAACAGAGAGCATTAAACTGAGGGGAGAGAACAGTGAGCCTTACACTGAGGGGAGAGAACAGAGAGCATTACACTGAGGGGAGAGAACAGAGAGCATGACACTGAGGGCAGAGAACAGAAAGCATTACACTGAGGGGAGAGAACAGTGAGCCTTACACTGAGGGGAGAGAACAGAGAGCATTACACTGAGGGGAAACAACAGAGAGCTTTACAATGAGGGGAGAGAACAGAGAGCATTGCACTGAGGGCAGAGACCAGGCAGCATTACACTGAGGGGAGAGAACAGAGAGCATTACACTGAGGGGAGAGAACAGAAAGCTTGACACTGAGGGGAGAGAACAGAGAGCATTATACTGAGGGGAGAGAACAGAGAGCATTACACTGAGGGGAGAGAACAGTGAGCATTACACTGAGGGGAGAGAACAGAGAGCATTACACTGAGGGGAGAGAACAGTGAGCCTCTCACTGAGGGCAGAGAACAGGCAGCATTACCCTGAGGCAGTGAACAGTGAGCCTTACACTGAGGAGAGAGAACAGAGAGCATTGCACTGAGGGCAGAGAACAGGCAGCATTACACTGAGGGGAGAGAACAGTGAGCCTTACACTGAGGGCAGATAACAGAGAGCATGACACTGAGGGGAGAGAAAAGATAGCATTACACATGAGGGCAGAGAACAGAGAGCATTTACACTGAGGGGAGAGAACAGTGAGCCTTACACTGAGGGGAGAGTACAGAGAGCGTTGCACTGAGTGCAGAGAACAGAGAACATTGCAGTGAGGGCAGAGAACAGAGAGCATTTACACTGAGGTCAGAGAACAGAGAGCATTTACACTGAGGACAGAGAACAGAGAGCATTTACATTGAGGGCTGAGAACAGAGAGCATTGCACTGAGGACAGAGAACAGAGAGCATTACACTTAGGACAGAGAACAGAGAGCATTACACTGAGGACAGAGAACAGCGAGCATTTCACTGAGGGCGGAGAACAGAGAGCATTACACTGAGGGCAGAGAACATTGCAGTGAGGGCAGAGAACAGAGAGCATTTACACTGAGGGCAGAGAACAGAGAGCATTTACACTGAGGACAGAGAACAGAGAGCATTTACATTGAGGGCAGAGAACAGAGAGCATTGCACTGAGGACAGAGAACAGAGAGCATTACACTGAGGACAGAGAAAAGAGAGCCTTACAATGAGGGGAGAGAACAGTGATCCTTACACTGAGGGGAGAGAACAGTGAGCATTACACTGAGGGGAGAGAACAGTGAGCCTTACAGTGAAGGTAGAGAACAGAGAGCATTACACTGAGAGGAGAGAACAGTGAGCCTTACACTGAGGGGAGAGAACAGTGAGCCTTACACTGAGGGGAGAGAACACTGAGCATTACACTGAGGGCAGAGACCAGGCAGCATTACACTGAGGGGAGAGAACAGTGAGCCTTTCACTGAGGGGAGAGAACAGTGAGCCTTACACTGAGGGGAGAGAACACTGAGCATTACACTGAGGGCAGAGACCAGGCAGCATTACACTGAGGGGAGAGAACAGTGAGCCTTGCACTGAGGGCAGACACCAGGCAGCATTGCTCTGAGGGGAGAGAACAGTGAGCATTACACTGAGGGGAGAGAACACTGAGCCTTACACTGAGGGGAGAGAACAGAGAGCATTACACTGAGGGGAGAGAACAGTGAGCCTTACACTGAGGGGAGAGAACAGAGAGCATTACACAGAGGGGAGAGAACAGAGAGCTTTACACTGAGGGGAGAGAACAGTGAGCCTTACACTGAGGGGAGAGAACAGAGAGCATTACACTGAGGGGAGAGAACAGTGAGCATTACACTGAGGGGAGAGAACAGAGAGCATTACACTGAGGGGAGAGAACAGTGAGCCTCACACTGAGGGCAGAGAACAGGCAGCATTACCCTGAGGCAGTGAACAGTGAGCCTTACACTGAGGAGAGAGAACAGAGAGCATTGCACTGAGGGCAGAGAACAGGCAGCATTACACTGAGGGGAGAGAACAGGCAGCATTACATTGAGGGGAGAGAACAGTGAGCCTTACACTGAGGGCAGAGAACAGGCAGCATTACCCTGAGGGCAGTGAACAGTGAGCCTAACACTGAGGAGAGAGAACAGAGAGCATTGCACTGAGGGCAGAGAACAGGTAGCATTACACTGAGGGAGAGAAAAGAGAGCATTACACTGAGGGCAGAGAACAGGCAGCATTACCCTGAGGGCAGTGAACAGTGAGCCTTGCACTGAGGAGAGAGAACAGAGTGCATTACACTGAGGGCAGAGAACAGGCAGCATTACCCTGAGGGCAGTGAACAGTGAGCCTTACACTGAGGAGAGAGAACAGAGAGCATTGCACTGAGGGCAGAGAACAGGTAGCATTACACTGAGGGGAGAGAACAGTGAGCCTTACACTGAGGGGAGAGTACAGAGAGCGTTGCACTGAGGGCAGAGAACAGAGAACATTGCAGTGAGGGCAGAGAACAGAGAGCATTTACACTGAGGGGAGGGAACAGTGAGCCTTACACTGAGGGGAGAGAACAGAGAGCATTACACAGAGGGGAGAGAACAGAGAGCTTTACACTGAGGGGAGAGAACAGTGAGCCTTACACTGAGGGGAGAGAACAGAGAGCATTACACTGAGGGGAGAGAACAGTGAGCATTACACTGAGGGGAGAGAACAGAGAGCATTACACTGAGGGGAGAGAACAGTGAGCCTCACACTGAGGGCAGAGAACAGGCAGCATTACCCTGAGGCAGTGAACAGTGAGCCTTACACTGAGGAGAGAGAACAGAGAGCATTGCACTGAGGGCAGAGAACAGGCAGCATTACACTGAGGGGAGAGAACAGGCAGCATTACATTGAGGGGAGAGAACAGTGAGCCTTACACTGAGGGCAGAGAACAGGCAGCATTACCCTGAGGGCAGTGAACAGTGAGCCTAACACTGAGGAGAGAGAACAGAGAGCATTGCACTGAGGGCAGAGAACAGGTAGCATTACACTGAGGGAGAGAAAAGAGAGCATTACACTGAGGGCAGAGAACAGGCAGCATTACCCTGAGGGCAGTGAACAGTGAGCCTTGCACTGAGGAGAGAGAACAGAGTGCATTACACTGAGGGCAGAGAACAGGCAGCATTACCCTGAGGGCAGTGAACAGTGAGCCTTACACTGAGGAGAGAGAACAGAGAGCATTGCACTGAGGGCAGAGAACAGGTAGCATTACACTGAGGGGAGAGAACAGTGAGCCTTACACTGAGGGGAGAGTACAGAGAGCGTTGCACTGAGGGCAGAGAACAGAGAACATTGCAGTGAGGGCAGAGAACAGAGAGCATTTACACTGAGGGCAGAGAACAGAGAGCATTTACACTGAGGGCAGAGAACAGAGAGCATTTACACTGAGGACAGAGAACAGAGAGCATTTACATTGAGGGCAGAGAACAGCGAGCATTTCACTGAGGGCGGAGAACAGAGAGCATTACACTGAGGACAGAGAAAAGAGAGCCTTACACTGAGGGTCGAGAACAGTGAGCCTTACACTGAGGGGAGAGAACAGTGAGCCTTACACTGAGGGTAGAGAACAGAGAGCATTGCACTGAGGGGAGAGAACAGTGAGCCTTACACTGAGGGTAGAGACCAGGCAGCATTACACTGAGGGGAGAGAACAGAGAGCTTTATACAGAGGGCAGAGAACAGAAAGCATTACACTGAGGGGAGAGAACAGAGAGCATTACACTGAGGGGAGAGAACACAGAGCATGACACTGAGGGCAGAGAACAGAAATCATTACACTGAGGGCAGAGAACAGAGAGCATGACACTGAGGGCAGAGAACAGAAAGCATTACACTGAGGGGAGAGAACAGAGAGCTTTATACTGAGGGCAGAGAACAGAGAGCATTACACTGAGGGGAGAGAACAGTGAGCCTTAAACTGAGGGGAGAGAACAGAGAGCATGACACTGAGGGCAGAGAACAGAAAGCATTACACTGAAGGGAGAGAACGGAGAGCATGACACTGAGGGCAGAGAACAGAAAGCATTACACTGAGGGGAGAGAACAGAGAGCTTTATACTGAGGGCAGAGAACAGAAAGCATTACATTGAGGGCAGAGAACAGAGATAATTACACTAAGGGCAGAGAACTGAGAGCATGACACTGAGGGCAGAGAACAGAGAGCATGACACTGAGGGGAGAGAACAGTGAGCATTAGACTGAGGGGAGAGAACAGTGAACCTTACACTGAGGGTAGAGAACAGAGAGCATTACACTGAGGGGAGAGAACAGTGAGCATTACACTGAGGGGAGTGAACAGTGAGCATTACACTGAGGGGAGAGAACAGTGAGCCTTACACTGAGGGTAGAGACCAGGCAGCATTACACTGAGGGGAGAGAACAGTGAGCCTTACACTGAGGTTAGAGAACAGTGAGCCTTACACTGAGGGTAGAGAACAGAGAGCATTACACTGAGGGGAGTGAACAGTGAGTATTACACTGAGGGGAGAGAACAGTGAGCCTTACACTGAGGGTAGAGAACAGTGAGCCTTACACTGAGGGGAGAGAACAGAGAGCATTACAGTGAGGGGAGAGAACAGAGAGCATTACACTGAGGGGAGCGAACAGTGAGCCTTACACTGAGGGGAGAGAACAGAGAGCATTACACTGAGGGGAGTGAACATTGAGCCTTACACTGAGGGTAGAGAACAGTGAGAATTACACTGAGGGTAGAGACCAGGCAGCCTTACACTGAGGGGAGAGAACAGAGAGCATTGCACTGAGGGCAGAGACCAGGCAGCATTACACTGAGGGGAGTGAACAGTGAGCCTTACACTGAGGGGAGAGAACAGAGAGCATTACAATGAGGGGAGTGAACATTGAGCCTTCCACTGAGGGTAGAGAACAGTGAGCCTTACACTGAGGGTAGTGAACAGTGAGCCTTAAACTGAGGGCAGAAAACAGAAAGCATTACATTAAGGGCAGAGAACAGAGACCTTTACACTGAGGACAGGGATCAGACAGCATCACACTGAGGGGAGAGAACAGAGAGCATTACACTGAGTACAGGGAACAGAGAACATGACACTGAGGGCAGAGAACAGAAAGCATTACACTGAGGGCAGAGAACAGAGAGCATAACACTGAGGGCAAAGAATGGAAAGCATTACACTGAGGGCAGAGAACAGAAAGCATCACACTGAGCGCAAAGAACAGAAAGGAGTACACTGAGGGCAGAGAACTGGCAGCATTACACTGAGGGGAGAGAAGAGAGAGCTTTATACTGAGGGCAGAGAACAGAAAGCATTACACTGAGGGGAGAGAACAGAGAGCATTACACAGAGGGGAGAGAACAGAGAGCATGACACTGAGGGCAGAGAACAGAAAGCATTAAACTGAGGGCAGAGAACAGGCAGCATTACACTGAGGGGAGACAACAGAGAGCTTTATACTGAGGGCAGAGAACAGAAAGCATTACACTGTGCAGAGAACAGAGAGAATTACACTGAGGGCAGAGAACAGAGAGCATTACACTGAGGGGAAAGAACAGAGAGCATTGCACTGAGGGGAGAGAACAGTGAGCCTTACACTGAGGGGAGAGAACAGAGAGCATTACACTGAGGGGAGAGAACAGTGAGCCTTACACTGAGGGGAGAGAACAGAGAGCATTGCACTGAGGGGACAGAACAGGGAGCTTTCCACTGAGGGGAGAGAACAGTGAGCCTTACACTGAGGGGAGAGAACAGAGAGCATTACACTGAGGGGAGAGAACAGTGAGCATTACACTGAGGGGAGAGAACAGAGAGCATTACACTGAGGGGAGAGAACAGGCAGCATTACACTGAGGGGAGAGAACAGTGAGCCTTACACTGAGGGCAGAGAACAGAGAGCATTACACTGAGGGGAGAGAACAGTGAGCCTTACACTGAGGGCAGAGAACAGAGAACATTGCTCTGAGGGGAGAGAACAGAGAGCTTTACACTGAGGGAGAGAAAAGAGAGCATTACACTGAGGGAGAGAAAAGTGAGCATTACACTGAGGGGAGAGAACAGAGAGCATTACACTGAGGGGAGAGAACAGATGAGCATTGCACTGAGGGCAGAGAACAGGCAGCATTACACTGAGGGGAGAGAACAGTGAGCCTTACACTGAGGGCAGAGAACAGGCAGCATTACCCTGAGACCAGTGAACAGTGAGCCTTGCACTGAGGAGAGCGAACAGAGAGCATTGCACTGAGGGCAGAGAACAGGCAGCATTACACTGAGGGGAGAGAACAGTGAGCATTGCACTGAGGGCAGAGAACAGGTAGCATTACACAGAGGGGAGAGAACAGTGAGCCTTACACTGAGGGCAGAGAACAGAGAGCATTGCTCTGAGGGCAGAGAACAGAGTGCATTACACTGAGGGGAGAGCACAGTGAGCCTTACACTGAGGGCAGAGAACAGAGAGCATTGCTCTGAGGGGAGAGAACAGAGAGCTTTACACTGAGGGAGAGAAAAGAGAGCATTACACTGAGGGAGAGAAAAGATAGCATTACACATGAGGGCAGAGGACAGAGAGCATTTACACTGAGGGGAGAGAATAGTGAGCCTTACACTGAGGGGAGAGTACAGAGAGCGTTGCACTGAGGGCAGAGAACAGAGAACATTGCACTGAGGGCAGAGAACAGAGAGCATTTGCACTGAGGGCAGAGAACAGAGAGCATTTACACTGAGGGCAGAGAACAGAGAGCATTTACACTGAGGACAGAGAACAGAGAGCATTTATATTGAGGGCAGAGAAATGAGAGCATTGCACTGAGGACAGAGAACAGAGAGCATTACACTGAGGACAGAGAACAGAGAGCATTACACTTAGGACAGAGAACAGAGAGCATTACACTGAGGACAGAGAACGGCGAGCATTTCAGTGAGGGCTGAGATCAGAGAGCATTACACTGATGACAGAAAAAAGAGAGCGTTACAGTGAGGGCAGAGAACAGAGAGCTTTACACTGAGGGCAGAGAACAGAGAGCTTTAAACAGAGGGCAGAGAACAGAGAGTATTACACTGAGGGGAGAGAACAGAGACCTTTACACTGAGCGCAGAGAACAAAAAGCATTACACTGAGGGGAGAGAGCAGAGAGCTTTACACTGAGAGCAGAGAACAGTGAGCATTACAATGAGGGTAGAGACCAGGCAGCCTTCCACTGAGGGGAGAGAACACAGAGCATTACACTGAGGGCAGAGACCAGGCAGCATTACACTGAGGGGAGTGAACAGTGAGCCTTACACTGAGGGGAGAGAACAGAGAGCATTACACTGAGGGGAGTGAACATTGAGCCTTACACTGAGGGTAGAGAACAGTGAGCATTACAATGAGGGGAGAGAACAGTGAGCCTTACACTGAGGGTAGTGAACAGTGAGCCTTAAACTGAGGCCAGAGAACAGAAAGCATTACACTGAGGGCAGAGAACAGAGACCTTTACACTGAGGGCAGAGAACAGGCAGCATTACACTGAGGGGGGAGAACAGAGAGCATTACACTGAGTACAGGGAACAGAGAACATGACACTGAGGGCAGAGAACAGACAGCATTACACTAAGGGCAGAGAACAGAGAGCTTTACACTGAGTGCTGAGAACAGAGCAAATTACACTGAGGGCAGAGAACAGAGAGCATTACACTGAGGGGAAAGAACAGAGAGCATTACACTGAGGGGAGAGAACAGTGAGCCTTACACTGAGGGGAGAGAACTGTGAGCATTACACTGAGGGGAGAGAACAGTGAGCCTTACACTGAGGGGAGAGAACAGAGAGCATTACACTGAGGGGAGAGAACAGTGAGCATTACACTGAGGGGAGAGAACAGAGAGCATTACACTGAGGGGAGAGAACAGTGAGCCTTACACTGAGGGCAGAGAACAGGCAGCATTACCCTGAGGCAGTGAACAGTGAGCCTTACACTGAGGAGAGAGAACAGATGAGCATTGCACTGAGGGCAGAGAACAGGCAGCATTACACTGAGGGGAGAGAACAGTGAGCCTTACACTGAGGGCAGAGAACAGAGAGCATTACACTGAGGGGAGAGAACAGTGAGCCTTACACTGATGGCAGAGAACAGGCAGCATTACCCTGAGGGCAGTGAACAGTGAGCCTTACACTGAGGAGAGAGAACAGTGAGCATTGCACTGAGGGCAGAGAACAGGCAGCATTACACTGAGGGGAGAGAACAGTGAGCATTGCACTGAGGGCAGAGAACAGGTAGCATTACACTGAGGGGAGAGAACAGTGAGCCTTACACTGAGGGCAGAGAACAGAGAGCATTGCTCTGAGGGGAGAGAACAGAGAGCTTTACACTGAGGGAGAGAAAAGAGAGCATTACACTGTGGGCAGAGAACAGAGAGCTTGACACTGAGGGAGAGAAAAGAGAGCATTACACATGAGGGCAGAGAACAGAGAGCATTTACACTGAGGGGAGAGAACAGTGAGCCTTACACTGAGGGGAGAGTACAGAGAGTGTTGCACTGAGGGCAGAGAACAGAGAACATTGCACTGAGGGCAGAGAACAGAGAGCATTTACACTGAGGGCAGAGAACAGAGAGCATTTACACTGAGAGCAGAGAACAGAGAGCATTTACACTGAGGACAGAGAACAGAGAGCATTTACATTGAGGGCAGAGAACAGAGTGCATTGCACTGAGGACAGAGAACAGAGAGCATTACACTGAGGACAGAGAACAGAGAGCATTACACTTAGGACAGAGAACAGAGAGCATTACACTGAGGACAGAGAACAGCGAGCATTTCACTGAGGGCTGAGAACAGAGACCATTCCACTGAGGACAGAGAAAAGAGAGCATTACAGTGAGGGCAGAGATCAGAGAGCTTTACACTGAGGGCAGAGAACAGAGAGCTTTAAACAGAGGGCAGAGAACAGAGAGCATTACACTGAGGGCAGAGAACAGAGAGTATTACACTGAGGGGTGAGAACAGAGACCTTTACACTGAGCGCAGAGAACAAAAAGCATTACACTGAGGGCAGAGAACAGGCAGCATTACACTGAGGGGAGAGAACAGAGAGCATTACACTGAGGGGAGAGAACAGAGACCTTTACACTGAGCGCAGAGAACAAAAAGCATTACACTGAGGGGAGAGAGCAGAGAGCTTTACACTGAGAGCAGAGAACAGTGAGCATTACACTGAGGGTAGAGACCAGGCAGCCTTCCACTGAGGGGAGACAACAGAGAGCATTGCACTGAGGGCAGAGACCAGGCAGCATTACACTGAGGGGAGTGAACAGTGAGCCTTACACTGAGGGGAGAGAACATTGAGCCTCACACTGAGGGTAGTGAACAGTGAGCCTTAAACTGAGGGCAGAGAACAGAAAGCATTACACTGAGGGCAGAGAACAGAGACCTTTACACTAAGGACAGGGATCAGACAGCATCACACTGAGGGGAGAGAACAGAGAGCTTTACACTGAGGGCAGAGAACAGGCAGCATTACACTGAGGGGGGAGAACAGAGAGCATTACACTGAGTACAGGGAACGGAGAACATGACACTGAGGGCAGAGAACAGACAGCATTACACTAAGGGCAGAGAACAGAGAGCTTTACACTGAGGGCAGAGAACAGAATGCATTACACTGAGGGCAGGGAAGAGAGAGCATAACACTGAGGGCAAAGAATAGAAAGCATTACACTGAGGGCAGAGAACAGAAAGCATTACACTGAGCGCAAAGAACAGAAGGGAGTACACTGAGGGCAGAGAACTGGCAGCATTACACTGAGGGGAGAGAAGAGAGAGCTTTATACTGAGGGCAGAGAACAGAAAGCATTACACTGAGGGGAGAGAACAGAGAGCATTACACTGAGGGGAGAGAACAGAGAGCATGACACTGAGGGCAGAGAACAGAAAGCATTACACTGAGGGCAGAGAACAGGCAGCATTACACTGAGGGGAGACAACAGAGAGCTTTATACTGAGGGCAGAGAACAGAAAGCATTACACTGAGTGCTGAGAACAGAGCGAATTACACTGAGGGCAGAGAACAGAGAGCATTACACTGAGGGCAGAGAACAGGCAGCATTACCCTGAGGGCAGTGAACAGTGAGCCTTACACTGAGGAGAGAGAACAGAGAGCATTGCACTGAGGGCAGAGAACAGGCTGCATTACACTGAGGGGAGACAACAGTGAGCATTGCACTGAGGGCAGAGAACAGGTAGCATTACACTGAGGGGAGAGAACAGTGAGCCTTACACTGAGGGCAGAGAACAGAGAGCATTGCTCTGAGGGGAGAGAACAGAGAGCTTTACACTGAGGGAGAGAAAAGAGAGCATTACACTGAGGGCAGAGAACAGAGAGCTTTACACTGAGGGAGAGAAAAGAGAGCATTACACATGAGGGAGGAGAACAGAGAGCATTTACACTGAGGGGAGAGAACAGTGAGCCTCACACTGAGGGGAGAGTACAGAGAGCGTTGCACTGAGGGCAGAGAACAGAGAACATTGCACTGAGGGCAGAGAACAGAGAGCATTTACACTGAGGGCAGAGAACAGAGAGCATTTACACTGAGAGCAGAGAACAGAGAGCATTTACACTGAGGACAGAGAACAGAGAGCATTTACATTGAGGGCAGAGAACAGAGTGCATTGCACTGAGGACAGAGAACAGAGAGCATTTACACTGAGGGCAGAGAACAGAGAGCTTTACACTGAGGGCAGAGAACAGGCAGCATTACACTGAGGGGAGAGAACAGAGAGCATTTACATTGAGGGCAGAGAACAGAGTGCATTGCACTGAGGACAGAGAACAGATAGCATTACACTGAGGGGAGAGAACAGAGACCTTTACACTGAGCGCAGAGAACATAAAAGCATTACACTGAGGGGAGAGAGCAGAGAGCTTTACACTGAGAGCAGAGAACAGTGAGCATTACACTGAGGGTAGAGACCAGGCAGCCTTCCACTGAGGGGAGAGAACAGAGAGCATTGCACTGAGGGCAGAGACCAGGCAGCATTACACTGAGGGGAGTGAAAAGTGAGACTTACACTGAGGGGAGAGAACAGAGAGCATTACACTGAGGGGAGTGAACATTGAGCCTTACACTGAGGGTAGAGAACAGTGAGCATTACAATGAGGGGAGAGAACAGTGAGCCTTACACTGAGGGGAGAGAACAGAGAGCATTACACTGAGGGGAGAGAACAGTGAGCATTACACTGAGGGGAGAGAACAGAGAGCATTACACTGAGGGGAGAGAACAGAGAGCATTACACTGAGGGGTGTGAACATTGAGCCTTACACTGAGAGGAGAGAACAGTGAGCATTACAATGAGGGGAGAGAACAGTGAGCCTTACACTGAGGGTAGTGAACAGTGAGCCTTAAACTGAGGGCAGAGAACAGAAAGCATTACACTGAGGGCAGAGAACAGAGACCTTTACACTAAGGACAGGGATCAGACAGCATCACACTGAGGGGAGAGAACAGAGAGCTTTACACTGAGGGCAGAGAACAGGCAGCATTACACTGAGGGGGGAGAACAGAGAGCATTACACTGAGTACAGGGAACAGAGAACATGACACTGAGGGCAGAGAACAGACAGCATTACACTAAGGGCAGAGAACAGAGAGCTTTACACTGAGGGCAGAGAACAGAAAGCATTACACTGAGGGCAGGGAAGAGAGAGCATAACACTGAGGGCAAAGAATAGAAAGCATTACACTGAGGGCAGAGAACAGAAAGCATTACACTGAGCGCAAAGAACAGAAAGGAGTACACTGAGGGCAGAGAACTGGCAGCATTACACTGAGGGGAAAGAACAGAGAGCATTACACTGAGGGGAGAGAACAGTGAGCCTTACACTGAGGGGTGAGAACTGTGAGCATTACACTGAGGGGAGAGAACAGTGAGCCTTACACTGAGGGGAGAGAACAGAGAGCATTACACTGAGGGGAGAGAACAGTGAGCCTTACACTGAGGGGAGAGAACAGAGAGCATTACACTGAGGGGAGAGAACAGTGAGCCTTACACTGAGGGGAGAGAACAGAGAGCATTACACTGAGGGGAGAGAACAGAGAGCTTTACACTGAGGGGAGAGAACAGTGAGCCTTACACTGAGGGGAGAGAACAGAGAGCATTACACTGAGGGGAGAGAACAGTGAGCATTACACTGAGGGGAGAGAACAGAGAGCATTACACTGAGGGGAGAGAACAGTGAGCCTTACACTGAGGGCAGAGAACAGGCAGCATTACCCTGAGGCAGTGAACAGTGAGCCTTACACTGAGGAGAGAGAACAGATGAGCATTGCACTGAGGGCAGAGAACAGGCAGCATTACACTGAGGGGAGAGAACAGTGAGCCTTACACTGAGGGCAGAGAACAGAGAGCATTACACTGAGGGGAGAGAACAGTGAGCCTTACACTGATGGCAGAGAACAGGCAGCATTACCCTGAGGGCAGTGAACAGTGAGCCTTACACTGAGGAGAGAGAACAGTGAGCATTGCACTGAGGGCAGAGAACAGGCAGCATTACACTGAGGGGAGAGAACAGTGAGCATTGCACTGAGGGCAGAGAACAGGTAGCATTACACTGAGGGGAGAGAACAGTGAGCCTTACACTGAGGGCAGAGAACAGAGAGCATTGCTCTGAGGGGAGAGAACAGAGAGCTTTACACTGAGGGAGAGAAAAGAGAGCATTACACTGTGGGCAGAGAACAGAGAGCTTGACACTGAGGGAGAGAAAAGAGAGCATTACACATGAGGGCAGAGAACAGAGAGCATTTACACTGAGGGGAGAGAACAGTGAGCCTTACACTGAGGGGAGAGTACAGAGAGTGTTGCACTGAGGGCAGAGAACAGAGAACATTGCACTGAGGGCAGAGAACAGAGAGCATTTACACTGAGGGCAGAGAACAGAGAGCATTTACACTGAGAGCAGAGAACAGAGAGCATTTACACTGAGGACAGAGAACAGAGAGCATTTACATTGAGGGCAGAGAACAGAGTGCATTGCACTGAGGACAGAGAACAGAGAGCATTACACTGAGGACAGAGAACAGAGAGCATTACACTTAGGACAGAGAACAGAGAGCATTACACTGAGGACAGAGAACAGCGAGCATTTCACTGAGGGCTGAGAACAGAGACCATTCCACTGAGGACAGAGAAAAGAGAGCATTACAGTGAGGGCAGAGATCAGAGAGCTTTACACTGAGGGCAGAGAACAGAGAGCTTTAAACAGAGGGCAGAGAACAGAGAGCATTACACTGAGGGCAGAGAACAGAGAGTATTACACTGAGGGGTGAGAACAGAGACCTTTACACTGAGCGCAGAGAACAAAAAGCATTACACTGAGGGCAGAGAACAGGCAGCATTACACTGAGGGGAGAGAACAGAGAGCATTACACTGAGGGGAGAGAACAGAGACCTTTACACTGAGCGCAGAGAACAAAAAGCATTACACTGAGGGGAGAGAGCAGAGAGCTTTACACTGAGAGCAGAGAACAGTGAGCATTACACTGAGGGTAGAGACCAGGCAGCCTTCCACTGAGGGGAGACAACAGAGAGCATTGCACTGAGGGCAGAGACCAGGCAGCATTACACTGAGGGGAGTGAACAGTGAGCCTTACACTGAGGGGAGAGAACATTGAGCCTCACACTGAGGGTAGTGAACAGTGAGCCTTAAACTGAGGGCAGAGAACAGAAAGCATTACACTGAGGGCAGAGAACAGAGACCTTTACACTAAGGACAGGGATCAGACAGCATCACACTGAGGGGAGAGAACAGAGAGCTTTACACTGAGGGCAGAGAACAGGCAGCATTACACTGAGGGGAGAGAACAGAGAGCATTACACTGAGTACAGGGAACGGAGAACATGACACTGAGGGCAGAGAACAGACAGCATTACACTAAGGGCAGAGAACAGAGAGCTTTACACTGAGGGCAGAGAACAGAATGCATTACACTGAGGGCAGGGAAGAGAGAGCATAACACTGAGGGCAAAGAATAGAAAGCATTACACTGAGGGCAGAGAACAGAAAGCATTACACTGAGCGCAAAGAACAGAAGGGAGTACACTGAGGGCAGAGAACTGGCAGCATTACACTGAGGGGAGAGAAGAGAGAGCTTTATACTGAGGGCAGAGAACAGAAAGCATTACACTGAGGGGAGAGAACAGAGAGCATTACACTGAGGGGAGAGAACAGAGAGCATGACACTGAGGGCAGAGAACAGAAAGCATTACACTGAGGGCAGAGAACAGGCAGCATTACACTGAGGGGAGACAACAGAGAGCTTTATACTGAGGGCAGAGAACAGAAAGCATTACACTGAGTGCTGAGAACAGAGCGAATTACACTGAGGGCAGAGAACAGAGAGCATTACACTGAGGGCAGAGAACAGGCAGCATTACCCTGAGGGCAGTGAACAGTGAGCCTTACACTGAGGAGAGAGAACAGAGAGCATTGCACTGAGGGCAGAGAACAGGCTGCATTACACTGAGGGGAGACAACAGTGAGCATTGCACTGAGGGCAGAGAACAGGTAGCATTACACTGAGGGGAGAGAACAGTGAGCCTTACACTGAGGGCAGAGAACAGAGAGCATTGCTCTGAGGGGAGAGAACAGAGAGCTTTACACTGAGGGAGAGAAAAGAGAGCATTACACTGAGGGCAGAGAACAGAGAGCTTTACACTGAGGGAGAGAAAAGAGAGCATTACACATGAGGGAGGAGAACAGAGAGCATTTACACTGAGGGGAGAGAACAGTGAGCCTCACACTGAGGGGAGAGTACAGAGAGCGTTGCACTGAGGGCAGAGAACAGAGAACATTGCACTGAGGGCAGAGAACAGAGAGCATTTACACTGAGGGCAGAGAACAGAGAGCATTTACACTGAGAGCAGAGAACAGAGAGCATTTACACTGAGGACAGAGAACAGAGAGCATTTACATTGAGGGCAGAGAACAGAGTGCATTGCACTGAGGACAGAGAACAGAGAGCATTTACACTGAGGGCAGAGAACAGAGAGCTTTACACTGAGGGCAGAGAACAGGCAGCATTACACTGAGGGGAGAGAACAGAGAGCATTTACATTGAGGGCAGAGAACAGAGTGCATTGCACTGAGGACAGAGAACAGATAGCATTACACTGAGGGGAGAGAACAGAGACCTTTACACTGAGCGCAGAGAACATAAAAGCATTACACTGAGGGGAGAGAGCAGAGAGCTTTACACTGAGAGCAGAGAACAGTGAGCATTACACTGAGGGTAGAGACCAGGCAGCCTTCCACTGAGGGGAGAGAACAGAGAGCATTGCACTGAGGGCAGAGACCAGGCAGCATTACACTGAGGGGAGTGAAAAGTGAGACTTACACTGAGGGGAGAGAACAGAGAGCATTACACTGAGGGGAGTGAACATTGAGCCTTACACTGAGGGTAGAGAACAGTGAGCATTACAATGAGGGGAGAGAACAGTGAGCCTTACACTGAGGGGAGAGAACAGAGAGCATTACACTGAGGGGAGAGAACAGTGAGCATTACACTGAGGGGAGAGAACAGAGAGCATTACACTGAGGGGAGAGAACAGAGAGCATTACACTGAGGGGTGTGAACATTGAGCCTTACACTGAGAGGAGAGAACAGTGAGCATTACAATGAGGGGAGAGAACAGTGAGCCTTACACTGAGGGTAGTGAACAGTGAGCCTTAAACTGAGGGCAGAGAACAGAAAGCATTACACTGAGGGCAGAGAACAGAGACCTTTACACTAAGGACAGGGATCAGACAGCATCACACTGAGGGGAGAGAACAGAGAGCTTTACACTGAGGGCAGAGAACAGGCAGCATTACACTGAGGGGGGAGAACAGAGAGCATTACACTGAGTACAGGGAACAGAGAACATGACACTGAGGGCAGAGAACAGACAGCATTACACTAAGGGCAGAGAACAGAGAGCTTTACACTGAGGGCAGAGAACAGAAAGCATTACACTGAGGGCAGGGAAGAGAGAGCATAACACTGAGGGCAAAGAATAGAAAGCATTACACTGAGGGCAGAGAACAGAAAGCATTACACTGAGCGCAAAGAACAGAAAGGAGTACACTGAGGGCAGAGAACTGGCAGCATTACACTGAGGGGAAAGAACAGAGAGCATTACACTGAGGGGAGAGAACAGTGAGCCTTACACTGAGGGGTGAGAACTGTGAGCATTACACTGAGGGGAGAGAACAGTGAGCCTTACACTGAGGGGAGAGAACAGAGAGCATTACACTGAGGGGAGAGAACAGTGAGCCTTACACTGAGGGGAGAGAACAGAGAGCATTACACTGAGGGGAGAGAACAGAGAGCTTTACACTGAGGGGAGAGAACAGTGAGCCTTACACTGAGGGGAGAGAACAGAGAGCATTACACTGAGGGGAGAGAACAGTGAGCATTACACTGAGGGGAGAGAACAGAGAGCATTACACTGAGGGAAGAGAACAGTAAGCCTTACACTGAGGGCAGAGAACAGGCAGCATTACCCTGAGGCAGTGAGCAGTGAGCCTTACACTGAGGAGAGAGAACAGAGAGCATTGCACTGAGGGCAGAGAACAGGCAGCATTACACTGAGGGGAGAGAACAGTGAGCCTTACACTGAGGGCAGAGAACAGAGAGCATTACACTGAGGGGAGAGAAAACAGTGAGCCTTACACTGAGGGCAGAGAACAGGCAGCATTACCCTGAGGGCAGTGAACAGTGAGCCTTACACTGCGGAGAGAGAACAGAGAGCATTGCACTGAGGGCAGAGAACAGGCAGCATTACACTGAGGGGAGAGAACAGTGAGCATTGCACTGAGGGCAGAGAACAGGTAGCATTACACTGAGGGGAGAGAACAGTGCGCCTTACACTGAGGGCAGAGAACAGAGAGCATTGCTCTGAGGGGAGAGAACAGAGAGCTTTACACTGAGGGAGAGAAAAGAGAGCATTACACTGAGGGCAGAGA